>NW_017728931.1:141266379-141281143 GCF_001723895.1 Crocodylus porosus | reverse complement strand
AAATGCAGCCCTTGACAGCTTGCCAAAACTTGGTAAGCAGCCCTCCACCTGAAATAATTGCCCAGCCCTGTTTTAGGGAAATGGGGAGCAGGGAGAAAAGGGAAGATAAGCAGAGATGGCAGGGAACAACTTGGGACCCTTTGATACTAACAGTTCAGGGAGTGAATGAGGGGCACGAGAGAAGGGTACGGAAGGGAGAAACAGGTAGAAAACATGTAGAAAGCGTGTGTGTGGTGGGGAGGAGGTGAGAGCAGACAAGTGCCGGGAATGGCAGACCATGGGATATATGGACGATGGGCATCAAGTGCCAGAGAAGGAGAGGCAGTGGTCTGTGAGCCAAGTGACTCTCTGGGGGCAGCTGAGCAGGTTGCTACGAGAAGCATGAATTATATGGAGGGAGAAAGGAAATGGAAGGAGGATCTGGGTGTTGGGGACAAGACACAGAGCAAAAATAAAGCAGAGGAAAAGGACAGTTGGATGTAGGTGCCTTAGTGCTGGCAACACGGAGGGAGTGCATGGTGAGGGGTGAGACGCACCCAACACGCAGCCCTACTGTGTAGTAAATCACTCAGAAAAGATGCTGTAAACTTTACTATGGGGGAACGGTACCGCACACCTCTGCTCACCTACCCGATTACATCCCACGGGAGCTGTCTGCTCAACGAAAGCTGGTTCCCTGCCCGCCAGCGTTCTCATGTGCTGTAACAGCACCTACTGCAACCAGGTTGGCTTAGGAGACGTGAATTCTCTGTGGAGCAGGTCCAGGGCTAATTACTCTGTAGTGCCACGTGTCCACATCTTTAAAAGCAAACAGCTTCTTGTGAACTACCAAGAGAGATGTACAACTTTCATCACAAGTGGTAGGAGCAAGACCTCTCCATGAAAGTCAGCAGTAAATATGCTTGCCTTGTTTGCCGTACCTGTGCGCCTGGTGGGAAGAAATGAACCCTTAAGTGGCACTTCACAATACTGCATCAGAAGCACTGTGCTAAATAGCCTCAAAACAGCAATGTACGGGGGCGCAGAGGGAGGAGGGCAGGGAAAAGCAGAGGCTCTGAAAAGTGCCTTCAGCCACTCAGTGAAGTATTTTTTACCAAGCACACAAGCAAATCTGCAATAAATGCCTCTTTCAAAAAAGCCTGTCAAAACAAGAAACTATTTGAAGGTGGCGAGCTAGTGAGCGAGTGTTTACTTGCAGCCACAGACTCATCGTTTGATGATTTAAAAAAAATAAAACCTTGAAAGTTATGGAAGACAAGCCAAAGTCTCGATCTGAAGATGCTGAAGGAAAGGTGAACGAAGTAGCTACAAATACGCTGGTCATCCGTTTCCAATGAGATGAGTCAAGGGGGGTGGTTGAGACTGCCTGTTTAATTGTAGTCTTTGAATGGTGCTTGAGAACGGCAATTTCAAAGAGAACCAGCTGAAAATTATTGTGCTGAGAAAGACGACTTGTGGGCAAGACGTTTTCCAAGAGCTGGAGATCGGCATGGAAGAAAAGGACGAGCCATCCTAAAACGTGTTCGAAGAATAACCCATAAAACATCCATGCCATGGGAGGTAGTAATACTGATTTTCTTTTCATGTGCAAGGAAGAGTCTGGTTTCCCCGATTTCACTTGCCACTGTACAACCCACCATCAGGCTTCATATATCAAACCGAGAAACCGTCAGCATCTCATGGATGTAGTTCTGAAAATAATAAAATCAACCCCAGGCGGCTTTCCGACACCCCAGACTGATGTACACTGCGGTTGTCTAAACTTCAACGAAGAGGTACAAAAGCTCAGCAAAGGGGAAGTACTGACAAGATAACAATATTTCCTTCCAGAAATGCATACTGTTTGAAAATACAGAGGTGAATAGGACAAAAAGTTCAGCAGTAATAAGTGATCAGCTGATTTTTTAATCCCCAGTCTGATATTCACACTTAATGGCATTAATCTGGACATTCAAAGTGAAGGGAAACCCATGACACACAAATGGGATCAGCAAATACTTTAAAAAATGAGAGCAGAGCTATTGATGATCCAGTTCCGGAAAAGAGTCCTTGTATTCCTCCCCTAGCCTTGCAAAGAAAGTTGAATAAATTAACTTGGATAAGACTATGCATTCTCAGTAATCTTGTCAAGAATTTTTTTTTTGACATTACACATATCAAGCCAGTAGGCCTTTACATTATTAATCCATTCGCTGCCAGTGACATAAGCAAAATTGCTGATCAGATTGCAAATGTCTTCCAGGGAAATGCAGCTAACCTGGAAATGGAAATCCTAATCTGCAAACAGATGTGCAATTAGAAGCAAGATCACCTCAGCCAGACTTTGGCCATTAGCAGACAAATTCAAACTGCCATTTTTGAAAGGAGATTTCCTTTGATTAAGTGTGCATTTCAAGTCAACATACCTGAGCGGAGCTGGGTTTTCAACAGTGAAGTACTGAAATCCATATTCAGGTTGGCTCTGACAGACGACCACCTTAATGACTGTGTGAGAATGGCAGTGACACATTGACTGCGAGAAGTTGGTTGAGAATACAGAACGCCAGGTTTTGCACTAGCAATGCTCTCAAAAAGTACTGCTGCAACACGAGGAGCAATAGCATAATAGAACCAGAAAAAATGAGGGTTGGAAAGGACCTCAGGAGGTGGCATCTAGTCCAACCCCTGCTCGAAGCAGGACCAGCCCCAACTACATCATCCCAGCCAAGGAGAATTAAACTGAACTAAACCCCCGTAGCAAGTACACAACGGTGGGGGCCCAATCCTTACCTGCCTCTCCGGCAGCGGGAGGGGGTAAGCTGCTGGCAGGCCGAGTGGTCCCTTACCGTGTGGGAGCCCAGTGCTTCCCTTCGCGGCTGCCAGAGGGCCGGTGCTAACCTCCGCGGTGGCAGTGCCCCCCAGGCAGCACCTGCCTGCTGGCACCTGGCCCGGGCGGTCCTGCAGCCCCAGGGGGAAGCACCAGGCCCCTGCACAGCTCCAGCAGGGAGGCAGGCAGGCTCCAGGAGGGGGGGAAGGAAAAGAAAAGAAAATCAGGCTCCTCAGCGCTTTTTTTTTTCCTTCAGTTGAGCCGGCCTGCCTGCATGGGCTGCCGCTGGGTTGCGCAGTGGTGGGAGATGGCAGGGGTGGCGCACAGGACGCTGGAAGCCTGCTAATCCCTGAGCACGCCGGCTTCCGACACCCCGTGCGCTGTTGCACTTTGTTAGCTCGCAAACTAAACCACCTCGGAAGTGCTGTTCTCGGAAGCCCAGTTCTCTCAGCCTCTTGGTAAGTCATGTCCCCCAGCCCCCAAACTATGTTTGCTGCTCTCTGCTGGTCTCGCTTCAATTTGTCCACATCCTTTCTGTAGTGGGGAGAGGGAGGGGGTAAAATGGGACACAGGACTTCAGATGTGACCTTACTAGTGCTGAACAGAGGGGAATAATCACTTCCTTTGACAACACACCTACTAGTGGAGCCCATTAGCCTTCTTGGCAACAAGGGCACACTGCTGGCTCATATCCGTCTTCTTGTCCTCTGTCACCCCCAGGTCCTTTTCTGCAGAGCTGCTGCCCAGCCAGGCAGCCCCAGTGCATGGGACTGCTCCATCCTAAGTGCAGGACCTCATGAGATTTGTTTTGGCCCATTCCTCCAATTTGTCTCGGTCTCCTGAATCCCCTGGTCCTACCTCCCTGCATATCAACTACTCTCTCCAGCTTGGTGTCATTCACCCACTTCTTGAGGGTGCAATACATCCCATCTTCTAGGCTGTTGATGAAGAACCTGTACAAAACTAGCCCCAGGACTGACCCCTGGGACCTGTCATTTCTTATCGGCTGCCAAGTAGACATTGAGGCATTAATTACTACCCTTTGAACCCAGTGATCTGGCCAGTTTGCTATCCACCTTACTGAAAACTTTGGTTTCTTAACATGATCACGTGCTTTTATTTTAGGTAGTATTCTGAGAACTTTAAAATGAGCTATAAAAAGATTATAGTTAAATATTATTTTTGCTGCCTAGATCAGGCTAAATATTGATATGGTATCGGCTTCATGGCGAAACCCCTCATGGCATGCCATCTACAAATAGCTCGTGGCCCAAAAGTTTAGATACCCACCCACGCTTTGCTGCAAAGGGACAGAACCACGATATTTACAGTCCTGATGCAATCAGGAAATATATCAATTACTTCTTCATTTTTAACAACAATTTTTCCTGTTGCTGTCATCAGAGTATTTTGGAGTGTGTTAGGATACCAGTGGTCAGATATCCTACCTTATAAAGTCTTCCTCCTCTTCTCTCTTAGGTCTTAGTTGCTTGGGCTGAGCCATATTGATCCAGTTGGGCAGAGACTTTAAGAGCCTGCTGATGTCATCATCTTTTGCCCAGGATGCACTGATAACCAGCTTTTCATCTGACTGGACAATGCTCCTGAAAGAAATCACCAACAGGCATGGTAGGCAAAGACAACTCTTACTTGCTGTATCGGTAGTCACTTCATGAGTCCTGCTCCGAAATGCACCATATTTATGAATGGCTGGTTCCTAATGGAGGTCAAAAAGCATGACTTCTCCATTTATCCGCAGGACAGGCACAATATGGGCAGATACAGTGTAAGCATCTCCCCGAACACCTGCTAATGTGAATTATGTACTCAAATGGGTCCATATCCTCACCCCTCTCCTACAATCAATGGAGCTACTTGGATTGATGCTGCTTAAGGATCTTATTTCATAAGCAGGAAGGAAAAGTTAACTTAATCTTTCTGGCTCACCTGCTTCTTCGGATTACTACTGAGACTGCTATCTAGTACCTACTGCACCTTTGCAACAAAAACCTATGCAGGAAGGATTGGGTGAAAGCCACCAACTCAACACATACCAACGGTCTCAAAGGTAGAAATTTTGGAAGCCTATCTGGAACCAGGGACTAGGAGATTAAAGACACAGTCTCCTACTGCCAAGTCAACCGAATCATCTAATAAAGATTTCATATAAAATGTACCCATAATCCTGAATCACAGATTATGCTTCAGTCAAAATATTGAGACGCTGCCTGCTTAATGTTTTCAGCAATATGACTAATGTCTGTACTACCGAAACCCTGCTGACAGAAGAGACGCTCTGCACAAAGATGCTGATTAGCTGCTTGTTCCCTGTTGAAACGCATCGGGCACGACTGGCAGCATGTTAAAGGAGCACAGTTCCCACGACCACGAGCGCCTCCAGTGAAAGTCGGTGAGAAAGGCGCTGGTCAACAAAGGGGGAGGCAATCTCACCCCGCTGGACTGAAAGGGCCTGAGAAACAATTTTCAAGTGGGTGCAAAGGGGGCTGGGAGTCGCAGCTCACGGGCAGTCTTCCAGACCCTTGTCGTTGACTCTCCAAATGACCTTTAACAAGTCTCCCAGCCTCTCTGTGCCTAAGTTTATCCATCCATAAAGTGGACGCAGACTGAAGCAGAATCCAGGTTCACTCTGCTCCCCTATGCTACCATGTACAAATACACACCACACTTCATGTGCCTGTTTTATGCTCTGGTCTTACCCTAATTCAATGGAGCTCAACCTCCAGCCCACACAGCCGGGTCACCTGGCCTGCGGGCTCCCTAAAGGTCTGGAAGTTTGACGGCAGGGGAATGGCGGCACTGTTAATTGCCACTGGATGGATAACGTGGCTCTGCATGCTAGACTGTGCTGGTGCATGGTCGGGCCAGCATGCAGTCGCTCCATGGCAGGACTGGGCCACGTCGGATCAGACCCACAGGGTTGGACTGGTGTATGGTGTGGCTACGGCTGGTGTATGGAGATGTGTTGACACGTGGGGCCAGGATAACACTTGGGATTGCACTTGTGGACTGACCCCCTCAAGTGCCACAGGTTGGATACATCCATCCTAAATGAATATATCATCATCTACTAAAGACTGTAGTAAGACCCTATAATTAATGCTGATGAAGTGCTTGGAGGTTCCAAAATAAAAATGCTAAAAACTTGCAAGTATTATTTCTATTATTTCCTGTTAGGGCAGAGAAGACCCTCTCACACTCCCCTGCAGACATTTTTCTCAAACTCTTGAAAAGCTGCAAGACCAGATGGATTTTGCACTGAAATAAAACACCGATACAGCGCTTACTCAGCCCCCAAAGCTAACTTAGTGGCTCAACTGGCGACGTTGTTATGCAATAACACGAGAAGTACTCTGCAAGACAGGCATCTTGCAAACCAGTACCCCGCAGGAATTAATTTGCTTTATTTCAAATTTAAATTGGCCAATGGATATGTTGCATGAACCGAACGGAGGTAAAAGGAATAGAAACACACATCATGTCTATGGGCTTCTAAAGGGAATCCAGTGACAACGGCACTGAGATGAGACCAGACGGAGATGTTTCTAAGTGGGCTAGATCACGGCTCCTTGCCACCATGCCTGAACAGTTGATCACCCCCTTGGAGCTCTCCGAGGAAACCACCTTTCCTCCTGCAGCGATCCGGGAAAAGGACTGTCACCTGTGCTTGCCTGTGATCTTACTTTCTGCCCTGACATCTCATGTTTAATCTACCACCGGCAAAAGGAACGGATGCAATTTTCAGCCCCGCAAGATTTCCGTGACCAAGCCTCAGGATTGCTGTTTGGAAACTTGTGGTTTCTTTCTCTGTTAACAAAGGCATCTCTCTAACCTTTTAAAAAGAGGGTGGATTAAACACTGCCACAAGAAAGGGGGCACTGCATTGTTCACAGATAGAATTCAAGGTTTCCTTTCAATTTATTTTTAAAAACATCCAGCAAAATCTTGGCCACCAAAGAGAAATGGGATGAAGAAGATAATTTCCATCCATTTCCTTGTCAATGCAAAGGTTTCCTGGAATCTATTAGCCAGAGGTTTGTCCAGTCAAGTTTTTAAATGACTGAAAGCTGGGGGGATACTTCTGCTTCCCTTGGGAACTGATTTCACAGTTGAACACACCTAACCTTTTGGGGGTGCAAATCCAGATACTACGGCAATGTTTTTCTTAGCTTAATTTTATCCCATTACTCCCAGTTATATCCCCTTGTAGCAGCCTCAGTCTCTCACTACTCATACTGTTTCTGCTCCTCAATTATTTATAGACTGTTATCACATCCCTTCAGATGCGTACAACTGAACGCAGTCTTTGGGGGCCTTCTCACCAGAGCTGTACAGAGGACACCATTACTTCTCTGTTTTATGATACGGGGCATCTCCTGCCCAAAATCTGATGGCCTTTTTTGTTGGTTTTGTTGCTATATTGAGTTGCAAACTCAGATCTCATTTGCTGCTTGCTCTTTGCCAACTTCCTGCTTTTCCAAGAGGCTCCTTCCCATTGTTGTTACTGGACTCCAGAAACATCTGTGCAAATTCTGTGGGTAAATACCCAGCGCCTGGGACCTTATACATTTGAATTGCAGTCAAAATATTGCAAAAAAAAATAAAGCCCAGCTTCAAATCAATGGGGGGTTCTCCCTAATCAATGGCAGGCAACAGGTCCAAACTGTAAACCAACTATTTCCCTTTGTACGATTCCTCCGTTGCTTCTCATGTTTGTGGCATAGGTTCATAGTTGTTAGGGGCTGGAAGGGCCCTCATGGGTCCAGCCCCCTGCATGTGGGCAGGAAAGACCCCTGGGGCATCTCCAAACTTTCTTGCCCTACTGTTTCAACTCCATCTACTTGCTCGTTAGCACAGAGACACATTAGCAGTGTGAGGTCCCGTCCTTGCTCATTAGCAAAGGATGGGACCTTGCACTGATCCTTCTTTGCAACCCAACAGATATCCAGCTCCCATGGTCAGCTGCTCAAGTCTTTTAGCACCACCCTTCGTTTGCAGCATTTCATCTGGCTTTGGGTCTGCGTGCCAACTTCCTATCAACATCGATCTAATTAAGATCTTCGAGTGACACATAACGAGACATTATGAAATGCTTTCCCATCGTCCAGAATGCCTACTTACAAGCATCCCCCCAACCAACCCAAACCTATCCAATTACTCCCTGCTGCAGTAATAGAGTTAATCATGACCACAGTGCCATCATCTACTAATTAATTCACAGCTCAACCAGCCATCTGTGTGATGGTTTGTACCTAGCTCCCCGGGGGGGGCCGGGGAATAGGTACAGCACTTGAACAGGTGATGCTGCATTCACGAGGAAGGCCCATCCCTGCACAGCTCAGTGAGTTCTGGTCGTAAAACATCTGTCGGACATTGTGGCTACAGATTCATGTTGTTCATCCATTTGAGCAGTTGTGTAGGGCGACTGCTCCCTGAACTCACTCGGGGTGTCACGGCTGTTCGTTAAGGAAACAACTGGGGGGCAGAGATGCAAATTGCACCCTGTTGACACACGGCAAAATTAGTTAGGGAGGACGGGTTTTTTGGCATGGCCAAAGAAAGGGTGAAGCCAAGCTCTGGAGACCATCAATTCATAGCGGTTTTCTCTCACGCTGGTGAAAGTCCAGAAGCTACGATTGTCACTCAGGTGCGCTCGCCATGTGGTGTCTGGCACCTGACAGGCGAACAAAAAGAAACCAAAAAAAACACAGCTTCCTGCTTTGAAGAGCTTACAATGCAAAATGTGCAACACATTTTGCACTGCAGACCACAAAGGGGTGTGGAAAGGAAGCAAACCAGAGTAGAGCAAGGGGACTGAGAAGTTAGGGAGCTCCTGCAAAGCTATGAAAAGCTGGGTTCAGGTCCCTGCTCTGTCACAGGTATCCTAAGTGACCTTGAACACCTCTCGGGGCTGCAATTCTCCATCTGTTAAATGCCTGCACCGCATAGCAGCCACATCCCAATTAGAGATAAGGGTCATGCTGGAAATTATTCATTTAGATACTTTGAAGTCCCCTCTCCCACTCACAAATCTTCCATGTTCACGATCCTCCCCTTAACAATACTTTCATTCCTCTTCCCCTCATAACTTACCTTCACCCACAGGCCGTCAATGCCCTACACTACTGTCTCCCCAAGCCTTGTTATTTAAAAATCCAAGACCTGAAGCACGAGGCTCTATGAATAACTTCCTCTCTTTGGGGGTCTTGGTTGATCAACTAAAAAAACTGAAGGAGAAATTGTTTCATGAAAACAGAGTTGGAAGGGACCACAGGAGGTCACCTAGTCCAACCCCCTGCTCAAAGCAGGACCAGCCCTGATTAAACCATCCCATCCAGCCAAGTGTCTGTCCAACCTGCTCTTGAAAATGTCCAAGGACGGAGCTTCCCCAGCTCCTCTAGGCAGCCGGTCCCAATGTTCAACCACCCTCGCCAGAGCCTGCCTTTAAACGTTTCATTTTTTTGTTTGCAAAAACACTCCTCCCCCAGTTTCATTTGAGCACAAATGGTTCCATAAAAGAAACTGCAGATGTTTGTTGGAAAATCAGAGGAAGAGAGTGGCCAAATAAATGCACCGCCAGAGGAGAAGACAGAAGTGCCTATGAAGGTGATGGAATAAAGAGGTACCCCACCAGTAAGACTAATAGTTTTGTGAAGCTGGCCCTGACACCTTTTTTCCAGCTAATTTATACTGCAAGTTTATTCAGAATTTTGAGACAACCAAATCTTTTTTTTTCCCCATTGCATTTGCAAGTTGTTAAATAAATTCTCCCACCTGATACCCATGGCAGAATTTGGTGTCATTAATTATAACTGTGGATTCCCTGGTATCTAAGTAAGTCTCTAAACTATTTTTCAGCCGTGCTAAGTTCTTGTCCATATAGGAAACATCAGAAGAAAACTGAAATGCAATGCCAAACCCCGTAGATTTTAAGTTTCTGAAATGATGAGGCTATTTCCTATCACCCATGCCAGCAGCCTCCATTAGTGAATGAGTATCACTTTCAGGATCTCTGCAGCTCTTGTGATCTAGCACATACAGATCTATTCCTCTGAGTCACACACTTCAGCGTGGAAATAGCCATACTGATTTAGCCTAGTGGTTCCTATAATCCAGTACTACATCTCCATCAGAGGTCTATCCACTGCTTCAGAGGTAGGCTGCTGTAGTATACATCTGTGGCACAGTATGACTCTAGGGGAAAGTGTCTTCTCAAACCTGAACTGCTGAAAGGTGGATCCTATTTTTGAAACCAAAACCAGTTACTATTAAATAGTTGCAAGTAAAGTCCATTAGTTAACTGCTCTTTCTGACTGGCAGGCTTAAGATGTAGTTTTTTGTACAGGTCTTTGCAGATTCAGAGGATTCCACCTCTTCTAGTCACATGCAGAATAGAAAGCTTTGTACACAACAGCATCCACTTGGGCTATTTGATTTATGATTAAATCATTACTTTGATTTATTAGTTGCATCCTGAAGGTGCTCAACGCCAGAAAAGAATTGTATTAAGACACAACCCATGTTTCAAGGTGGCAGGTTTGGGCAATATGCCTTGTCGCTGTGCGGCAGGGTGGATCGTACAATTTTAGGAACAGGTCAGACAAAGGCTTGTACAGATTAGTTTGGAGGGGGACGATCCTGCCTCAAGCAGGAGGCTGGACTACATGACCTCCGGAGGTCCCTTCCAGCTCTGCTTTTCTGTGATTCTATGAAATGGCATCCATATTTCTTAATATTTTCTCCAAGAGACAGACAGAGCAAAGCCAATGACTCAACTGGCCACTGCATTAGCCTTCTATTATCTCTCTTCCTAAATCATGTAGTGTTTTTCAACCTGGTCCCTACCTTCATGCAAGTTAGTAAGACTTGCACGTGAGTTTTCAACAGCATAACAAGAGGGTGCAAGAGCAGCAGCCCGCGCCGCTGCCCACCCAGTTGCTGCTGCTCCCACAGCTGGCCCAGCCCCTGCTGCCACCCGGGGCACAGACCCTGACAGTTGTCACCCTGCTTCACGTGCATGTGCGCACGTGAATGCAGCCTGAGCAACCCAGAGAGTTATTCCTCCGCAAGTGTTTCTGGCACTTAAGATAATGGTAAACGTCACACCTCTTTTCTACCCACCGGGCACGTGAACACACACATGCGCACAATTCCTCTCCCAAAAAGTCGTCCCCTTTAGCTTAGCGTTTGCAATGGTCGTCCAGTCAGAGCAAGCTGCATGTCTGCAGGACTGGATCGCTACCTGGTGTAAATCAGCCATGCTCCACTGACTGCAATAGAGTGACATCCATTTATACTGCCTGAGGATTGGGTCTTTCCAAAACCAGCACTGGAGGTAATTGTTGCTTCCCCTCTGCCCTCCTCAAGCCTCGGGGGAAACCGTGGCTCAAAGGGCAAGACAGCGTGCAGCTCGACTACATGAAAACTCCCAGCAGAGGGCATTGCTACCTTATAGATTTCACTATCTCTCTGGATAGATCAAGCTGCATGCACACACATGCACACGAAGCAGGGTAACAATTTCTCCTGTCCCTGCTACGTTCCTCTGAATCATTTGAATTGTATATAGATTTCTATTTCAGTCAGTCATTTGCTAGCAGCAAAACCAGAACGTTTCCTGTTTTTCCTCTTGCTGCAATCAGGATATGGTTGTCCAAATTAGGGCTGTCCTAATTAGTCCTCAGCAGGTGCCAAAGCTAGGGCTGGTATCAGGGAACGAAGGAAGGAAGGAAAGAATAAAAGAAAGAAAAGTCCTTTGGAAATTCAGACCAACAACTGTAAACAAATTATTGCCATTTGTCTGCTTTCAGCCAGCAAGATCTCATAAAACGTAATGTTATTATTATTAAAGGCGACAGATATATGTGCAGACATATAAGTGTATATATCTGCATATGCGTAGTTGTACACACACACACACACGTATGTGTGCATGTGTGTATAGTACTAGACATCCCCCCCATACTCACATATGTGTCTATTATTAGCTTTATTCATATTACCAGATGCAGTAAAGGGCTGGGGTGGTGCAGGGGGCACGGCACACGGTTACCAGCCCCGAGATCGCAAAATCTAAACCACAGCAGAAGCACACATGGCAGCTTCCAGTGAATCTGCACATCCTGCTAACTACTTTTTCGCAACAAGGACACTAGAAGGAAGGAAGGACCGTATGTAGCCAATTAAGCAGATGTAATGTTTCTAAATGAAATCAGGCAACGGAAATAATTTCTGCACATTATCTGGAAAAATAAAACAAAGAGCTTTTTAGAATGTTTTCCCTATCATCGACAGCTTGGACTCTAGGTATTTAAAGGTACCGTGTATAACAACGTCTTGGATTCTAGCTATTTAAAGGTACTGCGTGTGTTTAATGGCCCTCATGACCGTAGCTCACTCAGCACTTCACAACCGAGGGGCCAGGTGCCTTCCTAACATGCGGTAGGGAAGCTTTAGGATACGAGAGGAGAACCACGCAGCATGGCCTGCTCGCAAACTCGAAATACGTGCCAGCGCAGCCACTCCAGGTTTGTCCCCACGGGTCACGGTGCTGAGAGCAGTGTCAGAGAGACAACCTGAAGTGGTCTCAGGGGTGCAGTTTGGGAGGGGAGTACTTGGAACATCCCTGCTGGGGTATACCGCTATTGCCTTAGGTTAAGTCAAGGGGCATCTCCCCCGGGCTGGATTGGGACCACGGGACTCCTTGCAAGCCAGATCCAGCCTGGCGCAAGAGGAAGCTCTGGTGGTGCCGGTAACTCCAGCTCCGACACAGGTCACGTGGCAGCAGCTCCAGCTCTGGCACGCGGTGGTGGCATTGGTGGCCAGCGGCTGGGGAAGTAGGGCTGTGGCAGCGTAGATGGGCAAAGCGGCCAGGGGGTGACTGGGGCCGTATGAGCCATCACTCACCCTTCTGCCACCCACTGCCCTGATTTGCAGCAGGCCACTTCCCCCAGCCACGCTGGTAGTCCAACAGCCCTCGGAGTCTCATACAATAAGTATGAGACTCCAAGGGCTGAATCCGGCCCATGAGCTATGTTTGATACCCCTGACTTAAGCAATTTGCTGGAGACTGCATGGGAAGTTTAGGACGGGGCAAGGAGCTTAACTTAGTCTCCAGATTACCACAGTAGCACTGCAGCCACTGGCCCTCCTTCATTCCCTGTGCTGCGCCTCCATGCCATGGTGCTGGAAGCTGTTCAGTTCCTGCCACAGATTGCAAATGAATGATGTGACCCAGGGATCCTGTACTTCAGGGACCTTTGGGGAGAATGAAATGCGAACATGCGATAATATTCAATACAATTCCCTGGATTTGGAGACGCACGTCCCAATAAAGTGGATGAGAGCTATGCACTGAAGCCCCTCAGCTTGGCTTTCACCACCTCAGCCTGTGTGCACTTTCGAACCTGGAATGGGAAAATATTTGACTTGTTTTGTCACATCATCTAGCCAAGCGTGACAATGGATGCAGGGAGATGCTTAGGGAGATGACACATTTTCCATCCCAATTCCTCTGGTCCAGGTTCAGATCTCCCCCGTCACACCGAGAACAAAGACCGTCTTTGCTGAGGTGCTGCCATGAGCCAAATCAAGTCTTTTCGGAGAGGAAGCACACAGGTGTGCCAACACCAAGTCTCCCCAGACTCTATACATGGGTGGCTATTATCTTAGATTTCTCTCTCCCCCACAGAGATATGCCCTTGCCTAACAGAGTAAAAGTTTCACTTGAGGGGAACCAACTCCATCCTAGAGACTGGAACAATAACAACACATCAAACATATACAGGGCCTTCCATTTTCTTTCTTACTGAATACCTCCTCCCTTCCAACCATCATAAAAAGATATGAGGTGTCATTCTGGGTCAGACCAATACCCCACCAGCCCAGGATCCCGTCTCCGATCGTGCCAAACGTGGATGATTTAGTGGCATCATGGGCAGTGGAGCCGATTCTCTATTTTACAAGATGGTCCTTTTCCCTGGGATGGGCCATACCTGTAGGCAACAGTGCAGGTGTCCTTGTATTCCTGGAGCTTCACACACACCATGTTGAGGAACTGATCCGAATAAGCGCTCATGTCATGCATCAGGTCCATGAGGTCTTGCACCGTCTTCTCCACAATCACCGTACTCTGGAAAGGAAAACCAGACAGCATGAAGACATGCCACTGCACACAACCGATACAGCAGGGACACGAGGAACTGTTGAAAAGACTGTGCATCACAGAGAAGGTGTGGCTACATTCACGGTACTGGGAAATACTGAAATGGCGATGGCTTTTTAGAGAGCACCCCATTCCAGGCCACTGGTTCGAACTGGATGAGGACAGTGCTGCCTAAATTCAGCATCATGTGAATGAGACTCAGCGAGCTTTATCAAACGAGCTGGGCCTTCTAACTCTAACTATTAGCTAGCAAGGATCAGAAACGCTGCCATCAAAATGACTGCTAATTGGCATCATTCAGGACTCACACTGGACATTGTCGTTCTTTATTTATCAAGTCATTAAAATGAAGGAGAAGGAGGTGTAAAACAGAGGAAAGGGTCAAGCACCCATCTTAACTTTGCAGTTTCTGGATGCTGTCAATTAGCATCACAGATGCAACCCTACAGCAGGATGCTGCTGTCCCCGAGCAATGAGCGGAATCGCTGAGCACCGCGGACAGCTGAGCAACGTCAAATGAAGTGATAAAGGCAAAGGCAGAGGAGATATAGAGTAGAAGGGGCTGGCTCAGTGATCTCATCATCAGGTTTGAAATCTGCTGAGCACCAGGGGCTTCAGTGTTGGTTGGGCTGACTTAGCCCCTCATCCTTCAGAAGCTGATAACTTCAATATGATGGATTTCTCTAGGGAAAATAAAAGATCTTAAAACCAAAGGGACTTTTGCAGAAAAGCCACATACATGCAGCTTCTGCTGGCTGGAGACTGCGTTGTGGATG
>NW_017728931.1:141220928-141266089 GCF_001723895.1 Crocodylus porosus | reverse complement strand
CTTTAAGACGAAAGATTTGGCCCCCTGTTCCTTGTCCCAAATTTCTCTTTGCCACCCCCAGTGTTGCATACATTCCCATGTGCTGTTCTCACCCCCAGAAACCCCCATGCTCTGGCAAGCCTGAGAAGTACTTTCTAATGCAGCAGGTGCCATATCATAACAACATGAATTGCAAAAGGGAACTTTACAGGTTAAAAACAATTTTCACCATCTGCAGAAGCAGAGGGCTGAAAATATCTCATAATAAATATGAGACATGTAGACGGATTGCAAATTCGGGGATTTGGACATTACAGTCAAACTTCCTCGAGTCACCTTGGGATGTCTTTACCAAAGCCTTATGTATTTGATTGTCCTGTTATTACAAATATTCATGGCATGTTACAAAACCCCCATGCAAATACGAAATGGGCCAATAGGTCGGTCAGGTGTGTAAAGGGTTATTTCAGAGATGCACAGAGAGGCTGCAGCATTTGCAATCCTTGCTTGGTCTGAGAAATAGGAGTTAAACTCATCCCTGGGGAAACTCCCCGAGTTCAAGAGCACTACAAGCAGAGGTGAGTTTAGCCCTCTCTCTGTATTAATCAAAAGGTGATGGGGAATTAGTGGCTCTGTTTGCAGAATAAAACCTGATCAAAACCAACATCACAACCTCTACAATATCCCCACAAAGCCAACTTCCTTTTTCTGCATTGATTTTCAGATTAAAACACTGCAGCACTGCCCCGGATCCATAATCCTGTTCCTCCATATTTACTGATGAGTGACAGCAATCAATTCTGCCCTGCTACTTGCTCCTGTTCGGGTAAAAAGAAACCTCACCCTCATCCAGAGCCTCCATTATTCCTCGCCAAATAGTTTTAAACAAGCTCCACAAAGTGGATCTCTACTTCTGATATCTATTACTATGATAGCTAATAATGCTAATTAGATTGACTAAGTAGAAGAGATCAATATGTGAGATGTTTTATAGACTTGGTTCTATAGTTGCAGTTCAGCTCAGGACCGTGCTTCTGGTTTTCGTTTACTTAATGTGTTAGTGAAAGGCATACAAAAATTAATTGAATGTACCTGAGCAATTATCCTATGTTTAATATAAAAGGGAGGAAAAATCATTCCTGGCCCATGTGACAATCTCTGAAATGCCCTAGAGGATGAACGTCATTACACGCATCTTAAAGTGGATTGCAATACATTTGATTTTAATTCACACCATAAAATTATCCCGGCTCCCTTTTAAAAAAAATCAAGTATAATATTAGACCATTTTGCTGGTGTAACAGGCAGAGCTCTGCTGACATTAATAAAGCCAAACTGGTCCACGTGGTTAAGGATCTGCGTATCCTCTTGGGGCAGCAAACTCCAGAGGTTCAGCATGCTCCGTGTGAAGTACTTTGTGTTGGTTTTAATTTGCCCTATTTCCTTTTCATCACAGGGTCTCTTATCAGTAGACAAAACAATTTACAAACCAACCCCCCAAAAAAACTCGAGGTTCAGAAGCCAAACCAAATTCTGGTTTGCAAAACGTTTCCAACATTTGCTTGCTTCTCTCCACCAAAATTAAAAAAGAAAAAAGTTAAGTTACTAAAATGCTAAATCTGATAGGAAACAAGTAATTTTTTGCTTCGATGGGGGCTTTATGTGACTCATTCCAATTTGTAATACAATGACGATATCCCCATATGAATACAGATGGCACTGCATAGGCAGTGACTATTTTTCTACAAGATTTTAACCTTTGGTAAAGCCATCCTAACTCATCTGCCTTTGTCTCAAGGGTTACTGCGCATGAGGATACATTAGTCCATGTTAATAGAGCTGGATTCGTTAGCTGGGACAGCAGAAGATCTTTTATAACTCTACAAGAGAAAATGAAAGGAGATGCAGGTATTATAAGAGAGTTACAATCCAGTTGCTGGATTCATTAACTGTAAATGGATAGGATCAAAGCATCATTTTGTGGCCAGACACTTCAATGAAGGCTTTAAATACACGCACATGCACATGCACACACAACATTAACCTGCTTGCACCTGAAAACCCAGCACGGTGCTAAATTCAAACATGTAGCCAGGGGCATGACTCTTGCAGCACTTCAGCGGCTTTGAAAGACCCTTGCAGTTAATAACAAGGGGGAAAAAAATTCCCGTTCAGGATCACTGACCACTCACTATTACAGATGCAGGCTGATAAAATGGGCTACTAATGCTCATGATTAGCCACGTGTTTTTTTCCCCCCCACCTTTTAAAGTCTTTTGCAAACATCAGTTAATTAATCCTCGGTACAGGACAGATTCTCAGGTATGCTAAGGTCCCTTTATGCCTTCTGAGCATAACAGGGCCTTTAAGCGAGTGTAAAATATAATTTATGCCTATGTTTATGGTCCCCTTATGCTGTCCTTATGGTAGCAAGGGGCTTAAGTATAAATAAGAAATAGGCCCAATAGTATTATCATCCCCATTTTACAGACAGGGAAAGCAAAGCCGAGACATTAAGAGATTTGATAATGATGAGATGCCGAGAGAAGATCGGGATTCACGGGCTGCAGGCATCCAGTTTGGGGTCCTGCTCAGGTCTCTCTCCCAGTCATTTGATGCTAAAAACTTGGTTTGGTGGCCAATTTTCCCTTCTTAAAGGGCACTCTAAACACCGATTTATTATCTGAGCCATTCACAAAGATGGGTACTACAGACATGAACCAGCGCTGACAGCCGTTCCCAGGCACTCGTCTGTAAGAATGGGGTTGACTGGGAGGGTTTTTCACACCAAGTTTGCCAGCTTACTGTTGCCGGCTTGACTGCAACAGTAGGTTGTTGTCATTCATGAGGACAAAGACGGGTACATAAGACCCACATCAGGTCTCCGGAGTACTTAACGCACACACTCATCCCGACAGCGTGACCCCTTTAAAATACCACTGTATTTTACAGCAACGCTCATGCAACAGCAAAAGCACATTATTGATAGTTACAGCATTTGCAATGGTTACTGCTGAATACTGAGCCCACTTTTTATTAGGATACAAAGGGAAAACTGAACAGCCATAACCAGCAGAAAGAAAGAACATATCTGATAATACTGTGTTCTGGGAAGAAAATACCCTGTTAGAAAAGTCTCCGCTGCCTCCAGTATGTGGGCGCCGGGGGCTCTTTGGTGGTGAACCACCCCTGAGACGCTCTGTCCTTTGCAAATTCCTGGTTTTCTTCCCTGATGGAGGGTAGACAGAGGGGAAATACATGCATGGGCACAGGGGTCTTCCTGTCAAATGCAGCATGGTTTTGAAAACACAGCAGATAGGGAGAGAGGGATCTCAGCATTCGAATGGCTGCAGATTATTAGTGAATTATTGACCCTCCCTTAGAAAACACCAGATGAGTGGAGGTTGTTGCTGCCACGGGGGGGGGGGGGGGGCTCATTTTCCAGCAAGACTCGAGTTGAAAGGCAATGATTTTAAAAGGTGTTATGCAGACAAGGCTGCAATTAAAGGCACAGTAGGACGGATGGAAAGGTTTACAACCTTTCCAACGTTTCTCACACTATTGATCCGCAGCTGTAGCTTTTTGGAGTATTTCAAAGCCCCAGCAGACCAAAGGTTAAATTCCACCAAAACTGACATCTTGACATGTAGTATTTCTTCATTTATGCAGGTGGCGGTTGTTTTTTAATTACAGCTTCTCGGCTGCCCCGGGTTGGTGCCCAAGAACAGTTCAAATTCACAGCATCTGGCTTTGGGAAACATTATTCATTCTTCGTCCCCGGCATTGACAGGGTCTATCAGCAGGGGGCTCCAGTGACCCATGATGGGGCACTGTTCATTAGGTAAGAGCGGCGTATATATAAATCAACATGTCAAAGGAGGAAGCCCGGGCCTGACCCAGCGGGAATGCATGATACATACAGATTTGTTCCGCTCTATGCAACCTCACCTGTCTTCGGTGGCATATAGCATGTAATAATCAATTATGCTGACAAGCTTCCCGACAAATCGTTGTGGCTTCGGTTACTCGTGTGCCTCTGGAGCGCAGTGCAGAGAAAGGGCCTGGAGGAAGGGCAGCCGGAAGGGGGAGCGAGTGGCCCCGGGAGGCAGCAGCTATTTGCAATCTTTGTCGTTAGCACTTATTAGGGTCATGGAGTCCGTTCTTTGTTGCTGGGGAACGCTGGATAGTCACCCTAGATGGGACTCGGGTCTTAGACCGATTGCACCATCAATTTGAGGGGAGGGGGCAGGACACGCAAGCACACGTGTGCGCACACGCACCGTCCTGAAAGCTCCAGCTTGTGCTCGTTCATACTATCCAAGGAGGCAGCTTCCACATGAGCTCTAGCAACATCTGGATCTATCTTGATCTGATGGTTTCTGCTTAGCCTCACATCTGCTCTGGACACAGCTGCAGCTAGAGAAATTTCAAGTCGCGTAAAGCATTCCCTGACTTGTGGACGTGGGCAGTCTTCAGGACACGAACAGTAGGCAAAGATCTTTTTCAGCTCTCTCCGCTGCATCCAAATGGACCCGTTCCCAATGCCCCTCTGGACTCGTTCTCCATGTCGCGATGTTCGTTTTCCCCATATTGCTCTCCAAATCTCTTCCACGGTAGGTGCCAAACTGCTGCACGCGTGGTGCCAACTGCAAGCATTTGAAGTGGCAGAGCAGGCTTATGCGGAAAGCTTTTACACAATCCCCGGGCATATGGGACATTGTTTGTTTTTCCTGTTGTCTTTTAAAACAGAGGCTCTCCGCTCAGCAGATCCAAAGTTGGTTTCCAGGCTGCGAGCGGCCTGCCTGCGCCTGAAATCCAGAGGCTTCTGCATTTCGTTTTCATCCTCATCGCAAGAAACACAACGAGGAGGACCAGAGCGTGATGGAAACGTTTGGGACCTGATTCACAGCTGCTTTATGCAATCACTGGGCAGGTTTAGGGGAGCTGCACCGAGGGAGGAGCACAGGCCTGGAAGGGGGTCTCCAGAGCCAGGGAGTCCAGACTCTTAAATTTGCAGATACTTGTTAACCCATGAATCCCCAACATCACCCCTTTCAAACCCTCACTCATAATGATGAGCCTTATAACCCCCCCCCAAAAACAAAAAAACCCACCCAAAACCCCAAGACCACCCTATAACCGGGGCTGGCAACTTCTGCTGCATGGGCTGGAACTGGCCTGCAGAGCTATTTGTTCTGGCCCTTGGAGCTGGGGTGGGGACAGCTTCTGAAGAGAGGCTCTCCCCCCCCACGATGGCTGGTAGTGGCAAGGAGCCGCGGCTGCGGGGGAGCAGCATCCGTGGTTGCAGTCACAAGCTGGGCTCGAAGCAAACCACACTTAGAGACAAGCTTTGTTAAAACAGCACCCCTCCCAAATATTCCCAACCCCTGCCCTACATCATGCCATAGGGAAAAGCAAAGGAGAAGGGGGCACTGCCAGTGTCCTGCCACTGCAATAGCAGGGAAGGATGGGGTTGTTAGATGCTCAGAAGATCCCAGGAAAAGGGTCCATGTGCTACAGGGGAAGGCATCCCCCTCCCAAAGTCCATGCCAACATGACCTGGCAGGTACAAATTCCTTCCTGGCTCCAAATCTGGCAATCGGTATGATGTGGAGTGGAAGAGCAAAGACCCCCACGGTTTCTTTTCTTTTTCCTCTTTCCTTTTTAATGGCCACAGATGTCTGCACAAGACGCAGGATCCTGTTCTTCCTCTCTCCGAGTCCCCCCCTCCCTCCACTTGCCTCGACTCCCTTAGTTAATGTATTATGACATTTACACAAACCGACAGGGTTTCAACAGCAGCGCGAGCTTTGCCAAAATGTACCTAAGGCAAACGGCTCTGCTTCCAATCCGAGGCAGTAAGCTGCGTCTGTCTAACCTCCTCCCAACCCCGGCCCCGGCTCTGCCACCTGGGATCCAGAAACCCGCTGTTTTTTGACCTGTGATGCTCTACAATGTTCAGCTGCCAGTTGCAATTTGGATACTCTGTCGTCAATTAATAACGGTTTGCTATTCGGCGGGTGGGTGAAATACACTGTTTTGCAGTGATCTTCCAGAGCACGATTGGATTTTCTGGTGGCTGGGGTGAGGGAGGTTGAGCAAACAGTCGGATTGCTAAATATTTGGGCAGGTCCTTGTAGACCTGATAAACCAAAACTTCTGCCGCAGCCCTTCGGTAACATGAAGAATCTACCCCAACGTTGGCTCAAGATCTCAATTCACCGGCTTTGCTGCAGGTCAGCAATCCAATAAATGTTATATAAACCCCACTCACATATAATATGCATTTCACAGAGAACGGTGAAGTTCAGAGTAGTTAAGGGTTACTATTAACAGCTAGGAGCGAGACAAAGGACAGCTAGGAGGTCAATCCCCACTGAAAGTTTACATGACTTGGATAACTAACTCATATTCATGTCTTGGTAACTCTTTGAAACCGATAATGTAACCAAGTCTGCTTATTTATTTAATAAAGGCAATCAGGACTTGTAGTAGAGATGATCTCTTTTATTAGACCAACAACATTTTTGCAAAAAAAATGTCTTTAATTGCAGCTTTCAGAATTTTTTAATTGAATTACAATTTAAATTTAAAATTGAATTACAATTTAAATTAAATTTTAATTTAATTTAAATTTAATTTAAAGATTTTTTTTTTTTTTTGCAAAAATCTTGTTGGCCTAATAAAAGATGTCATCCTTGTTATGAGTCCCAATTGCCTTTTCCCCTAAACCAATACGGCTACAACCTGCATACCTGTTTATTTAATAGATTTTTCAAAGTAATTCATAGATAGGTAGGTCACTGGACTGCAGCCGAGGAGGCATGAAGTCTATAGTCCACTTGGTCTCCAGCGTAACGTGTTCAGTCGGGCAAGTCACTTAAAACTTGTGCTTCTCCATTGCCCCTTCTGTAAAATCGGGATAATAATGCAGTCATCTTTCTCGAGCATTTTTTGAGACCTGGAGTTGATGTGAGCTGGTTTATATGGTCTAGTTTCCTGAGGTTACAGCAGGTTTATACATTTCGGTTATATCGTAGTTCTCTCTCAGGTGCAAAGCACCCTTTGTGACACCAGACTGCTATTCTGTTTTGCTGAAATTTCAACCAAGAGGGACACTAATGACCTATGGTCTTACGCAAGGGTAAGGTCTGCAGAAAACAGCCCGGTATTATAGTTAAGCTATGCTTAAATGCTCAGAAGCCCGTTAAGAAAAAACGAACAAACTCTTTTCATTCAATTCTGCACTGGGTTGCAAACTACACGGGATTTTTCCTTCTGTCGAGTTAGGAAAAAAAAAAAATCCATTAAATCCATTCCCTCCCTTTCCCCCACTTAGTTATGGAAGAATGAAAAATTCATTTTCCGGGCTGGAAAACGAAAGCAGATTTTGCTTCTGGTAAGTCAAGAAGAACTGAATGCCATTTTTTTTTAAAAAGAGCCCAGATTGCTAATCACGACTGAAAGTTTACAGCAGTACATTTAACATGGCATCTTCTTTGCCTGGGCGTTATTCTGCGCAGTCCTGAGCGGGCAACTCCACACGCAAGTCACTGGAAGTTGAGGCTGTTCTCTCCTTTCCGAAAACTAAGCCCAGTGCCCGTTAAGTGAATGCATATGTAAGCTTTTATATAGCTGTCTTGTTTGTCTGGTATCAAGTGATCCAGAATGCTTTTGCTCCAGTGAGCTAGAATATTGATGAACAGAACTGCAGAAATCTTTAAGATGGAACACGTACCATAAGATATGCTTATTACTGTATTATCTCTGACCACGAAGCGGAATGGCTTTCTTCCCGTCAAACGGAAATGTAAGCATAGTTATTTATTCAGATTTCTCAGATATGTCTGTCTGGCTCCAGGCTCAGTGCATGATTTAAACGTACACCTGGTTATTATAAAATACATCTAAAATGAAGAGGAATCCTTGAAAGGGAAACACCCCCCCAAACAACAATTTTGGCTGGCTCTGTGGGGGCTGGGGGACATGACTTATGAGAAGAGGCCGAGGAAACTGGGCTTCTTTAGTCTGGAGAAGAGAAGACTAAAGGGGGATTGAAGAGCAGTCTTCAGCTCCCTGCAGCAGGGTCGCGAAGAGGATGGAGCTGAACTGTCCTCAGTGGGGGCAGATGACAGAAGGAGCAATGGGCTCAAGTTGCAGCAAGGGAAGTTTAGGTTAGATATTAGGAAGACCTTCTCACTAGGAGGGCGGTGAAGCACTGGAACAGGTCACCCAGAGAGGGTGTGGACTCTCCATCCTTGGAGGTGTTGAAGACCCGACTAGACAAAGTCCTGGCTGGGATGATATAGTTGGGGCTGGTCCTGCTTGAAGCAGGGGTTGGACTAGATGTGACCTGCTGTGCTCCCTTCCAACCCTCATTTCCTATGATCCTAAATATCACCTACAGACAGATGATATAATCAGGATGGGTACTAATCTTCATCCATTGTTAGGATGTTCACCATGAGTGGTAGAGGTATAGCTCAGAGATCACAAATGCCAGGAAAAAAAAAACAAAACCTGATCCAAGAGGCATGAGGATTCAAGGCGTCTCTGGAGGAGCTTCTATTTAATATTCTCTCTCGAAAATAAGAGGTGACATAGGCAACCTTTTGGACACGGTGTGGGAGAAGAAAGTATTTTTAGGAGACTCCATCTCAAAGGATGAGAAAAAACACCTTACCATTGGCAGGGATCTCTCAAACTCACCGGGATCCAATGCTCTCTGTATACAGATCATCAGAGAAGATCGCTTACTTCTGCAAGGAAAGGTGCCCTGCAGCCTTTAAGAACATACTGCTATAAACCACGCAGAACTTGGGTCCAAAAATGCTGGGACCTCTTGAAGGGGAGTGGATGGCAGGGACCAAGATAAATTAGCCTGTGCATGGAATTACTATGAGCCGAACAACTCGGAGACGTACGCTGTACCATTTGGAGAGAGCCAGTAAAATCACTGCTGCTTTAAAAGAAAACCTAGGCACAAGAACTTGAAAACACACACGCACACAAAGCCTTGCATGAAGGTAAGAGTTAAAATTACCGGTTTAAATGCTCCAAGGTCAATAAGTGCAAAGGTTTTAAGGTTCCCAGGCTAACTTTCCTGCATGCTCTCCCACAATGCTAATTTGAAACACATACACGGGACAGTGGAAACTTAAGCTGAAAATTGGGGGACTGGTGTGACATTGCAATCTCCAAGGTGGTGGATTAGTTTTCCATCAGAATCGCCAGCACCTGGGACACGTAAATCTATAATGAATGATAACACAAGTAACAATATAATAAAGAATACGGCTATTCTGGCAGAGAGATGGACTGGATAACTTAATAGGCCTTCCCTGTGTCTCTCACTCCTATGATCCTGCTGAGTTCTGGAGCTATTATTAAGGACATTTTTTAAGGTATTTTAATTTACTCCTCTAAATGGATTTCCATTCATTCACTCCTACCAAGTGAGTGTTGTCAGGGACATTAGCAGCATGATAGAATAGCTTTAGACTCCTGCTGGTTTTACCGTGTAACACACACAAGAAAAGTCATTAGCTCTTACCCTTTAATGTACCCTCTTTATTGCTGCATAACTGTTTATCACTCAAAACTGCCAAGCACAGGCCCCTGGTCCTGCTTTATTAATCAATGCATATGTACAGGGCTGTATGGAAAAGCCTCAAGTCTTCGCTCTTTCACATACAGTTCGTGCCTACGGGAACTAAGGAGCCGGCGTCCAACATTGTCAGCCCAGCCAAATACTCCCAGGAATGGCTTTTTTTTTTTTTTAGGATTTTACCCAACTCGTTTCCAATTAGAGGTGATCGTGAGGCAGCAAAACTATTTATTTGTCAAGCAGTGAGTGGCAGGTCTCTTGCTCTTTTGTAGTATTCCCCACCCCCTGAACATCATTATTAGCAGGAAGAGGACAGAAATTGAACATAGCCCATGAAATTAATGATGCTCGAGAGCTCGGTGCCAATTTCTGGAAGTGGAATGGGATGATTTAGACAAAGTTTTTATACTGCTCTCCCAGTTTGGAGAACAAGGAAGATGCATGGTATTTTTAGGAGTCTTATACGAGCTTCAGACCTATTTTTCAGGCGGAGGGAGGGGGTCTATGATCTAAAGGGCAGTCTTTCCTGCCCAGAGCAGGGGGCTGGACCTGATGATCTCATGAGGTCCCTTCCAGCCCCTAACATCTGTGAACCTGTTAAAAAATCCTTGCCTGGCGAGCTGGGGTAAGAGGTCAGTAGCTGCCCAGGCGGAGAGATGCAGATGGAGATGCATTAACAGGCACAGGACGCTGCAGGATGTCTGAGCCTACAGTGTTGGCATGGTTAAAAAAAGGGGGCCTGCTATGCTGGATCCAGTCTAAGAGTGGCAGAGCCATGGGGCTTCACCGGGAGAGAGGTGAAGGTGCGGACGTCTGTCAGTGGAGCCACCCCCCCGCAAGGGCCTGCAAAGGGATATAGGACGTGCTTCACTCTGAAGCTATGAAGAGCGGGGTTGGCTGATCCACTCTAGCATGGGGAGAACAGGCTCTGCCCTGGGGCGAAATGAAAGCAGAGGACTGGCACATTAAAAAGATAATCTATTTGCTTGGACTGTCACATACACTGGCACCCCCTTTTTCCCCACCTTGATTCTCTAGTGGCACACACCTGATCTGCTCTTTCAGTTTTACTTTACTCTCCTATAATCAATTAGTTGAACTTTTAAACAGCAAAGCACCACGTTAAGTGCTCAGTAGTGGTACCTCTGTGACTGTGCTAGTGCATCTGGCCTAGACATACTGTTGAGCATACTGGGCGCATCTACACGTGTATTAATGCTGCTTTTCTAATGCGTATTAAATGTAGTACCTCCAGTGGGAGGTACTAAATTAATGTGCGTTAGGCTACACTACTGCACAGCAGCACATTTGCATGTTTTTTTAGTGATTAATGCGCTGAAGGCTATTTTACTGCACTTTCGCATAATGTCATGGTTTTCTACATGGCACTTTAATGCGCAGTAAAATAGTCTACTGTGCACTAAAGCGCACGTGTAAATGCACCCACGGTATATTTTCTCCTTTTTCCGGTTGCTCCTCGTTACATGTAGCATCTTCCATTCGTGGAAAAAGATCATACCAGTTTCACTCAGTTCTAGACGTGAGCCTGGCTGAGTTTTGGGGTCAGGAAGAATCAATCTCACCTAAATCCCAGAGATCCTTTGTCAGAATTTGCAGACTGTCACACAGTTATTTCATTTCAAAGACCTTCATTTGTTATGCTGCACTCTTGGGTGGAGAAGCATGAATAACGTCACTAGTGAGGCAGACTGGAAGGGGCTTCGCTGTCTCGGGTCACTCAGGCCTCACCTGCCCAGCTGCGTGTTTCAATTTTCTGCCCATCAAGCCTCTTAATCATCATTAACCCAAACACATCTCTAATACTTAATGCTGTAGTGTTTCTGGATGGGAAGGATTCCCTGGGAAGGAAGGGGAAGAGAGAGGAGCCACGCAGAAGTTTAATTACTTTAAAACTGATTCAAATAAACGTCTAAAAAAACAGACCAGAATTCTGTGCTATTTTCTGCATTTTTGAATGGAAAACAATGAAGACTACCTCGCATTTAAATCAGTGCTGGGAGTACGTGTCTTTTTACTTCTTCTTAATGGCAACCACTCTAAAATAAATACTGGACCTAAAGAGCGTTGCCCAGGCAGACTCGAGTAGTTTACCAAAAAGCAGGCAAGAAAATAGTTATTACCTAAACACATGGCAAGTCTGCTATAATCCTTGAGAGCTGGAGAGGAAAGAAAGGAGAAGTATGAAAAATCTCAATATATTTTTTCAAAAGCAAAATATCAACTCTCCTCTTGAAATGGAGGTCTCCACTCAGCAGTTATCTATTTTTTGCCAAGCACTTGGTACATTCATTTCACTTAATACACACTGCACCACATAATCCAGCCCTTTGGAAATAGGGTCTGGGCATTATCACTGACAGCTATGATTGATGGGTCATCGCCAGTCAACATCTCCTGGAGAGTCGCCCTCAAGTTGTAGCTATTGAATTCTGCAGGGTTTATGTTGATCTTCATTTTAAACAGAAAAAAAAAAAAAATCATTGTAAGGGGAATTTCCACCCCAGTGCACACAAACAAAGAGAATATCAGCGACGACTCAAAAATGACAATTCTACTCCGTGGCAGCTTAGAGGTTTCCAAATGTTTTTGTTCTATACTGGAGCAAACCCAACGCCTTTAGACTGTTTTGCAAAAAAAATGAATTGCAACACAATACGTATTTTTGAACCCAAACCTGTGGGTTTTTCTCTTATTGAGTCATGAGGATGCCAATACACGGGAGACCTACATGCAGGGTTCCTGGCCTACCTGATTCAAAGCAGAATTTCTCATTTCAGGTCAGTCTGCACCAGGAGTGACCTGAACCTGGGTCTCCCACATCTCAGGCCAGTGCCGTAACTACCCGGCTTCCAAAGAGGGACAAGTGGCTTGTGCCCTCCCCATGCTACCTCCTCCCACCAAAATCTTTATTGAACAGATGGATCTTTTTGGGCTGTAATGAAAATGTGCTCCAACCTGCTCCAGGCCCGATTTTGCATCCTTTATTTCTTCTGCATATAATCAGTACTTCATCTTCTTTCCCTTCTATGCAAAACGTTGTTAGTAAATAGTGAAGTTACTAAGCAGTGAACAGTACTATACTTAGAGTTAGGGGGAAAAACATCTCTCATATTATCAAAAAAAACCTCAAAACAAATTTCCCTTTGCCTTGGGACACAGTGAAGTGCTAAAGCTTTCAGCACTGATTCACAGCTCCATAACATTTTCAGGCCAGAAAGATCACTGTGAAAATCTAAACTCATCTTCTGCCAAACTAAGCTAGGGAATTTAAAATTCACATATTTTTTCACCATTTGTTCCCTTTGTCGCCTGTTTTCATTTCAACTTAGCAAGGGTTTAATAAGTTATTGCCGACTGTGTTTCGAGTCAATCGCCCTTACCAGTGACTTGGGGTGCGACAGCACAACAGGCCTATAGTTAGTTTGCTGGACACCATGGGGGATGTTTAATGCTCCAATACTTTGCTGAACAGCCATGAAGGGCAGAAAAACTTGTGTGTCGGGTTTGAAAATGACATCAAATACATTTGACTCAACAGTCTCATTATCTACAATTTGAAGAAGGAGCCAGCTGATTCTTTCCTTCATTGTATTCACTGGATTATTTTGCAGTTTTAAGACCTTTCTGCAAAGATTGCGAAGAGTTTGCTCCAAGTATCTGATAATCTGCAGCCGAGCAGCATTGCTGACTGGTCACATAAATCACATGGTGCCGCACATCTTTTTGGATGGGATGCAACTTGACTAAATCAAGAGGTGAGAGAAAAGGAGCTACTGGTCTTGATTCTCTGGGAGAGAAGTAGCAACGGACTGATGAGGTGGGATAACCAAAGGGTTTAAATATCATTTTTATTACCATATTATAGGTAGGGAGGTAGATAGATAGACACATCCACACATACATATATATATATACACACACATATGTTGAGAAGCAACTCCCCTTACAGATTTTCCCACATGTGCAATAAGGTACTATTCAGTATGAGTTAGGTCATCAGTCAGAATATATATAATATGTGTGTGTGTACACACACATATATACATACACACACATTATATATATTCTGATTGATGACTTAACTCATACTGAACAGTACCTTACGGCACATGTGGTCCATTTGTGGGAAAATCTGTAAGGGGAGTTGCTTCTCAACATCAGCAATGGTATCACAATCTGGACTGAGATAAATGCACATGCCTATGCTCAGAAAGGTGTGGACAGCAACTACTTACCTCTGTGCCAGATCCCTGGCAAAGGCTGCGTGTTAATAAGTAAGTCCCGACTCACATGACTATGTCAAGTGAGACATTTTCTGCCGTCGAGATCACACTGACAAAATAAATGCGTTCGTGTGACCAGTCCAATCCCCAAAGAGTGCACGTGGCTTGTTCTCTCACTCATGTTATTGGCTCTGATGCCGTGCTTTAGAAACACTGCTCTACTATTGTGCTGTTTAGCATGTGTCCCCTCCCTTGGTATGAATAGAAGCTTAAATCTGTCGGTAAAACTGTATCATTCAAACGTCAGTAAAAAAAAAAAAAAATTGTTACAAATGGTGCACAACTTCCAATAAGGCAAATTCATTGTTAACACCCCATCATTCGTGGTGGAGACGGGGCGTAAGAACTATTATGATGCTCAAAAGACATCTTCAGAAATGAAACAGGCCTGGTTCGAGGCCAAGCCTGCTGGTAAATGTTTGTGTTGCAAGGCAGATGCACCCACGTTGTTAGCACAGCATGCTTGAAGGTCACATACCGAGAAACATTTTGTGCTATATATAAACTCTGAATTGGATGCCTAGTGGAACTGTTTTTTTTCTGGCCACGTCTGTCCCTCCACCCCTTCCCCACCCACACATACTCAACGTGACAGGATGGATGGGGACGTGCCAGCACACACAGCTTCCCAAGCATAGTTGGTAGCATCCACACTGATCTTGAGATGGATCTTAAATATAGCCCCAGAAGCTGTCATGCCAGAAAAAAGCCAAGAAAGAACATTGCTAACCACAGGGGAGATGGACAGGGTCACAAGTCAGCATGCTAAGCTATGAGCAAAAGACAAAGAAGATAAGCCTCTTGGAGTAATGTCAAACCACTGACTGTCCTCGGTGTCTTTTGCACGGCAGACAGAGGCATCCACCCTACAGCATAACCAGCTTCTGGTCCTCTCTCTGCTAAACATAACAGACACCAATTCACAGTCTCGAGCGGGGCACCCTGATTCTGCTGCCGCCAGGCAAACGGTGCCGCTTTGTGGACTGGATTTGGCTGCAGGGTCAGAAAATACGTAACTCAGAGAAGGACGAAAACAGAGTGCGCTCAAGTGGAGTTCACAGTTTTTCTGCCACCTAGAGATGAAGTCCCTGTGGTAAGCAGCACTAACAGCTGTCAACTTGCTTCTGTGGTTTGGCAATTATCCCCCTTATAAAACTCAGTTTCTCCAAGAAATTCTCCGAGGTGTGTACACATATAGACTCCCCTTTCAGAAATACACATGCTCAAGCAAAGAAGATGAATAAGATCTGGCCCCCCCCGCTCCGAGACTCTTCCAATATAAAACCTATAGGAATCAGAAATGAAAAAGATCTATTGGATTAACAAGCAACATGTATTAATGATGGCTAAAGGCACTTGCTGGGGCTGTTTAAAATGAGACTAGGTAAAACCTCAGAATACATGCACTGGCAAGCCATGCTGCTCTTCAAAGAAGGTAGGCAGGGTGATTGACTCGATCTTTTCCATCATTAGCTCCTACGATTCCCCGAGTCCGTCTCCCCTTCCAGAGCAGATGGCTCCTCGTAGCATGTCTTTTAGAGCTCTCCCAGGCCGTTATGAATTGCACAGAATAAGCGTTTCACTTTATTCTTTAGCTCACACATTATTTTTCCCATGCTAATGACAGTCGAGTTATTGTCCTGTGAATAAATCCATTTAGGTCTAACAACGCTGGCTGCTAGTGACAAGTCAAAGGAACAGGGAAAGCCAAACTTGGCATCAGCAGAGCATGGGCACACTCAGCCACAAAACATTCATCTATTAACCAAACAGAAGCATTTCAAAACCCAGCAGGGTCGCAGTGGAGCCCTGCTGGGAAACAGAAATTAACTCAGAATGGAGATAATTTGTCTTTAAAATGTTGTCATATTTGCAAGAACTCTCTGGCAATGCGGTGCTGATAAGGGTTGGGGAGGGGGGAGATTTCTGGGACAACCAAGTCACATAAACAAAAAGCTTATCAGGGAGCCAGGTGGCACTCAAGATTGGCGCAGCATCTTTCTACCTCTGGGACGTGCGCTTCAAAAACAGCAAGAGCGGAGGAGAAATTTGCCTCTAATGGCAACTTGCTGATGAAAACAATGGCAGCAGATTTAACTCAATTCCACTGATAAGGATCAATTAAACAAATTCAATTAATTGCTTAGGCGTTCTTTGGGGTTTTTTGTTTTTTTTTTTTTTTTAAGTATCCGAGAAAGGGTTTTGCATGCTATCTAGAAATTGCAAAGACTTATCTCAGCTGTGGGTAAAAGGCAGCTCCGATGCTACTCAATGTAATGGAAACTGTCAATGGTTTTTTGAGGAGCGGAGGGCTGGGGTCGCAGGGTGAGGACGGCACTGGGAAGCGTGTGAAATCACGCAAGGTCTGAAGATGAAGCGAGTCTTTCAAGAGCTGGTGCTGTGGCTGGGAGAGAACACAGTGCAATATATTTGAACAAACATTTGGGGAGGGAATAGATACGAGTGCAAGACAGGGGGGCATGTTACGAAAAACACGACTTCTTTGCATTTGTGTCACTTTCCGTGCAACGTGACATCCTTCCCGGCATCCGCGGAAGAGAGGAGAGGATATATGGGCAGGGGAACGGGAACATGGAAAGGTTACGTGATTTAAAGGCATGAGCCCTTGACAGAGCTGAGGAAGGACAGCTGGGATCTCATCCTACGCTGCAGCTGCCATGTCCTTCCACTGCTTCAAGACAGAAAAACTGTATCCCACTGGGGCGTGGGCAGATCCCACTGGGGCATGGGTGGAGTTGGGGGGCTGTGGTACCTTCTTTTGGCTGTGCCACACATGTGCAGTGAATGCCCCCTAGCTCACCAGATTTTCAGGGTGGCTTCTGGCCATACGAGGAGGTGGGCGAGAGGAAAGGGCGGTGAGCGGGAGCAGTGATCACCTCCTGGGTGCTGGAGCCGAAAACCAAAACAGCGGCTCTGGCTAGGAGTCGTGCCAGCAAACTGGTGAGCTCGGAGATCTCGCTGCACGTGTGCCACACAGCCAAAGGCGAGTGCATCTGCCCCATCGCTGGATCTGCCCCAGTACCAGGGTGTGGGGTTTACCAGGCAGGTCCTATAGGTCCCCTGGATTATAGCTGGATTGCCAACGCAGTCCATCTGGCCCTGATCTACAAGGAGCACCCTGGACTATCAGAGGTGCTGCGGTGTGGTTGCTTTGAAGGATATTCTCCAGGCAGCCTAGCTCTGATAAAGCCGTGTTGTCTTGCTGGAAAGCAACCGCCTGAAAATGCAAAGCCTTTGCAGCCACCTTTGTTATCCTGTCCCCATGTTAAAGACATTATGAGAAGGTTACATCTGTCCCCAAATGCCCTGTTCAGTGTCCTGCTGGGAAGCAAAAGCTGCACTAAGCAGCAGTGATGAGATACCCATGTGTACGCTGGGTTTTTGGTGTTGCTTTTAAATGTGAACAACTTAGCCCTTTCTTTTATATACATAAAGAAAGATATATGAAAGAAAGAGCTAAATTGGTTCACGTTCCCGAAGTGCTGACTTTAAGAACAATGCCAAAAGTCACGAGAGTTGGCAATGCTGAGATGCACCAAATCCTCGTTAAGCATTAACACTGGAAGGGAGGGATATTGCAGAGGCAGGAAGTGGGACTTGTCCAAAGGCCCAAGGACAAGCAATGGTGTGGCAACAGGCTGAGTTGTCATTTGAAGGGCAGGCATTGGAAGTAAATGAGCTCTCCTGTTAATAATGGTAGCTACAAGGGTTGAATGCTGCCCTGCCTTCTCATGGAGTCAATCCTTTTTCCAAGTAGTCTTCCTGCAATGCACGGTCAGCTCAAAGTGGGTCCAAACTGTGTGTGCGGAAAGGGAGGGGAGGGGAAAGAAACAACATTGCCTTCTTTCCAGAGAAGGCATGTTACTTTAGAAGTACAGACTGATACCAGAGGAGTTTGCAAAGGGGAATATAACGGGAAATGCAGAAGGAAGCCGTAACCATCCATAGATACACAGCAAGCAGAGATGCCCTCTGAAGCCTTGAGAGCTGAGCTTGCTTGCAAAAGTCAAATGCTGGCCTCCTGTGTTCAGCAAAGCGAACTAAAGAGATGTCCACCTGCCTTACTCTGGCAGCTTCACCATCCATAATCAAAGCACAAGAGGAGAGATCGACTCAACACTTCCACTCGTGCTCCTTTATTTGCTTCCAAACTGTGAACAGAGCATGCAAAGGGCAGATTCACCTAAAACAGTCAAACCTAACAAAGGCCTGACAGCATCATTCAGAAAAGACAGACTGAAGGAGAAGGAAGATTTGGAAGATGTATCAATGATCCAGGCAGACCAGGTGCTTTGGGTAAACCTGGTATCTTTTCTTAGACCAACTCAAAATGTTGGACAAATTCTTCCAACTATTTGTGTCCAACTCTTTGCATTGGTCTAATAAAGGATACCAACTTTACCCAAAGAACCTTGTCTGCTTACGTCCTTAGACCAGGGTGGGCAAAATGTGGCCCGCGGGCCACATGTGGCTGACCAAGCCATTCGATCTGGCCTGCAGGGCCCCTAAAAATTTAGAAAATTAATATTCATCTCCCCCTGACTGGCTATCACGCGGCCCTCGATGGCTTGCCAAGACTCAGTAAGCAGCCCTCTGCCTGAAATAATTGCCTTAGACCAACACAGCTACAACCTACACCCCAATGACCCAGGTGCTCCCACGACACTGAAAGGCAAGAGTTTTAGGGGGCGGGAAAGAAACCAGAACAATGCCTTTTTTACCCAGTTAAAGCAATATTTTGGTCTAATAAAAGACAGCACCTCTACTATGAGTCCTGATTGCTTTTTTCACCCAAGGCATGAGAAGGTCATAGGAGTCACTGACACACAAGATCATTCAGGCCCAGACTGTAACAAGACTGAACACAGAACTGGACGTTTACATGGATATCAAGACCTCTTGGTGGCGGTGTCATTAAAATCAAGAAGAGATGTTCAACTACAAGCTTCAGGATTTGTCGGTCTAACAGAGGTCAGGAGGATACCAAACGTATGGGTGTAGATAGATTTTCTCTAGCCTTACTGCATGCTTCGCACACATTCCCTTGCCGCATTTGGTCCTGGCCACTGCCAGAGAAGGGACGCTAGGCTAGATCTTTGGTCTGCCACCCTTTTACAATTCCTATACTTCTAAACCCCTGCTTCCAGAGAGAGTAAGAGATGACTACACCACAACAGCCAAATGCCCAGTCTTGCTGCTGAGGAAAAGAGCTTTGCCCATCCACACCACATGGGTCAACCCAGAATTGAGAAGGTTTTAGGGGAGCCCCAAACCACCTTCAAGACCTGGAGCTGCAGGGCATTCTCAACAGGACTGGCTTGAGGTGCCCTTCATGGTGTCCTCACCACCTCATTTCCAGCGCTGAGCCCCCTGGCATGGAAGGGAAAGGATGGGGCACGTCTCTGCGGTGGCGAGGCCAAGCACCCTGTGAGCCTAGTGCAACCATATACTAACGCTAGCTTTGACGTCACCAATAGCATTTTTTTTAGGAACGCTTTTTTAGCATTTTTAGCACTAGGTTTTTTTTAGGAACGCTTTTGTCATGCAGAGGCCCCAGTGAGACATGTAATCTGGGTGCTTCTGCTATTGCTCAAAGTCACTGCTTGAAAGTTCAAGGACTGGGGAGAAGGAAGGAGCAGAACACAGGTTTGATGCGACACCCAATGCAGGGCACACTTCTAAATGCAGTGTACAAATGAGCCTTGCTTTTCAGAGATACCGAGGACTTGGAGCTCCTATCAACAGCAGCAGCCCACGGGCCACCCAGAGCCAGACTGCTGCATTATAAGAGGGCGTGAATTTAAATGGTGACATTTGAAAATGAGAGCGTCCCACTAAACAAACATGTCTCCCTTGACTCTCCCGTATGGATGGCAGATGCTTAATACAAGGTATTGGAGAAGCTCTCATTCTTAAAGGGAAGTGGTGAGTTTAGTACAAACGAAAGGAAAAAAATCACTGCATGCACCATGCAATTGGCTTGTGGACATTGTTATCATGGGACACTGCTTCCACTAATGTGCTGGATTTACAGGCAGGGGAAAACAAAAGGAGACAAACTGCAGGCACTGGACATGGTGTTTCTTTCCTATGCATGGAACCATGCAGTTAGCTAGGAAACAAGCTTTATTGTTAGGATTTACATGGGATGGTTTGGATAGGGATGACCCTACTGCAGGCAGGGGATTGGACTGCATGATCTCTGGGGGTCCCTTCAAACCCTACTTGTCTATGATTTTATGTCGGTATTTTCCTCATTGGCCAGTCTTGGAAAGGGATACTAGAATAGATGGACCAATCATTTTGTTTAGTACTGAGATAGCAAAACCTAGGGTCAGACCTGGATAATGGACAATCTACCCCAAGGAACTAGAAACAATACATCAATGCCTGCCCCTGGGGCAAGGGGCTGGACTCGAAGATCTTCCGAGGTCCCTTCCAGCCCGAAGTCTATGAAATCTATGAAATGCACTGCTTTCCCATGACTCTTTCTGACTACCCTTCATTAAGTCATGAACATCCCTTGAGTGAGATCCTGATTTCCACTAGTGACAATGGCAAAACTTATTGTAGTAAGAATGCCCTCACTCTATGCAAACAGGACCACTGGCTGCCTATTTTATGACCATTTGAAGAATGCATCCAAGCAATGCATGCTTTGCTGGGCTAAAGATAAGCACGAACAGAAGTTTTTGGGGACAGGTTTGTTGAGAAACTGAAAAGGAATAATAAAAAGAGGGTGGATTTGATTTACTGACCCAGCCAAGACTGGTAATAACTCTATAAACATGCACAGTGATAAAAACATAGGTATTTCGATAATGTCCGAGTCTAAATCCTACCCACAGTGGTAAAATGCATACAATTCGGATCTGGTCCACAGGCCACCCACTGTCTGTGGAGCTTTTGAATCTGGCCCACCAAGCTACGGCTTTGGCAGCATGGAGCTGTCCTGGTACCATACCGCAGTGATAAGTGGCCTGGGGCTCTGGAAGAGAAGGCTTTGCTTGTCCCACACTGCAGCCAGGTGGCACAGGCTCTGGTGGAAGAGGATTTTGCTATATTACGCTGCAGCTGAAAGACAGGGAGAAGTGGCGGCGGCAGCTGTGTTTTAATGCCCACGCACCTCTGACCCAAACTGGTCATTCTGGCCCCACCATCGGAAAAAAGCTGCTGAATGGTATTAAATAGGCATCGCTCAAGAATACTGCAAGTCAAGAAAAAACGAACCATTGTCAGTATATCATTGCCCGAAATGCAGCCTCATAAAGCAGATGCTATTACATCTTCTTTTGACGACATACGTTTCACTTGTACGTGATATCTGTTAATCCCATTATCCTTACATTAAAATTGAATGCACGTGTGCCCATGAAAATCTTATTTATAGCCACAGTTAAAGCCAACCATAGCACAGCAGGCATTTGGCTGAATTCCCTCACGCTCATTTGCCAACTTGTCTTAACCCTATACTGGAGCATTTCCTACTCCTCCAGTCCTGAGCCCCTCGTGATCTGCACCTTCATCCTAGCTTGAAATATAACATATCGCCCTCGCTCCCACACAGTACCAGTTCCAATGCGGGGTCCACGACTCCTGGCAATCCACGGCAGCCTTGATTTGTAACCTTCCATATTCATCGCCCCAAAACCAGACTTCTAAGTTACAAGAGAAAAATGAAAACAACCCTAGTTTAAAGACCATACATCCATAGAGATGACTAGGAGCGCTGGTGTGATGAGACTGAATTTTTGTTTGAAAGAGTTGCTTTGAATAGGCACGTGCAACACAAGACAAAGCAGGTACGGCCTCTAGTGCAGCAACACTATACGTTGCCTGCATGCTGGGGAAAATCACGGTGGCAGTCATCGAATAGTGGACTGAGGACTTCATCAAGCCCCTGTACTGAGGTGACAATGCCGTACAGAACAGTCTTCGCTGCTGTCCCCTGGTTTCAGAGTTTCCTAATTGTTTGGGTGAGAAGGGACCTCAGCAGATCATTGAGTCCGACCCCCTAAGAGTGCCGGTGCCTTAGCACAAATAATAATTTACAAGAGCTTTGACCTTAAGGAATTCACTTTCCTCCTAATTCTCTTTTGTGTGGGCACCTCTCTTTCAAATACAAATGCATGTTTCCTAATTCCCTAAAAATCAGTCGTACGCCAAAGCTGTTTTTGCAGGCCTGAAGTGGGCCAAATCTTAACATTCTTACTCAACGTCTTCTCAGAGCTTACACTGGCAAAAGGCCCACCGAACTGAACATGTGAGAAATGAATAGCCGTCGAGAGTGAGGATGTGAAGGTTTCATCCTAGGTTTGCACCCTGGCATGTTTCAGATGGAAGCAATTTACAGGAAAAAAAAAAATAACCAAGGAAATCTGTAGAGATTTATTTACAGCCGAGTACAAAAGAGAAGGTCGGGGAAAGGATAAAAAACATGTTTTTTATTGTTCCCCCTTCCCCCTTCCAATATTCCTACGCTAGCTGCTTAGTCATTTGCTATGCCCAGGAAAGACGCAAACATTTCGAAAGTGCAATAAAACTGAAAGCATAAACATATATATTTAAACACTCTTTATTTTTCTTTCTACAGCAAGTCTCTAAAGTTGATTGAAAAAGCAATTACCGTATGCAGGTTTCTATGCAACTTCCATTTTCATTTTCTTTCATAAAAGCATGCTTCATGAAAATAAACCAAGAAGGATGCTACATTTTAGCAGGCTTTTATGAGGACGCCAAGAAAAAGCAGATGTTGGTATTTATCTAAATGGGAAATAGGATCGATCACAAAGGTTCAAAAGGGCTGAGATGGCATCACGGCTGTTCTAATTATTGTTATTACAAAGACAACTGGAAATTTACCAAGACATTTAAGAAGTTGTGGCGACAAGTAAAACAAAAAGTAAGTCGGTGATGATGGGGCATGGACTGGAATAAGGTGGGGATGGGTATCCGTGTTAACGATAATAGCGAAAACAAGTCTAGGGCAATACAAAAATGGCCTTGGCAGTCCTGATTTTGGTGCAGAAGACAGCTGGTAAGGGGGCTTGCAGAGTTTGAACGACTTTTTGGAGGGGTTCAGTTCCCGCTGATGGTTGAGGATCTGTCTGTGAGCTCCTAGATGCCCTCCACCCCGCCTGGACTCGGCATTCTCTGTTCCTTCAAAAGGAAATGAACACCCCTTATCTCGCAGGATGAAACTCAATATCTTGAGATCTCCGGACATGGATCTTTGGGTCTCTACTAGCCCACCTTGCTGCCCCGGTCTCTGTGAAGCATGTTCATCTGTCCCACACTATCACACCTATTTGCCTACATGCACAATTCTCTACAAGTCACAAGTTAAGGATGATGCCATCAAAATCCTGGAATCTACCGATGGCTGGCACTGTCATGAACCACCCAAGCATCCTATCCTGCCTCTTATTGCTGTGTCCTGTTAAACTATATGGAAATGTCAGTATATTAACCCAGGCACAATTCAATCTTCTCTTTCAGCAATTCACATAACCCAGAGGCAGCCCCTTGCCTCAGGTGTGAAAAAACAAATAGGATATTCCTGACGAGCTTGCATGAGAAATTGAACCATTAATCAATTCGAGTAAACACCTGATTACTGCTCCTTGATTTTATTGAAATAAAGTAGGAGGGGTTTTTTTTGACTGCTGACTTTCCAAGGAGTTAATTTGTTTCTCCAGAGTTCAAGGCTCTGCCGGCTGTACAGAGCCATGAAAAGGGTAGGGAGAAGACCTCGAGACATCTCGTTTCAGACAGTGCTTTGCCCTTCTCATGAGAGCAGCTCAAAGACATTTGCAAAAAGGACAGGCTACCTTACTAGGATAACAGGGAACTGAATATTATATTCTTTTGCAAAAGGATGAGCTGATGCAGTGGCAGATGCAGGAAAAGCTTTCCAGCCTATGCATAATTCCCCTCATCCCTATTTATCCATCCTTGTCTACTTTCATGCTGCTTCCTCCTGTCCCTTCTGACCTGACAAGGATGTCAGCCTTAGACGTGATGTTCACCCATTTCTAGCATAGCCAGTCTCACATTTGCTTTCATCCCATCCCTTATGCCTAGTACATCCTTTCTGAGCTGCTCCACAAGGTCACCGCCTTCCCTGCATTCAACTCCCCTTCAAAATCCTCTGCTACCAAATAAAACCAAGACTGGGGGGCAAATGAGAAGCAGTCTATGCAGCCAATTATTTTTAAATTACCTTGATTTATCAGCAAATCCTGGTCACTCGTCAGCTTTTACCTAGGTATAGGATCATCAGAAAGTAGGGCCAGAAGGGGCCTCATGAGGTCTTCTAGTCCATCCCGTGCTCAAGGCAGGATCACCCTTGACTAAATCATCCCAGCCAAGCATCTATCTAACCTGCTCTTGCAAAAGTCCACGGATAGAGATTTCACAGCTTTTCCAGACCGTTTCAATGCTTGACCTTGCTCATAGTCAGAAAGTTCTTCCAACTCTCCAACCTAAACTTCCCCCATGATCATCTTGAAAAGCAGCAGCACCTCCAAGGTCCATTTCATTATTCAACAGCACAGCAGAACAAGCACAGAGTAACCCAGAAAATCAGATGCAAAAAAAAAAAAAATCAAATCAAATGTACAAAGCCCGTGTTTCCCTCCCACTGCAGCTGGTTCAGGGCAAGATGATCCCCTGTCATTATTTCATTATAGCAATTTCAACCCTTGCTCCTGCTAACTTATTAAAAAAAAAAAACCACACTGCAAATCATCTTCCTCATCAGAGACACAGCAAACTTCCTCATTACACAAATACGGATCAGTGCCAAATGACACGGTGAGAAAATTTGTTAACAAAAAAAAAAACCAAAACAACACCCTTGCAAAACATACATAAATGAAAGCTCAAACACTGGGGGAAGAAAAGTAGATGGCTGACTAGTAAACATGGCTCTGGAAACCTTTATGTGAACCCCGCGCTGCGGAGCGGGTGTTGTAGGTTGGGGTGAGACCCCGACCCTCAGTTCCAATGACGAGCTGCCAATATTTGAAGAGGAGGTAACTATGCTGGGATAAATCCCTCATCCTGTGATAAATCCATTGGACTCATACAAAGGAGTCACAGGAGCCTAGTGAGTCTCTTCATTGGTCTTTCCGGTTTAAGCAAACCCAAAATCTCTTTATCCCCAAATCTACCGGGATAAAAAGACATCAACGTGTATTTTTACACACGACTAACCTAGCGAAACAGCGATGTGCGGTGCTCTGAGATGTGCATCTAAGCAATGCGTACCGTGTACAAGCGCCCCGAGTGACCAAGCCCACTTGACAGAGTCATTCGGCTGGATCCTCACCGCCACCGCGTTTCAGGAATCATCTTGTGCCCTACCTGCTTTACCTGCAATGGTATTTGGAGCATCCAAGGTAGAAAGGTCCGGAGATGCGGAAGAGCATAAGTCCGTGAAAAGATGTAGCAAACTAGTCCACATTATGCCTGCTTCTGTGGGGGTTCACTGCCATCACAGGTCTGAGTTAGCTCTAAGGCCCCCCCCATTTTTATAACACATCACTTATTTCATCTTCAAGCATAAGGAGTTGGGGTTACTCTAGCCTTAGATATGGCAAGGGGTTTATACCTTCTTAGCTCCATGAAGGCAACTTCTCTTTACTGCCCATGAAAAAAAAAAAGTCAGGCTCAGACCAGAGCTCAGAAACATGAATGCAAAGGTCCCAATAAATGATTTTGTCTCCTCAAGGCTGGGTTATTTAATTCAGGGCCTCTTACCCCTGTTATATCTTGAATGAACCTGATCCATGATGCAGCAGCTTACATCTTTTCAGATGCATGCATCCTTCTCCAGGTATGGTAACTCTTATTTTAAACTCTTTATATTACCTCCTTGCCAAATCCCATTTTGATTTCAATGTTCGTCTGCTCTCCTTGATGGCTCTGCCTGGCTCATCTTTGCTTTTCTGTTGTGTTCCTGACTAATTATGAATATCCCAGTTAGTAGAATAACTTATTTCCCCCCTGTTCTTGATTCAACAGCATTTGGCATATTTGGCCATTATCTGTCCCAACCACAGTATTTATTATCTACTGTTCAGTTTGCGTCGCTGGTTTGAGGCCAGGATAAGGAACTGTAACCATGAGTTTATGAAGAAGCTGGTAATCGATTGCAATTTAAAGACTCCAGGGGCATCACAAGAGGAAGTAGTACTGCCAGGGTTTTAAAAATCGTTAAAGATCCTTCAGATATTGGTCACATTAAAGGGCATAAAAATGCCGTGCTGGGTGAGCCCACAGGTCCATTGCACCCAGCGTCCTGTCACTCACAGCTAATACAACAACAGGCCAGTCAGCGGCCTAAACACGACAGGGGATTTTTTCCTTTCTATTTGTCCTGACTACCCATTCCCGACGATCGCATTTCATAATGCCCCCTTGTCAGATCCTCACGCTCTCTCTTTCAACCACACTTTGCGCTCTCTGGTTTATAACCGCTGCAAGCCATGGATGCTCTTCCTGCAGTCGGCATTACAGCCTCGGTTCTAATGGGAGAGAGTGGACGGAAATTCAAGGTGCAGTAGATGCTGCAGTCAAAGTTTCCCATCCCCTCCAGCAGCTAATGCCACACAATTCACTGCAAGATGGAGAAGTCATTTAATGCCTGTAAGCGTCCAATGCAGCTCTCTCACAGGTAATATGGTCTACATGTTTAGCAGGCAATTAGGAAGACAGCCAGCAGTGTAAGGACACAGCTGGGCACCCGAAACCCAGGGGCAGAACTGACTTGGTTGCCACACAATTACAAGTGTGATTGTGCAGCTGCTCGCAGCAGCTGCTTTTATTTTTGCCCTTCCCCACCCACCCCGGAGGTCAGGGCCCAGGGCAGTGGCCCCATTTGCTCCACCCTAGTTACACTACTGAAAAGAGGTATCTATTCCCAACTTCACCAGCTACTTTCTGTATGATTGGGACGATCTCTTTCTGCCAGACTGTGACCTGGAGTCCTCCATCTCTGAAAAAGGAGCAACGCTGAGACCCACAGGTGGAAAGTACTATGGAAGTAGGACAACTTATTACTCAGCGGGGCTGAAAGGGATCTCAGCAAGTCATCTAGCCTTACCTGCTGCACAAGGCAGGGTCATCCCTGACTACATCCTTCCAGTCAAGTGTCTGTCCAACCTGCTCTTCAGGACGAAGTTTCCACAGCGTCTCTGGGGGCCTGCTGCAATGCTTGACCACTCTCATAGTGAGAAAGTTCTTCCCAATATCCAACCTCAGTTTTCCTTGCTGCAATTTAAAACCATTGCTCTTTGTTCTGCCCCCTGCAACCACAGAGCACAGTCTATCTCCACCATTCATATAACCACCCTTCAAGTGTCTGAAGACTGTTTCTTTGGTGCCTGAGCAGAGAGTTGGATTAGATGACCCTTGAAACCCCTTCCGGCCTTTTCATTTTATTATTTCTAACCGTCCAAGAAGTGAGGTTCTGAACCAGACTACCACCAGGAGTTAAGAGGGTTGTATCTTCTGTGAAGACAGCTGCCTATACTCCCCTCCCGCCCACCCCAAAATATCCCGATGCAGTCTACATAATTTACACCACGGCACCATGATAGCTTTACCCAACACCCTGCAGGCCACTGGACAGAGGGCCTGGTGGATCAACAGCAATGCAAACAGTCCCTCTACTGAATACCACCCCGCCAAAATCTTGACATCTAAGGAATGACCACCAGCAGCTGAAGCTGATTTCAGGGCCTGGAGCAACATGCATAGGAAGAGAGGTAGTTTCTCTGAAAAAAAAATTGCAGTTAGACCCCAAACCTGTATGGTTTTCTTTTGAGAGCAACATCTTGAATTGTGCCCAGAAGGGAATAAGGAGACGCTGCCATCTTCAGAGCCGTGGTATAACATGCTCTCTCGGGGCTAACAGCTCTAGCCGCTTCAGTCTCTTCCATGCTGGAGCTCCCAATTTGTGTGTTGTTGCACTGTAATACTTCACTATGCAGGAAACAAAGACAAAGAACCAAGGCATCCTCTGCACAGAAGCGATAACTTGCAAACTCAAAGGCAAACAGATGGAAAAAAAAAAAAAAGAGGCACTTCTGTCTACCACAGCTGCTACAAATAGCCAGGAATTTAAAAGTGAGCGTAAGAGCAGGATCCTTGGGACTAGATGGCAGTCATGTTCCTGAGGAAGGGCATCGTTTCTACAGGGGCAGCAGCTATTGGAAACATTTGGGGTACAGCACTTTGCTTTCCCTTGATCTAGGACATCCAAAGAGCGCGAGAGAGCAGAGAGCATATAGGAAATGCAACTGTAAAAACCGAAGCAGCATACTGGGCTAGTTCGGGGCTCGTTTCTGTTCTTGAATAGAGCTCCCATATGCAGGAGGAGATGTTCAAAGACAAGCAGAGCACCTACCCCGTCAAATCCCATCGATTTTCACTGGAAAACGGCTTCCCCACGAAACTCAAAGCATTACGACTCACTCGCTGAAACAGAACGCGGGATAAAACTCTATTCCAAATCTAATCTTCCTTTCATTGTATGGGGCGCAAGTGGTCATTCAGGCTGGTGGTACCCATACAAATAGGAAACGGATGCAACTGAATGCGATACCCTTGTCCTGCCCTTTTAGCTCAAAAGGACTCTCTCAAGCCATTACTTGCAGTTAATGGGATAGATCTCATCATGTTTGAACTACAGGAAACCCAGTGCAATTCTACTGGCTTCAAGGTCAATTGAGATCACAATCTATACAGTCTTCAAACATTCAGTGTCCTTTAATTCACTCCTCTCGGCGCCTTTTTCAGCAGTTACACCTGGGATCTCGTGATGGGAAGCAGACAACAAAGTTCAGGACACCCATCTTGCATGGCTGCAGTTATGGTGATATTACTTAGACATTGCAGGAGTGCAAGACTCACACAAGTCTAGACTAGAAGGGGCCTTTCCAAATCTCTCTCTCCTGAATGATACAGGAGAGGGAACTTTGCCCAGCAGTTCCTACACCGGGCCCGTAATGACTTGGATCTAACCACTGCACAATACGACACCCATGGATTGCATGATATAACCCTAGCTATACAACACTGTTCATCCCATGCACAGCGAAGTTCACATCCAGGAAAATCACAGCGCATTAGCAGATAGATCATTTGCAAAAATTACCATGCTCGCAGGCTTGTGTGCGCACGTGAGAGAGAGAATCAATAATTTTTTAAGTGAAGGGGTCTATTTGCAGATTAGCAACAAGAGGGGAAACTCAATTTACTGCCTTCTTGAAATGCTTTCGCATGTAATCTAGAATGTTATTAACCTTTAAACTGCTCCCAAAGTTTATACACTTTCACAAGAACCTTTGTATTCTCCGATGAGGAAAAGAAATCCATAGTGTAGAAATGAATACTCTGATCACAGCGCCCCTGGGTCTATTCTTCTGCCTTTAATTCTATGGTTGACAAACCCAACCCCTTGAAAACTGCAGCAGTTTCTGCCCTCTCTCTATTGAATGCTTCTTGTCAGGAAGGGGTGGTTCCCTAGCGTAAAATAGCTTCTTTACCTTTTCCATTTAACAATAGATTAATCTCCCTTTTGTTCTCCACAAGAGTTAGGTGTCACATTTCGAAACGTGCTTTTAAAGCAGGTATAATTAAGCCTCTAAGAAGAGGGATGGCACAGAAATTAGTGGCTAAATAGTAATAGGCACTTTACAACTTGCAAGAGCTAACACAGAACCTGCTGCACATCTGCAATTATATTCCGCGGTAAATTATGTCATTACCAAAAATGAAATTTTCTTTAAAGAAAAAGAAATGAGCATGCAGCAAAAGGATTAGCCCTTTGAGCATTTGAACATTTCAAAAGGAGGCTGGATTAATGACGACAATTCAGTAAAGTAGCCATCAATTATTTAAAACACTGGCATTTCGCCTGGCACTTCTGATTGAGACAACATTTCAAAACTACAAAATGACAGGATGTTTCTTTCTGAGTGAAATGGACTGAGTCTTCAAACGCAGTAAAAAGAATGACAGGTAATGTGAATGCAACCTTCCAGCAGGGCATCCGCGAAAAAAGTTTCTTCTCTTGGAGTCGTTTACAAAAGAGTATCACGCTGTACTGCTATAGCGGGTTGTAATGCAGCTTTTTATTTTCCCCATTGCAACATTTTTCCCCAAAAGAAAACTAGTGTCCATAACGAAACAAAGATATAAACAACTCACAAAGGGTTAACTCAAACCTACCGTCCTTCCTTGGATCTGGAGAAGGCTGTCTGGGCTCTGTGCTGCGTCCTCTGCAACACAGCCTTCCCTCTCTCTCTCCTTGCTCCCTTCCCTGGGAACTTTTAACTTCCTCTGGCCTGACGATCATCCCTGTCACGGGCCCTGTGCCCCTGAGCAGGCAGGCTACTACTCATTAACCCCCTCCAGCTGGGCTCCCACCCCCAGCCACATACCCTGTTATGACTGCAATCTAACCTGGATTTCAGGTCAGGCAGACGGCAAGGCAGAGTGGCACCTCAGAGCGATGTACAAGCCTTCATACAGCACGGATGCACATTGCATTTAGAAGTTTAAATGAGGTTTAAAGCCTGAAACAGGCAGACGTGTGTGCCTGTGTCAGTCTGCCTGGAATGGGTCAAAGTGTACCTGGAAAAATCAGGTACTGCTTTGAACCAATTCAGTGTTATATGTGGACATCAAGGTGTTCTGTGACATGGAGCTGGTCAGTCCTCCGGGCATCCCACACTGCATTGCTCCTTCCCCGCCCCCACACACATTGCTGCAATTAGCCACTCTGATATGCAGCCAGAACTCAACTTTCCACCTTTCTTCCCCTCCCCTTTTGTTGGCACTTCTTATCCAAGTCAGGCAAGAACACCGAAGACTTCGGTCATTTGCCGGCTACAGAAGTTTACTGAACTCGTGTTTAAGCAGAAAAGTGACTCTGCCCCCAGCCAGAGGTCACCTGCCCACTGGACCTCTCAAAGCATGGGTGCAAGCAGGTCTTCCCAACTCACCCATTGCAAAGCATGCTGGGCTAGGTGCTCACTGCCACCCCCTGGTGTCAGATCCACAGCACTCCACTCAGCTGTGACCCAGTTTCAAGTTGGTGACATTTTGGAACAGTTCAACAGTTAAATCTGGCAAATAGGCTGTTGCATATGAGACCTTACGCCTCTCTGAACCAGTTAGGTTCACACCCTGCCCCCTCCCTTCTCCCTAAATTGCATTTGGGATTCATGAAGTAATTTTGGAAAGAGGTGAGGCAAAGGCATCAGAGCATTTTCTGCATTACCATGATCAAGAATGTTAACCTCGGTCTAATAAGCGCAGAGAAAAATCCCTCCCCTCAAATGCAGGCATCACTTTAACTTTTCTGGTGAAGATGGAGAAGGGGAAAGAAAAGCATTAGAGGCCTATTGCTCACAGAAGGGCGCACACCTTGGTTATGTGCTGTTTATCAGAATCTGCCTTTGCAGCTATTTGCAAGTGAATGCTAAGGACGTTCTGGACACTGCAGATATGAACATGGATCATAGGAGCAGCCACAGCTAAGTCCAAATGTCAGATTAAAATTGAAAAGTATCTAGAAAAAAAAGGAGCTGGAAGGATGGATGGATGGGGGATTTCATTCTCATGGCCTTAACTAAATTCCCAAGATGTACTTTTCAAAAGATCAGCGCTGGCACCAGTGACCCCTTAACGAGAAGGCACGGTCTTCTTCCATGGCCTGCCCTCTTTGCCTTGATGGGCAAGGCCTCATTGTCTTTAACACGGTTACAAATGAGAAATGTACAGCTTGATCTTTAAATATATATGAGCGCGACCAAGCCAAATGACTTCTACTGCCGACATAAAGATAACGGGCCATTTCTGACATGGAGCATGCAGCTCTGCAGAGGCGGCAAAATGAAGATTTATGAGCTCAATATTTATCCCATGAAGGCAGCTTGTCTGTGCTGCTTGGCTAATTAAAATAATCAGTCAAGGTTGGCATCTGAAGCTGGGGCAGATGAAGAGTTGGGGATAAACCAAATGTCAAGAGCAACTCCTGGAAAAGTCAGAGTGCAAAAGAGGATTAAACAAAAGATTTAAGAAGTTGGGGTGCATTTACATGGCTAGGGATTGCTCGGTGGTTTCCTGCAGAAAGAAAAAAACACCTGCTGAGCCTGTGGCGAGGATGAACATTGTAATTGTGGCTGTAGCACAGTCCTCTCTAAAGGGGCAGTCCTATAGGATACCCCATGCTCTTCCAGTCTCGCTGAAGTTGGTCACAGCTGATGGTGCTCAGTGTCTTGAAGGACTATTCAGCACCTGGAGGACTAAGGCTTCTTGGCCTCCCCGGCAGTTCTTGCGCATGCTAAATTCCCTCCGACTCCCAGTTACGTGGCTGTGATCTCCATATGGGGTTCCTCCAATCGGCCTTGAAGGGAACATCAACAGAACAACAAAAAGATGCGTGGGCAAGTCCTACTCAAGTCATTGATGCATTGCCATGCATCAAGTTGCAGCAAGGGAGGTTTAGGTTGGATATTAGGAAAAACTTTCTCCCTAGGAGGGTGGTGAAGCACTGAAACAGGCTACCCAGGGAGGTGGTGGAGTCTCCATCCTTGGAGGTTTTCAAAACCCGGCTAGACAAAACCTTGGCTGGGATGACGTAGCTGGGGCTGGTCCTGCTTGGAGCAGGTGGTTGCACTAGATGTGACCTCCTGAGGTCCCTTCAACGAGTCTATGAGCAACTGTACTTATGCAGGAGGGGGCCTTCAGAGAGTTATAACCTGGGAAGTAGCAACGATAGCTGATAAACCTGCTCTGCTTGTAATGAAACCATGCTGCTAACCTTGCAGGCCGAAAGACAAGGTGACAGCTTTTGCTCCTTCTCGCTTTTGCACAACTATCCCCAATGGGTGAGAAGTGAAGGGAAGGGCATTTGTCCTTCTGCTCGGGTTATCAGTCTCTGGTTATCAGATGAATTACGAGAAACACGACAGAGGGCCTCAAAATTCGCCCAGACAGAGCAACCCGGCCTTTGTGCTCCTTCCAGCTCCGGGATAACCTCGCAGGCTTAGCATTTTGCTGCTTCTTAACAACAGCTGATCCCAGTGGTTCCCAGCCTCGAATGCAGTCCTTTCCCACCCTTTTTGACAGACTGCTGTTCTTCCTATGCAGCCCTGAAAGCTGGAGATGCCTTTGATAGTGAGTAAAGTCAAATACGTTTCCAAAAAAGGCAGCTCTTGGAAAATCAGATTGACAGGGTGCTAATGCAGTTCAGTCCCTGTCAGCAGATGTGTCATAAATCATTACCTTTCCCTGCTTATTCACCAACGAATCCTCCAGCTGAGAGATCAAAGCCGACAGCAGCCAATCAACACCTGCAAAAAACTCCCAGAAAATGCAATGCTCGACCCTGTTCCTACCACAGTTTGCAGCACCCAAAACCTAGGGAAACTGTTCTTTTCCAACTGGGAGCAAAAAGTGTCACGTTATGTTTCAAACAACAGAAAAGCTCCGAGTCCAAAAAAAAGGGCTGGGAGTCAGGATGGTCCAGGAAACACGAGAGGGGCAAGGATTTTTGCAAGCGAGATCTTTTTATTGGACCAACTGCACTGCACTCACAAAGTGGTCTACCGTAACTGTGTGCTTGGTCCAATAAAAGGTTGCACCCACAGAAACCCTAGCTTTTAAATTAGAAACATAATTCGGTCCATGAATTCAACTTAAAGTGGCACTTAGAAACAGTGACATAACAAGGGGGGGGAACTGCCCTGGGCACCAACTTTGTGGGAGAGAGGACAACCGAAAAAAAAAAAAAAGCAGATGTGGCCGGCAGCTGCATGTTCACAATTGCGAACTGGAAGTTGTCCATTCCCTTTTACCCTGGGCATCTAGCAGCATCCCTACACTGCTGCGTAGAAACAATACTGGTTGGTGCACTGCAAATAAACTGCGAGAGAGGTCTGAAGAGTTAGCAGTAGCACCTACGAAAAGAGGATTATACAAAGGACACTGTGTTTTCACATTGTCGCCTGCTAAGTAGGGAAAATGATACCGACCTGCCTTGAAAAGCACTTTGAGATCTACAGATGAAGACATGACCATGATCATGGTCGCCATGCATACTACCACCACCACCTAGCTCTTGTGTAGTTAGCAACTAATGCAATAACTTAAATCAGAGATTAGACACCACGGCACACTTTACCTGGGGCTTCATTTGAAGACCGTTTGCAAACTAGAGCTAATGCCGCCCCTGGCTGTGCGGCTACGTGCTACTTCAGCCCCAGCGTACGCTTTATGTGGCTGCTGCAAGGGCTGAACTGGTTGCAAGTCGTAATATCTATAATTAAAATGAAGGTGCAAATTAGATTAAGCCGCAAGTTCATTTCGCAGCTGTTGGAGTGGGTAAGCAAATGTGAAGTGGATTTGTACAAACAGGCTGGTGATAATGATAAGTCTCTTCGGTTATGGGTTCAAATCCAGCCTGGGTCAGCACTGGCCAAAAAGCGGTTACCGTCCAGCAGATATTTGGTGGCTCCAGTAACGGAAGTCAAAGATAGAGAAAGCCCAGGTAGAGAATGGTTGTTGGATGCGAGGGATAAATCTCATGGATGGAGACCTAGGCTGCTAAAGGCCCATCACCGACGGTCCCTTTTCCAGCAGTCTCCCAAAGGGGCTGCCTTTCAGATCAAGCATAAGGCATGCTCGTGGGACAGCCTGAAGAAGGTAACGCTCCTGTTATTTAAAATGTGCCTATCCTGAAGACAAAGACAATAATTCGGTCACGCTGCTTATGTCTGCATGCCCAAATGCCTTGTGAACTTGCGAAGACAAACACAATCCCCTGCGTACACTTTACTGAACATGTGAGATCGTGATTTTGAAAAGAGAACGAACTGCTGCTCTAACATCTGCCTTCACCTCTCAGCCTGTAGGCCCTGCTAGGATATGCTCACGTGCTGCAGTTCAATGCAGAGCTTAGGAGACTTGCAGTGGGATCAGCTGGGTGCTTCGTAAAACCTTCCGGAGAGGAGAAACATCACACTAAGGGAGCAAGCAGCATCTAAAGAAATATTCGAGTGAACAGGGAGTTTTGGACTTCCACTGAGAAAGCGTGAGAGTTTGCGATGCACGCAGGAATTGGGGGGCGCTCTGTAGCTCTGCCACTGATTCAGCACGCGACCTGCAACACGCTTCAGCCTCTCAGTGGGTGCATCGACACGTTCATTAATGTGCTGGAATTAAGGTGCATTAAGTTTTGTACCTGTAATTACAGGTACTAAACTTAATGCGCCATAATCAGCACTACCGCGCGTGCTTTTTGTGATGCTAATGCGCAGCCAACTAACTCTACCGCGCATGAGCACGGGTTTTGTCCGCCATGCTCTTGCGCGATAGAGTTGGTCTACTGCAGTTGTAGCGTCTCATGCCGACGTGCCCAGTGGCTCCGTAAAACGAATGCCACCTGCTCCAAAGGACTAAACATCTGTAAAACACGGCAGTGCTTTGGAGCCATGGCGCGGTTGCCAAATAGCGTTCACATGGATACATGAACAGGTGCTTCCTCAAAGGTTTGCCCTCGAGAGCAAGAAATGCCATTGATCGGCCTTGATTGGAGTCTAATAGATTTTGATTACTGCTTCAAGCAGACCTTAAAAGAAGCCTAATTTGTTTACCCTAATAACAATGAAATCCGCTTGGTACCAAAGAGTGCAACAGTCACCCCACCACCGGTTGCCATTTCAGTGCCACTCACTGTGACCATTCTTCTTATTAACATGCAGTAATTTGACAGGATGAAAACAATATGCCGCCGCCACTGATAATGTTTCCTCGGGAAATCCACAAGTGATCCCCAGCAGTGACTCCGCTTAGCATGCGGGATAATCAGTCCAGGCAATAGGGTAATTATCTCAAGCAAATCATTATACTGCAAACAGCTGTGCACTCAGAAGTCGGAATGAGACTTTAACTAGATTTTCAGCAATCAGCGCTTTGTTAGAAAACTTTTGCACCGCACGATGAATGACACGACTGTGATAAATGCAAGCCTGCCTTAAAGGAAAATTCCACTCGGGTATGAGCTGTCCAGCCCCAGGGCTGGAAAGATCAAACCGGTAAGAAACCCTTTTTACTGGGCATGAAACCATGAAATATGTTTGAAACTGCATGCCTGAGACCGCTGCTGGTAGCGGCTACCTTGCTGAAAAGATCTATCACATCTGACACCGACAGCATGGGAACAGGATATAAGAAGTTGTCAAGCTGTTTGCAGCCTGATTTAATACTGGTTTAAACAATCGCAGCATAAACTTTAATGCTGAATAATTTTGAAACAAATGAGTTCATTTTTCATGACTTCTCAGTCAGCGCTAAAAGGAACGTGATTTACAATGCTTTACATTTCAGGACAGAATAATGGCTAAAAAAAAAAAAAAATAAAACTTATGGATGAGGCCATATCCATAGTTAAATGCAATATTTATAACGGGCTGCTGCAATCTTTAACTTAGCCGTTGCTGAGTTACAGCATTTGTTTGCAAGGGACGGGATAAGTTAGAACGGCAGAAAACCTTTCACCTATGGAAAGAGGTCTTCGACTCACGTATGCCGAGCTTGGCAGTTCTCCGAGGAGGCGGCTATTCGAAGATGAACTCTGCAAAGTCGGGTTAAGGGTTCTGGTTCCTGTTATCTACCCCAAAGCTACCATCAGGACCAGTCCCTTTGCTGGCGGTCTCAAACAGTCCAGAGGAGGATTAGGCAAGGGTGCCCTCAATACACAGGTGAAATATTTTGGCTAGGCATAAGCAACAATGGCTAAGTAGGGCAAGATTACTTTGCACGGCAGCCGCTTATCTGCACTCTTGCAGTTGTAAAGGAAATATTTCAGCCATCCAGACCATCAATCCAGCAATGACTACAAATTACATTTAAAAAAAAAAAAAAAGAAAAGAAAAAAATCAATGGATTATTTAAGGGGCCTGCTTGGGTTCCTCAGTTCAAAGGGGCAGAAATACGTATCCTCTCCCCCTCAAGTTATCCTCATATAAAATGACAGGAAACTGTCAGACCAGAGGAGCAAGTGAACGTTGTGAGTAAAAATAATTTCTGTTCAAAATGATTCCTATCCATCATGCGGAGCAAATTATAGGCAACAATTAAGGAATCCCAATCCCATGCATCTACGCTCCCAAACGGACCTTAAAGGCAAAGGCACTGATGCAGTTTAACAAATTCACAGGCCTATCAAAGAGGCAACCCGCCACCCTGCTTTCCCCCCAAAAAACTCTTCTGCTAAGCATCTAACGTAAATTTGCAAGGTTAATGGCGTCAGTGACCCAGATCCAAAATCCACACACCGATATATCTAAGCAGCTTTATCAGCACCCAATAAGGTCATATGCCTGAGCAAAATGACTTGGGATTCTTATCGGTTTTAATTCCCAAAGGAAAAACAAGAAAGGTTCAAGAAAGACCCAGGACAACAATAGGTCGACTTCCCAGTATATCTAGCGAACTCAAGCTGCCAGTCCCGAACCAGACCCACTCTACCTTAGACTGCATCTTTTTATTACAGTTTCAATATTCTTTTTTCTGCCCGGGAAGCCAGCACAGCAGCCTTGAAATGTGATTTTCCACCCTGTATTGAAAGGTTTCTCAAAGGATTTCTGTGCCTGTAGCTAACTGGCCTTATTTCTTCTTTTTTTAGGAGCCACAGAGAGTGCTAGCACTGTAGACAGCCACAGGAGGACTCGGTATTGTGCAAAACCTTCGCCAGTGTTGAGGGCAACTCATTCCAGCTCCACCAATGCGTTCTCGTTCTGATCTGTAAAATTCCCGTGTCGGTCATTGGATTGGATGGGATTCAAGGTCCCCTCCATGCCTTTGGTTGCATGACCCATTTGTACTCCACATATATGCTCATAAAGAATAAGGCCTAATGCTAGAGCAGCTCACTGGCAAGAGGCAGAGATGCCTTCACTACAGGTCTGACCACGCGAAAGGTGGTTTGAGAACAGGGGGCAAGGAGAGGAGCTGGCGAAGAGTCAACCCACTTGGATGGGACCCTGGTACGCTGCTACTTCTGCTACAGAGATCGGTTTATAACGACTGAAATGGGCTGGCAAGCCACGCATTTCTTACCTGCAAGAGAGGTCGCTGTACTCCCAGCATCTTCATGGTGTCCGCGTTGGCCAGTATCTTCAGCGGGTCTGAGGCCTTCGTGACGCCCTCTATCTCTTTGTTGATCTCTGCTAGGACTTGGTTAAGGAAGATGTTCTTGATGTACATGGTGAGGAACTCCCGGAGGGGGCACTGCTTGGTCGGGCTAAGCTCCATGGCATGTTCGATCTCCTGAATGAATCTGAAAGAGAAATAAAAGGGAAACCCTGTTTAGCGTTGCATTATCCCGAACTGGTCCTTCCAGTGCGTCATTCGTGAGTCTGCTTCATAAAATCCAGCAGCTACAAGAGAAATGTTAGTCAGGAGGGAGAAAAACCCACAGGCAGCAAAAAGAGCGCAGACATTTATTGTGTGGTGGTAGTATATTGCTCGGGGTAGGCAGCACATTAGCAAAGAGGAAAACGGTTAAGATTCAGAGGACAGCATCAGTGGATTTCTACCAGCAAGGCTACTAGATGCAGCCAGCACTCCTGCCCTCCTCATTATGCCAGCAACTGCACTCAATATGAGACCGCTGAAAGGGGCCTGATATGTAGGAAGAACTGAGGACCCACCAAATCTTGAGCTGCCTAGAGGCAGAGCCAGGATTTGGCAAACGGGGGTGCGTGTGTCCCCTGCTCCCAGCTTCCTCCCACCACCCACCCAGACCGGTGTGGGCAGAGCAAGCTGTGGGAACTTTTTAAAGTTCCCAAAGCAGGCAAGCACCCACGGCTTCCCCCAGGCAAGCACCCCCGCCTTCCCCCCAGGCTCAGAGACATGATCCCTCCCCCCTTCCCTATCTGGCCTCTCCTCCTGGCAGGTTGCTGCTTTTCCTGCTCCCCTGGGGATGGGGAAAGCTTAGAAACCAGTCCTGCACTCTCTAGCCAGGCTGGGCTCAGCTGGAACAGCCACAGAGGCAGCAGCAATGCAAGAGTGGGTCCTGGGCCCCCCAGGAGCAGGCACGGGGGTGGGGGGCACTGCTGCTGTCAGTCCCGGAGTTGGGTCTCAGCTGGAGCAGGCAGGAGCAGCTCTGGAGGTCCCCCACCCCTGAGACGGGGAGGAAAGCAGGTGCAGCAGGCAGGGGAGGGGGGACACCTCCACTCAAGAACAGCCAAAGTTTTGCCTGAGAAAAAACGGACTAAAAACTTAATAAGGATGCTGGAACAGCTCTCGTAGGAAGCAGCTCTACAGGCTGGGAAATTTGATGCTGCAAGTATTCTTCCCCGTCTACATTATTTATGACTTCATAAAAAATAAATGGACCTGATGGAAAACACAAAAAACTATATTAACAGAACATTAAGGATGCAAAATGAAGCTGCCAAAAGTTAGGGAAAGTCAGCAGCCGGCAACTTGAATCTAACCCCCCATGCAGATGCGTGGTGGTGCTGGCTATAACTACGCGATCGCCTGGGCTATTCCCCTGCCCCGGGAGCCCCGGCCTCGGCCAGCGAACAGGATGGGCAATGCTACGAATCCGGGCTGGGCAGTCAGCAACGGGGTTGGAGCCGTTGGACTCGACACACGTCTGTCGCTCAAGGTAGTGGAGTCCCGCACACCAGTGCAAGGCTCTTCTCCCCACGTGGATCAGCACTAGATGGGATGGGAGACTTTCGGTAGTGTTTGCTCACAGCAGGTGACCAGCCAGACTCCGGGCGCAGACAAACATAACTGTATTGATATCAAGGGCTAAATTGAGCTAGGCTGTATTGCATTAACTGTTTGGTCTGCATCATTCTGTACGGATTCAAGCGTAGCCAAACAAATTCGACTTTAACCCTCCTACATTCACAGTCAATGTTGGGGTGATGTAGCCAACCACACAGACAGAGCAACTACATCAGAGCTGATGCAAATTCCTTGGCAGCAGCTCCCCCTCCCTTTTAAAGGAGTTAAAAAGGGGATTTTATCCACGTCCTTTGGGTCCTTGTGGTCCTCTCCAGGCTCTGGTGGGGGGGTGGACGTGAATGGAGACTCTTCTGCCCACTCCTCCCCTACCAAAGAGCGATCTCTTCTGCATGGTTCTCCTCAACCTCCATCTTCCACTTGTCTCTTCCCCTCCCCTGGCTCTCTGTCCTAACCCCGTTCTCCTCCCCAGCCTATCCCCGTTTTCACTTCTCAGGCTTTTCATAGTTTCATAGTTGGGAGGGTCAGAAGGGACCTGAGCAGCTCAAGTCCGACCCCACTTTGGACCCCAGGATCCTTGCCCAATAAATCCCAGTCTCACCTCTTTGCACTCCACTGGCCGAGACAACCAGCTGCCTCCATCTCCCAGTCTTCTTGCCACTTCTGATCCACTTCTTCCCAAACCTAGTCATCAACCAACCTCTACCCCTGTCCACGTACTCCGCGCTCAACGGCTCCCAGACTCGCTCTCTTTCTCCAGGCTCCTCTTATGCCCTCTGCCTTGCACTCAGGCAGCAGAGCAGGGCCCAGGATGCAAACAAGTGACAGTCTCCATGGAAAGTTTTCAAGGCCCAAAACGACTTGGAACGACCAAAAGCTCCAGCGCCATCAAAAGCCCTGCTCAGCTCCAGGCTGCAGACACAACCACCCAGAGATTTAGCTCCTTAAAACTAAGGCTGTACTGAGCGTGTGAGAACTATGACTTCTGCAAGGCGTTAAACTGGGCCACATCTAGGCAACTCTCCAGAAGAGGAAAAATCAGACACAGCAGCCCTCTCCACTGCCGCAATCCGAGTCCTTGATATGCAAGCATGGGGAACTTGAGCTTTGCAAGCCAAAGGTCACCAGAATTTTTTTCCCCATTGAGGGAACAACGACGAGTTTCCCCCTAGATGCATTCTTGAAGTGGAAATATGTAGACTAGCATTTTCCAAAATAACTCAGCCTGAGGCAGACACCTGGCATGGAAAAATTCAGTCCAGACAGTTCAAGCTCGGCAAAGTCACAAGCAACTGAACACAGGGTCTTATAATGGGAAATGTTGAAAAACCTTAACAAGCAGTACTACTACGAGCCCTGCTGCTCTCTTGCTCTCTCTCATGCACGCTCTGCTATTTATTTCAATGCGATAAAGTTATCCCAGTGGTTCTCAATCTTTTTAGACTCAACGCACCCCTCAGAAAATGCCAGCTCTTAGCTTTTGCTTATTATTTTCCCATAGTCAAAAAATAGTAAGAATAATTCTTCTGTTGCAAAGAACTCAGAAAGACCGCAGCAGGGCAGAAAACTTTGGATGCTACGGGTCCTCATTGAAATCTCTGGGTTTACGTCTTGTGAAGCATGTACAGGCATCTGCCCAGCGCTAGCCGTGGCACCCTGGTTGAGAATCACCGACCTATCTGACCTTCAGGCATTTCTCCGATCTCTTCAAGAAGCACAAGTCAGTACATCAAAACTGGTGCTGGGAGAACACGCTCCAAAAAACTTCCTGCTCTCAACTCTTTCCCAAAGGCTCAGACATCTCGCAGAACAGTAGGAAGCAGACTGGTCTAGGTATCATTTATTATACCTGTATCAGCGCAGGGAGAGTAAGTGATATGGCGTGGGCCAGAAACCCCATGACACAGAGCAAACGTGTTTTAAAAAACGGAATTGTTGAAAACTTAATGCAGGCAGGGCAAGGGAGCGCCTTAAAATCCAAGGCATAAGCCTTCATAGGCAACAGTGTAATTTCCCAGACGCTGTTAATGGACTTGCAGTGAGCAGGAGGACTAGATAGAAAATAATTAATTTATACCTTTCTGAACAAGGTGCCTGCCGTGCCTTCTGCCTGATTTCAAACTACCTACTGGAATAAGAGCCAGTATGGGACACTTGCATGCACGGCCGTACAACTAGCCCTCTAGAAGCAGGTGTGCGTCCATAAATCCAAACCAGCAAACAAACAAACAAGAAATCACGGTGACATTAAAAATGTTGAAAGTATGTCACTGAGCCAAGTACTGTTTTCCTTTTCTAGTCTCCAAAGAGTGAGACTGGAGAGACGGTTTGCTGCAAGACAGAGCCGTAAAGGAGGGCTGAAGCCTTGGAGGAACGGCTTTGATTCATATTCTGTTTGCTTGGATGATTCTACTAGAAAAAGAGCCATTCAGATGCAATTTACAGGGGATTCAGAAACAGTATCAACAACCTCATTTAAAATCATCTCTCACGAGCATATGAAAACGGAAGAAAAACCCATAAAGGTTAATGCCCTGTGGGGCGTACTCTCTCAGTGTGGGAGACAAGTCACGTGGCACATCCAGGATAGAAAATTCCCCTAGCACTCAGTAATTACCCTTATTTAACATAACCACAGTCGTCTTCCTCTTGTAAGATGTTAAGACGCTTTCTCCGAATCAAAAGGCAAAGCAAAGCACGGGATCAGATTCTGGATGCCGGGTCATTGCGTGCACCCCATGCTAACAGTCCAAAATCCCAATGACACTAAATGGCCATTATACAAATACACACTTTTGTAAAACATCTGCTTAGGATGAAATTCCTGGAGAGAGAAAAGAACGAACGGAAATCTGCATCTCATATCTAATTCAGAACCTGCACTTGCAGAGTGATATACAAATTTAACTTGTTTTATCCTTCTATGAAAGCATTTGAGGTGATTTGTGACTACAATTAAGTGTTCCCTCTAGACAGAAAAGCACTTTAGGTAAAATGAAGTACCTCTTTGCAAATGACAGTCGTTTGTATTAAAAAAAATGCACATCATTTCAGGAAAATTTAAGTCACTCTGACTCCCAACTTTATGGCCTGTGATGGCTGCCTTACCTAGGCTATAAGAGTACAATTAGTGGGGGAGAAAAAACCACCCCCAAAACCTCAGGGATTGACTGAAAAACCTACTTTTATCCTTCCCATGCTCAGGTTTGTTCCTTTTTGTTACTGAAATTAAAAAAAATAAAAAATAAACGAAGCATTTACATTGCACTAATTTCATTAACCCCAGTTAATGAAAACTACCTCGATTTACCGGATGAACATGTAAACGTCCCCACAATAAATGACTGAGTGGGATTTTCCAAAACTCCAGTTCTTTAGTAGCACGCGTCCTCCTGAACGTCAATGGGACTCGCCCTCCTAAACCACACAACTGCTTTTTGAACATCCTACCAATTTTGCTAATTAATGTCTACTCAGAGCTGAGTTACTCAAAAATTAGTTCTTGTTTATATAATGTTAGGCTATTTAGCATTAATATGATTAATAATATCATCTAGACTAGTCCTCACAGTAGCGTAGGTGCTTTTCATATGCACGAGCAGGCAGGTGCTGTCCCTTCTAAGAGCATCATCATAAGACCCTGTGAAATGCATGAAGGATAGACCAGATGTTCCCAACCGCTGGGCCGTGGCCCAGTACCAGGCCATGAAGGGTTGGCTGCCGGGTCGTGGCACCAGCCCCACTCTTGGACCCCCATCTATCCGCCCGGCTGAGCGGCTTCTGCCGCCGGGGGTCACATGCGGGGTTAAAGCTGGGCGGCGGGGCAGCCCCAGGAGGGAGAAAGCTGGCTCTGTGAGCACCATCCTGCCCCCGTGCCAATCCGCAGCATAAAAAAGGCTGGGAATCACTGGGATAGACTATTCTCCGAGGCCACAGGGACACGGTGAAGATTATATGGCCTCAAACTGCAGCAGAGGAAACTTAGGTCAGAGATGAGAGAGAACTTCCTCGCTTTGGGAGTGGTTAAGCATTGAACAAGCTACCTAGAAGAAGGTATTTCCATCCCTGGAAATTTTCCAGGGGGATTTTCCTGGAATCTCCACCCCTGGAAATTTTCCAGAGCAGGCTGGGAAGGTTTAATCAGGGATAATTTTGCCTTGAGCAGGGGGCTTGATTGGACGACCTCATGTGGCCCCTTACAAGTCTACTTTCCTATGACTCTACAATAGACAGAGGAAAAAAAAAATGAGTAGTACAACCATTTAACTAGCATGGCAGACAAAGGGCATCTCTAAAAGGTATCACTTTGCTAGCTATTTTCCTAAATCATTTTTTCATTAAGGACTGATCAGCAAAAGGAACATCCTAAATTGTGGGAGGTGAAACAGGATTTGATGGAAGATGCGTACTATTTTGGATAGGACAACTACACGCTGCGGGGAACGAGCCGGCAGGCAGGCCAGTGGATGGTCTGTGTTTCATCCCTAAAAGGCCCATACCTCCACTGCAGCCGCACAGCTCAACACATCCTAGGAAATGCAGGGAAGCAGTTTCATTAAAGAAAAACCCACAGGAATAGAAATGGCAGAGACACGTTGGGTGATGCAGCTGGATCTCCTTTGCAGATGCTAAATTGTTCCCTCCACCACACTGCTGAATACCCTGCCTTGTCTTTGTTTCAAAATGCAAGGAGGCTAAAGCTTCTGCAACTTTCCTTGAGAGAATAATCCAGAGGTCGAGTGATCTTACATCAAGATGGGTTTTATGATACTCAGCCTGAATGTCCTTATCTTTATCACATCTTGGGGCATCCATGTGGAACCCCAAGCAATTTTTCTTTTCTTGATGCACCCTTCAAATATGTAGCAAAACCTGACTAAATTACCATTTTGGAGACCTCGAGCTGGCTAGCAAAATGCAGGCAAAACCTTAACGTTGGGAAATAATGGCTCCATAACAATTACAAACCCCAAAACTTCATTCATTTGCATTAAAAGATAGCCCAAAAAAAGGAGACAAAAACAGCCAAGGCTCTAGCCCCTTGATTCATATTAACAATATCATTTACAACACAGCAGCATTACAATTATTCAGTAGGAGCCCAGGTAGACAGCTATGCATCTATAACACTTCTGTCTGCCCCTTCTTTTTCTGGAAAGCCTACCTTGAAGTCCCTCCAACTATAGTCTAATTCAAGCCAGGGTAAGAGGAAGGAGTTGGGAGGATGAGTTTCAGGGCCATCACTGTTTTATTTCTAGTGGGATTAGCTCACATGCCCCTGCTCCCTGCAGCTCCTACAGACTGGCACAGGAACAGGTGACTGAGTAATAACATCCCATCAAACCAGTTCTGGGCAGCAGTTAAATGCTCAGTTTATAAAGAAGCCACTGGTCTGCCCTATCTCGTCCTTGTTCCAGACCTTGGGGGCTCGGACAGTAAAGAAATTCTTCCTTATGTCCAGCCTGAAA
>NW_017728931.1:141152144-141220623 GCF_001723895.1 Crocodylus porosus | reverse complement strand
GTACAAGGGGAGAATGACGTCCCGGGATTTGCTCGAGAAGCATCTATGGATGCAAGCCAGCATTTTGGTCGCTTTACTAGCCGCAGCATCGCACTGCAGGGTCATGTTCATCTTGTGGTCAATGATGACCCCCAAGTCTCTTTCTTCTGTAGTGCTAGCCAGCGTAGCACTGCCGAGCCTATAAGCATGCTGCAGGTTCTTCCTCCCAAGGTGGAGAGCCTTGCATTTCTTGGTGTTAAACATCATCAGGTTCTCGTCCGCCCATTTGCTGAGCCTGTCCAGGTAATCCTGGATCACTCTCCTGTGCTCAGGTGTGAATGCTTTACTCCAGAGTTTGGTGTCATCGGCGAAGTTGGCCAGTCCGCTCCTGACTCCAATGTCCACATCATTGATGAAGATGTTGAACAATATGGGTCCAAGGATAGAGCCTTGGGGGACCCCACTGGTCACAGGGCACCACGATGAGTGACTGTCATCTATTACTACCCTCTGGGTCTGACCATGGGGCCAATTTCCCAGCCAGCGGATCGTCGTGGACCCAAGGCCACAGTTGGCCAGTTTCTCCAAGAAGTCATCATGGGATACCAGATGGAAGGCTTTTTTGAAGTCAAGATATATAACATCAATCTCTTCTCCCTTGTCCAGGTGATAGGTCACCTGGTCGTAGATGGAAATGGGATTGGTCAAGCAAGACCTACCCACAACAAACCCATGCTGGCTATCCCTCAGGATGTTGGTATCGGCCAGTCCATTAAGGATGGACCCTTTAATAAACTTTTCTAAGATCTTCCCCGGGATAGAAGTCAGTCTGATGAGTTGAGATCCCTCTCATCCACTCCATTTTCCCTTCCATCTTCTTGCTCCTTTCTGTTTCACCAATGTGAAAATGTACCGATTCTTGTGGGGTACCAAGGGGGACCGATTATCTTTTAAAACAAGGGTATCAAACTCAGCTTATGTCCTGGGCTGAATCTAGACTGCAGGGCTCTTCATGGGCCACAATCAAACCTGGTGTTGATGGCGTAAGGGGTGGTGGCATTGGTGGGGGGGCCAGTGAGGGAAACTGATGGCTAGAAAATGATAGTTAGAGATTTGCTTTTAGGAAGTAGCATTAGCTTGTAGGTAGAGTAATATCCATTAGATTTAGAGCAATGGTCCAGGGGATGGGCAAGGGTTAATTGGTTTCTAAAAGCCTGTTTGTAGCAAAGGTGGTTTGTTTTTTTTTTAAGACCCATTGGATGCGTCTACATGAGATGCTTACTGTACATTAACACTGCACAGTAGCATGTCATGGCAAAAACCATGCTAATAGCCTACTGCACAGTGTTATTAGGCTAATGCACAGTAAGGGTCACTAAAAAAACCATGTGCCGGTGCTACTGTGCAGTAACTCTAGTTATTGCGCACTCAGTCAACACCTGTTATTAGAGGTACTAAACTAAATGTGCAGTAACTAAGGTGCATTAATGAACGTGTAGCTGCGCCCACTGTGTCTGAAGCCAGCAAACAGGGTGGGAAAATGAAGACATGCAAGGCACCATTCCCTGGAAAACCACAAAGATAGGCTTGCTGCAGTCAAACCAGGTCACGCAAAGCCCCTGGGATTCCTGGTCTTGGTAGATGGACAAAATTAGGAGGAGTTGAGGCATGCCCAAATGAAGACACTGGTAAATAACCAGATTAAGATGTGTGCATGTGATGGGTTGGTTGAAACAAGAATAGAAAAAGGAGGGATTTCAGAGCAGCAAATGTCCCTGAGAGGGGAACCGAGGGCACATCACCAGCCCATCTCACCCAGCCCATTGCGGGGGAGGTCTCGGCCCTCAGCCTCCAAGGCTGCTGACATCTGACATTCAAGGAAGAAGCTCGCGTAGTGCCAGATGCATCTTCCCTCTGTGAACCAGTAGGTAAGTAAAATGGAGGGGAGGAGAGGGTGGTTATTTTGTTTGCCTTGCCTGCATTACTTTTATCAGCTACCACTGTGTATCAATACAATTTGCCTCCTATCGAATTTACGAAGTTGTGGTTGGTCTGAAGGTTTGAGCCCACCTGAAACAAAGCATTTGGGTCATAAATCCTGTGCCAACAGAAACAAGATCAACCAGCAGTTCGGTAACCATGGCTGTGTTGGCACAGCCCTTGCATGGCCTCTTGCTGCCGCTGGCCATGCCCAAGGGGGCCCTGACCCCATGGGGAATGATGGATCTGACCGCTGGGCCACATGTTTGATGCTCTTGATTCATGGTATAACAGAGGCAATTAAAATGAAAGATCCAGCACAGCAGGCCCATCAGAGAGCATTTGTTACCGAAGGCCTGTCAACTGTGTAGGTACCAGAATGATGGAAGGCACAATATTGTCACAGAAAAACTAGACGCTAGGGAATTATTTTGGTTACAACATTATCATTTACTACTGAACTGATGTTTCTTTGAGGAATGTGTGGATGATAAATATCTAGCCCATACGGAAGATAAACCACCTGTCTGCCTGAAAAGAGACTCTGAAGAGAAGAGCTGGGCTATATGCTTAGAATAGTGTCCAGGCAAGTCTTCCAGAAGACACGAGAGATGGAAACCTAAGGACCTGCCTAGTTGACAGAGCTCAAGATTTAAAAAAAAAAAAAAAAGGTAACCCGGGGTATTGCAACAAAGATGTGGCTGCACTGGTCTTTATTTGGAAGCATCAGCAGCTTCCCATCAGATAAATATAATCGGCTTCTTCCAGTACCTGAAATAGCTCCCATACTTACTATAGGAAAGAGCCCATTCCCTTGCTGACCCAAGTTACCAAAAAAGAGTGACAAGTCATATAGGATACCTCTGAGTCCTAAGCCACCTGTCACAAAAGTATTAAAGGGATAATTGAATGCAAGCTAGCTGTAATATGAGGTGGTAAAGAAGCCTACCTTCAAATTCTGCTCATATTGCAAAGGCAAACTTATTGTGGGTAACTAGTCTGCTCAGGACTGGCATATGCGTCTGCCATCTCAGACTATGAAGCTCCTGGTCAAGTCACAAAACGTTTTTCCCATGCCTGCCCACAGTATCAATTAGGACAGAATCAAAGTCCAGTGAAACATGACAGGGCCAAATGCTACAGGCTCTATCAGGAAGGTAATCAGACTTTATTGCCAAAACGGTTCTTTCTGTCCTTAAAAAAAAAAAAAAATCTATGAAGCCTGAAATCCCTAGCCCAGGGAAATTTGCATTTCCATGAGCAGCCCGGATGAGAAAAGGCTTCTGTCTTGTCCCCAGAGCTGCACGTAGGAGGAAATATGGTTGTCTTGCAATTGCGGCTTTGGTTTCCATAGCTAGTTCTATCACTTGCTCTTCATGCATAACCCGGGTAATTAGTTTCTCTCTGCACACTGATGCCCCATCTGTTAAAGAAGAGTAATATTGCCTCTTTTCCTTATGGGGGATGAGAGGGGGGAAATAAATGTGTTAATGTCTTCCATGCTAAGGCTATTTGGATACTAAGGAGGTAGCAAAATGAATATACAGAACAGAAGATGTGGTTTACAAATAAATATGAACTGTTTTAATACAAAATATTTAGTAACCCGCTAATAATCCTTGCTGAACACAAGCGTCTTAATTGCTTCAAGAACCTCGACCACAGAGGACAAAGTTGGTTAGCAGCTCAAGCTTAGGATGGGGAGCCAGAACATTTTAGACCTAACATGGAGAGGTATAAGCATTTACTGCCTTAGCTAAAGAATTTGTACCTGGGTGCAAAGATTGTAGCCGATTCAAAAGCACTGGATGCAAACTTGCCAGGAGATGGGGACAGCAGCCACGCTATGTTTCTACAGGTCAAAACCATAGCGTATTTTTGGATGGGGATATAGATAGGGATCATTCGACCTTTAACGCACCTTCCTTAGGTCTCCGTCACAAAATTTCATGCTGAACAGATCAGGTTGGCTACTCTCTAACTCATGGTCAGTTATGATTTCAACAGCCCTGCATGCATGAGCAGCATTTTAACCCCTGCTCCAAAGAGTTTTCCGATGGAAGAGTGTCATTCAACTCCTAAGGAAGGAAATACACGTTTCTCCTGTCGATGGGAAAGGCATAGGAGGTGGGGAATGAACAAAGGATTCAAAATTCCCTCCTCGTTACCTGGAAAACTCATTTTGACAATGATATTGAATCCCAACACTGTCCTCGTTTTAACCTGAAAGGTTCATCTCCCCACCCTTCACCCAGACCACTTCCACGTGCCTTAACAAAAAGTGAGAAATGCGTCTCCTGGAGAGGAAAGACCCCCTAAAAAAAATAAGGCAGTTTTTCTACCGCCCAAGCAAGTTTTCAGTTGACTTGCTCTGGATCACAGCAGTCTCCTAGCACAGGAAATCTTCATTAAGCATCAGCCCAGGCATGAGTGAAAGCATCTTTCTGCTCTGATTCAACTGAGTAGCAGTGTGGGTGCATTGCTATAAAGTCTTTCTTTCCTTTTAATTTTAATCACGGAGAGGTAGATCTCATTACAGAAGTAATGATTTCCTCAATGAAGCCTGCACGGTGTAACTAAGGTATGGCCACCATTAGCAAGATCTAGCCTGAGAAAAAGTTTTTGGAGAGGCTGTCACTCAGATCACACGTTATGTATCCTCTAATATCTTGCAAGGGCATAATCACAATTCAGGAAGCTGCTGCCTCTCTGTGATGCTTGGGAGCTGCCAGAACCCAACTAATATTCTTCTAAGGTGGCAAATCTCAGCAAGGAAGAGCCTGCATGTGTCTGACCCTCCCTAAGGAAGTCAGCTTTGTTTCAAAAGCAACGCAACAGCCGAACTCAAAGCTGTCAGTGTGAAATCAATGCTACGAAATGGATATCAACATCACAGTCCCGGGCAAAGTGCTGGAGAGTATATTGCCGAGAACGCCGGCAGGAGAACGACCCAGGAACGGAAATTTGGGAGGAACTCCAGGGCCGGGCGGGCAGATTCTGACCCCAATTATAACCACATCAATATCCTAGTTGTACAGAATTAAATTTCAACTTGCACTGAGATATCTGAGAGCAGAAAAAGCCCCTGAGAGTTTACAGCAGCCCAGCTCTAACTTTATTTCCACCCCCACACACTTTTTTTTTTTAAATCATCTCTAGAGGCATAATTGCGAAGCTGTGATTGCTCCGTCTTGTGGATGAAACGAAGCAATGACTGCCTGGCAAACATTCATCCCCACTGAATCAAGCAGCGGATGTGTCAACACTAAACTGTTTAGCTACAGATCCGTACGCTGACTTTTCCCCAGCTAATAGCAGTTCCCTTCTGCACTGGCGCACTTGCCTCTGGGTCCTGCCAAGCTCCTCGTACGGAAGCTCTTTGGACCATCCCAGGAGAGATGCCATAGTCCCAGGACTACATACTTACGGATCGGGTCCAGAATCACTTCTTAATGTAAGGCAGGGGTTAGAAGATACCTTTGAATCCAAGGACAGCTGTCACGAAAGGACTGAAGGGATAATTTAAGGCAAGCTAGCTGTGATAACCTGCCTGTGGGGCTCCTGGAGGGACCAAGTGTTTGGGGGCAAGGTGAGAGGTTGGCACCTGCCACTGAATTTGGGGGTATGCGGTCCCAGTGGGGACGTGTTTTTGTGGCAGGGGCAGGATGAGAAACAGCAGCATTCATCCTTGCAGCTCCCTGAGATGACAGTGCCACTTATCCCCCACCCCCCAATGCTTATTTAACACCACCACTGCTTTCCCCATCACCAGGATAGTCCAACATCTTCATTAATGATTGGGACGATGGGAATGAGTGCACACTTAGCAAACTCCACCAAGTTGGGTGGACTTGCAGATGCTTTGGATAAGAGGGCTAGGATTCAGAGTGATCTGGATAGACGAGAAAAATGGTCCATAATCAATCAGGTGAAATGCAACAAGGAGAAGTGTGAAGTCCTGCACTTGGGATGGAAGACTTGCATGTACAAATACAGACTGGGGAATGACTGGCAAGGCTTCAATGCTGCAGAGGAGGACCTGGAGGGTGCAGTAGACCATAAGCCGAATATGAGCCCATGCGCTTTTGTTGCAAAGATAAAAACGAAAAAGCCAACAGTGTTCTGGATTGTATTAACAGGAGGGTCACTTGCAAATCAAGGGAACTGATTCTTCTCTGTTTAGCACTGGGGAGGCCTCACCTGGAGCCCTGTGTCCAGTTTTGGGCCCCCCGCTTCAAGAAGGATGTGCGTCGCTTGGAAGGAATCTGGCCCAGAGCACCAAGTATAACCAGGAGACCTGCAGGAAAGGCTGAAAGAACTGGGGTTGTTCAATCTTGAAAAGAGAAGATTTGACAACAGTCTGCAAATACCTGACGAGCGATTACAGAGAAGATGGAGATGGGCTTTTTTCTGTGGCCGGGACTAGAAGCAAGGGCTTCAGCAGGAGAAATTTAGGAAGAGCTTTCTGACTATGCGGGTGGTCAAGCATTGCACCAGGCTGTCTAGAGAAACTGTGGCATCTCCATCCTTAGAAGTTTTCAAGACCAGGTTGGACAGACACTTGAAGGCTGGCTTAAGTGAGGGTTGACCCTGCCTTGAGCAGAGGGCTGGATTAGATGACCTCATGAGGTCCCTTCCAGCCTGCCTTTCCTATGATCCTATGACATCATTTTCATTCGCTGTCTCCATCATTTTTAGCACCGGGGGCGGGGAGGACACCAAGCATCTGGATTATTCGTGAGAACTAAACACTCTTAACTGTTGACAAAACACAAGCCAAGGACATCAGCGACTCCTAGCATCGCTCTCAACCTCACCTTGAAGATCGGCCCAGCCGAGCACGTTTCAAGACCTCTGCACCGGAAGGCAATTCGCAGTGCCGGACATCTATTGAGGAAGGCGGCTTCCCTATCCCTGGTTCGCCAAAAGCAACCCAGAATTCAGCACCTTTTGCTTTACAGAGATGCTGCACGGGCTGGGGCTTTTGAGGCATTTACTCGTTCAGCCTGTAGAATAAATCTCATCAGCTCAATCTGCATGCGCTGCACACAGGCCCTCTCCCCGACAGCGCCGCGCTACGAAGAGCTTCAGTACATTTAGCGCAGCAAGAGACAGGAAACCAATGGCCCATGCCGCTCTCCCAACACAAGCATTCCTCTTGACTTGGCATTTCATCCCTCTAAGGCAGATAAATGAAGTTTTGCCTGGTTTATCATGTATGTGCGAGAGTGTTTTGAGGGGGGCGGAGAAGTGGGATGGGGAGAGCAAAGGGACTTCTAGACCAGGCCTCGTTTGCTTCGTGGGATGCCCACAGATCCTCCGGCACGTTGAGTAAGAGATGGTAGGTTTTCTCCAGTGTACTTAGCCACCGTTTCTTTTGCAACCCCCGTTATGCAGCATGCTGTCTATCTGTCACGCTCCACCCGGCCATGACTACATTTCAATGCAAGTGCTCACGTACATACACCTACCTACCTTGCAGACTATGCTATGCTATTACGTCACATTTGCGCAACTGCCTCCTTCCTGCATAGTTTGTATCCTGTATTCTAGGAATACCTACCAAGGTTTGGGGGGGTAAAAAAAGACACTGCATCAGCCTAAAACATTTTTGCATGGTGACTTTTTGAGGCTCAAGTGTCATTTCTATTATAAACTCACTCTCCAGAATACAAACGGTGCTATGGATAATGTCACCACATTACATTTGCTCCCCATATACACCTTAATTCCCTAAGTGCAATGGTCCCCTTCCTGGCCTCTCATGTGAAAAAAACTGAAGCTTCCCAGGACTATTAGATAGCTCACATTTCACTGTGTTAAATGTACTGAAGCCAGAATTTTTTCCCTACATAGTAAGGCACTGTCAGGGAGAAGGCCTGTGCGCAATGCAAGTGGATTGTAGGCATCTGGAGACCTGTGACCATATCCTATAGCCGGCATCAACTGACTGGAAGCCCCTGAAGAAGTCTTCTTATTTTTCCTCAGTTTCCCTACCAAGGAAATGGGATTTGTGCTATTTATCTCTCTTGCCAGAGGGGCATCCGACATCATTAACGTCAGCAAAAGTGCTGCGAGACGCTCAGATGTCCCTGTGGACATGCACTACATTATTATCATTATTATTGTAGCTACTCAGATCAGAGTAAGAGAGAGTTTTCTGAAGCAGGCATTGCTTCCCTGATTTTGGTTTCACTATGTGCTTGGTTAGTGGGGAGGGCGAAGAGCTGCATTGTCGAGCTAGATGCCAACAACACGCAGACTGCTGCAGTTTGTTGCCAGCGAACGCAGGCCAAGCAATGCGTTTCGTTTTTACCCTTTAGCCATGAGGATATGTAATGTTTTCAGTTGTCACAAGGCTGAAAGGCATTTTGGTTTTATGCACTTTGAGATTACAGTCAACCGAAATAACGCACAGCGCGAGCAAATGCTGGACACGTTTCCCCTGGCAGCCTACCACAGCCCACTCCCTGAGCCTTTACTTTCTTCTCCCAATAAACTCCTCAAAGCCCTGACCTACGGCACCCCCCAGCTATTCCAGTCCCAGCCTGCCCTTGAGCAAAGCCTGCCAGTCGCGTTCAAACAGCCCCACGTCACACGGCGGCTCTGTGATGCGGATGATAATCCAGAGAGACCGCTGAACTAAATTACCCACTGCTGATCCAGCTGCAATTTAAACTCCAGGCCACAGAAGCAAAAGATGAATGTACCAGCTATGTCCAATCAAACAGTAGAGACATCTGCAGTATATTTGCTCAGAAAGACAAAGGGCAGATGTGCAGGCTGGGCGCAGCCCCGTGGTCAGCACGGGATCCCAAGTCCTGCCTCGGTTCCCGGGCCCACTGCTGATGTGGGGCAGCGCCTCAGCCTCCCTGTCGGTTAGGCAGGGCATTTCTGAATTACTAACACATGGACGAGATGGTTTAGACAGGAATGATCTTGCCTTGAGTAAGGGGTGCTAGCATAGATCAGGGGCATCAATACTTGCCAGGCCAGATCCAGACTCCTCCTGGGCCTGTCCCAGCCGCAAAGAGCTGCCTCGATTTGATTCAGACTTGGTGGCAGCAGCCACGGCGGCGAATGCAACTGTCGTGTGTACCCCAAATTTTGGTGACCTCCAAACTTAAGACTCTTCTGGGAGCCAAGCAAAGTGGCCCTGCAGGCTGCATCTGGCTGTATAGTTGACACTCCTAGGCTAAATGAGAGAGCGAGGGCCCTTCCCCATCTCTATTTCTCTACAAATGTCCCCAGCACCGAACAAGGAAAAGATATACCCAAACCGCTGGCACGTGCACTATGCTGCTCCCAAGAGACTCTGATTTAAACAAGCCTCTACTAATACCTACCTATCTTTACACAGGGTTGTTAACTCAACTGTGCATGGAAAGTACTTTGAGGTCTCCTATCAAGAAAGACACTAGGTCTGGAGAACTTACTACCATTTTAGAGGAACCAATTAGAAATATTTGTACCGTGTTACGTTTGCCTCCACTCCGGCTTTTTATATGACTAAATCTTCGCTCCTCCCTTGAGCGCCTTACTGAATTAGGCATGATGATGGCCATCTTGGAAAGGCGGTATAGGACCAATGCCTCACCCTACCTGCAGACCAGAGGAGCTTTTTCAAAAAAAAAAAATAAATTAACTTGCTATTATTAGTATTATTTTTAAATCTGGTCCGGTGGTGCATGTTCACATCCTGCAGCTCTTAATCTGGCCCCCTGTAAAAAGTAACATATGCTGACTATAAATCTTTAAAATGGCTCTATTAATAGAGTGGCTGTGGTGACAGTTTTACAAATGGGCACCATCTTTATGCAAACTGTGTTTTATTAGAGTGCATTATAATGATTTGGAATGAGGATGCAAAGATGGATTCAGAGAGCGCGGCTGGGACGGCGGTATGGCTCCGGTCACCCGGGGGTGTCAAAGCTCATGAATTCTGCGCGGCAGACGGCGCAGGCTCGCAATGCCGGACGCTATCAGATCAGCTTTGCTACAGTCCTCTGCCCGTTTTTTCCAATCAGATAACAACAGTCTAATAACTGGCTTTGTGTCTGTCAATCCAAATGCTTCTTATTTGGTATGTGCTGACACTCCATTACACAAGTGGACAGATGGCACGATCTTTCATTATCATCCAACTGACTGATTAACCTCCAGTGCGCAGAACGGGGGTGAAGCCAATCAATTAAATCAGGTGTTACTCTGAACACTCGCTAGGGCAAATGAATAGGCACCTACAAAGGAAAACAACCCACAGCTCCTTTGGTGGCTGCGCCCGAGTACTAGACGTGGCCTTCTGGAGGTGACCTGCTCATCCATCCCTAAAGCAAAGCAGGTGAAGCGCCTCGCTACAACTGGACAGGCGCAAGGTCAAGCCTTGCTCCAGAAGTGTAACGAAAGCTGTCCCTTCCCCTCTTTACCTCATCCTAGCTGTAACTGGACACTTGGTCATTCAGGGTAGGGAGACCACACCTGCCCGCCCCATCCAGCGCCCCTGGCACTGGGTGCAGGACAGGCGGGCCAGGGTGCTTGGGCAGCTGGACTGGGTCCAGCGGAGGAGGCAGAGACACTGGCGGCAGCAGCCGGACAATCTCTTGGCGGGCAGGATCTGGCCCACGGGCTGTATTTTGCCCACCCCTGCCTACCTGACCTGTCCAAAGTCGCACAGGAAAATCTGGCAGAGAAGGAGCCCCCAAATCTCCCAGCTATTGCTTGAACCTAAAGGGTCACTCTTCCCCAACACCCGGACAGTAGATAGCTCCTGAAGCATATGGGAGAGGGAGGAGGAAGGGCCACATTTGACCTGCATAAGCAAGGAGGAAAAAACGTGGGTTTAATGTGCTGCAAGAACAGATGGGCCTGGAAGGCTTCAAGTGTGGTGCTGGTAGCTCAGAGAGCTTTCCACAAAAGAGCAAATGAAAGGAAACCCATCAAAAAGACAGGCAAAGACAGCACAATCCCCAGGCATGAAACTCCGACAGGGAAACCCCGAAGGAAAGCCCCAGCTTGTTCCAATACATCACAAGGTAGGAGTATGAGCAAACATACTTTATGATGCCCATTTTAGAGATGGGGAAGCTGAGGCACGCATCAGCCCCCCCACAGCCCGCATTCCAGAGGTGCTAAGCCCCCAGCAGACATCAAGGGGACGTGCCATTATGCAGCAGGTGTTTCAAAAGAGTCAGGTCACCACTGAGCACGCAGGACCAGAGATGCTCGCCGGCAAAGCCAGGCGCAGCCCCCGGAAGTGGCTGGCCGAGGATCAGACATTTCACGGAAGGGACAGGCTGCGAGAGAGCCACAGAGTGCATGCTGGAGTGACTCGGGCTCCTCATGCTTCCCTCGTCGCTGAAGATAACTCCCGGGGTAGTTTAAAAGGGGTCTGGAAATGTGATGCCATGTCATTATGAATAATAATTCCCAGAGGGCACCAGGCTGAAACTCATGGTTGCTGAGAACAGAGGGGTCATTGCACTAAAAGGAAAGCAGCATTAGTGTGCTGAGCCAGTATAAGCAGGCAACTTTACAGCTCTTTAATGAGGATTATGATTTTATGGCCCTGGTCTGAGGAGAAAACATGGTCATTAACTGCAGCACCATCTTTTCTAAATGACCCCATTCCTTACTGATTAAGGAGCATCTGTATTCTGCAGCATGCCCAGCTTTGCCTCTTCTATCCACTTACGGAGCATGGAAGCAATAAGCCTAAGGCCCCACCAAAATTAGGAGTATTAAATCAGTTAATAGGGAGCCAGTGTACTTTCCTTTGGAGGTTTATTGTCATCTATCAGCCAATTGCAATGAAAATCTCGGCTGCTCTGCAAAGTGAAATTAGAAGTAGGGAAAGGTGTCAGTTTGACAGCTCTTAAAAGTGCATTTCTTTTTATTGCACCCAAAAAAAAGGTGACGTGCGTATCAAATGCTTAAACTTCTCCAACACACGTCCATCCTGCCACAGGGGAGCCTTACCTAAGAGGAAAAATAGAGGTCAGCTACCTTGGCTAATTCAGGTCTTGGTGTCCAACAGTAAAGGGGTTCAACAGTCAGGAGGGGTAATGATTTGCCCCTGATGGCAACAGCAGGGACCAGGACAGAGATTGCAGCTAAACACGTGTCGGACATGAAAGGTGATGGATTTCAGGCTCTGCTGGCAATCCAAGGACTTTTTGAAGAACATGGAAAGGGTCACGGTGAAAGCCAATATCTCCCAAACAGCAGCAAAATTCACAGTCATGGAGGAGCACATAAGAATTTGGGTAGAAACAAGGCAGAATAAAGAGCAACCCTTGATGTAAAAAATCTTTCTGATGTCCCAATGACATACAACCACGGAAACACAGAGCTGCGAGGCACCTTCGGGGACTATCTCGTTCAAGCCCCTGCTCAAGACAGGACCATCCCTGCCCAAAGCAGCCCAGACGAATGGTGGTGGAAACGGCACTTAAAGGCTTCCAACCTGCACTTTCAACAGCCGCTCCGGGGAATCTGTGCCCATGCTTAACCGCCTGGAGAGCTGGACAGCTGTTTCCCTAAATCCTCCATGTTTAAATTCAAGACATTGCTTCTTTGGTCCTTACAACAAAACCCCAGGGACGTCAGGCTGCTCCCAGAGATGCACCCTGGATTTGTGTCATTTTATTGGTCCCCCACTGTGCTGAATGGGTATGTCCAGAGCATTAATTTGCCCAGAAATCAGGGTTTACCCCAGGCACCTTGGTAAAGGAACAGAAAAATGAAAGGGTTTATTTACCAGGAGGGACATGTGGTATAAAATAGAAAATGCTTTGACAACAGAGTCTGGAACAATGCTGCTTTCTTAACTCATTCAAGGAATGGTCCACCATAACCCCCAGGCCCCTTTTTTTCTGCACTTCTGCGAACTAGCCAGTTGTCTCCTATCTGGGGTTTCATTGTTCTGTCTTAACGTGTTGCATTTTGCACCTGTGCTTACCGAACTCCAAGTTTAAATCACTATCATTTTGAATCCTAACCCCGCTAACCTCATCTGGCTTGGTGTCACCTGCAAATTTACTATGTGTATGCTCAATACCATCCTCCAAATATTTAAGATATTGGGCAGTGCCAAATCCCTGAAAAACTCCACCGAGACCTGCAGTGTTTTGATATTGAGCCACTGATCACCAGGGATCCTGGTTTTCTCCGATTAAAAAAAAAAAATCTCCAATTTTCAAATTTAAAAAAGCAATGCAAAAACGACATTTTCCTGTGATTAAAATGAAACACCACTAAGATATAGATCTAGATACAGCTATGCAGGCGTTTCATTTTAATCACGGAAAAATGTTGATTTTGGGTTACTTTGTTAAATCCAAAAATTAGGGATTTTTTTTAATTAGAGAAAACCAGGATCCCTGCTGATGACTACTTGTTGGCAAGTAGTTATGTAGCAACCTTATACTAGTTTGATCTAGATTGCATTTCTTTAGCTTCTTTATGAGAATGCTGCCAAAGACAATGTCAATGGCCCCGTTAAAATTAACTTGCATCACACGTGCTGCTCCCCCCAAATGTCAAGTCTTCTCACAAAAAGAAATGAAGCTGATTAAGCATGATTTCCTTTTGACAAACCCATGCTGACTGCTACTTATCATCTGGTTATCCTCTATGTGGTTACACACTGATTATCTGATGGGCACACACAAAAAGTTTTGGTATCAATGTTAGACTCGCTGGTCTGTAATTTCCTAGATCTTCTGTTTCCTTTAAAAGAGATGGACAATATCAGTGTTTCCCCTCTTCCAATCTTTTGGGACCTCGCCTGACCTCTATGAGCTCTAGAGAAAATAGGCAGTGCCTCTGCAATTGCTTCATCCAATTCCTTGAGTATAGTACGATGAACCTCATTCATCAGGCCGAGCTGATTTGAAAGCATCCAGCTTACCCAAGTCATTTCTAACTTGTTCTTTCCCCACTCCAGGCTGAGTATCTACCCCGGCCCTAAAAGTAATGGGCCTAACAATTGAAAAATGCCTTTTTTTTTTTTTTTTGCAGAGACTAGTATTAAAAAAATCCCAGTCCAAGACACACACACACGCACAATCCCCTGTCTTCCAGTGTCAGGGGCCAACGTTTTGCTCTGGGTTTGGACAGTACTTAGCACCATCGGATTCCATCCAGCTCATCCCTATCTACAATTAAGATGTATTATTGCTAGCATTAATATTTTGTGTTATTATTAATTCAGTTTAGTATTAATAAAATACAGCCACATGCTACAGGAGGATAATCTGACAAAACTAATATGGAAGTCAAATTCTGCCCGTGGCTGAGCAACCTCAGCTCCAATCTGCACTGAGTTCAGACACCCAGCAACACGCTGACGGGCTCAGCATCTCACTGGATCTGGCCCTAAATGCACGCTGCTTTGCTGGGAACTGCTGAGCTCTTTTGACGTTTTTAAGCCTTGGCTGGGATGATTGAGTTGGGGCTGGTCCTGCTTGGAGCAGGGGGTTGGACCAGATGTGACCCCCCAAGGTCCCTTCCACCCTTCATTTTCTATTATTCTGATTCTTTTATAGGGTTAGACACTTGAGGAAAGGTAGGATAGTCAAATCCTAGTTAATGAAAACATACTTTATGCTCAAGGTCCGTGTTGAAAAGCAAGCCAGACAGTTCAGCCACGTGCAGCTTCAAACTAATCGGATTCATTATTAGCTTGGCAAAGAAAGTCAGCTCAATAGGAACAACCAATATTGCTCTGTAAGGAAAAAAAAAAGTGATCAAAGGCAACCAGCTGTTCCTGGCTCCAGCTGTTGAAAAGCAGGCACCTCTTTTTGCAGAACTGAACACATGGACAAAGAAACGTAGTGAACTTTATCCTGTTGCCAGGAAGGGCGCTGACAAAGCCATTAGGTCTCAGAATGGCTACTTCTATGACTCGGAAACGTTGAAACTTAGCCCGGCGAGTTCGTCTTATAACCAGAAAGAAGGTATTTCAGAAGAAATTAAGATCACCATCCTGAAAAACAAATCTGTAGGCAGTACCGAAGTCACCTGGAATCGCACTGCCATCTACCTAGGTCAGCATCCAACCCCTGGTAAAACCTAAGGATGGATGGTTGAGAGGAAAGAGGATCCCCATCTTCACAGCCCTACCCAAATGAGCAATGCTGCTGGTGATACCGTGCCCTGGATGAGTTGCACCTCACTAAGGATCTCGCAGTTCTTCTAACAAAGAATTTTTCCCCTCTGCTTTCCTGCCCACTGCAAACTCCAAGCATTACAGTCCTTTTGTCTAAATGCCCCTGGCATTTTAGTCTCATACAATATTGTGTTCCTGCTTCCTGCCTTTAACCGATTGTGTTGGCTTGTCACAGTAGAGATCAGTGGTAATTGCTTTGGAGTGGAGGTTGGGGTGATCCTGGAAGGGTATAAAACACGTTACACGGCTAAAGCTGATAAGGCTGTTTCAGGACGTATGGTGCAGATGAAACGACGCTCATGGTGTTGCCCTAGGGAAATTCCTTTCTGACCCTAGCACATGTTCAGTTTACGTTCTTTGGTACGAGGTTTTATTACCCATATAATTACTTGAGTTTGCGTGGGTAATACACAGTGCATTAAAGCAGCAGTTGGCTTTATAAACAGTTTGCAAGACGACACCGTCAGCAGACTCTCGCGAGCTGATCCTGGGACGATCGACTTCCGGACATGCCGTACGATGCACCGAGATGCTGGAGAGCCGAGGCACTGCCCGTGCATATGCCCCGGTGTAAGGGAACGTAACGCAGCTGAGTCCACTGGGAACGCTTTATTCTGAACTTAGACGTTTATGGGCTGGATCACTGCCAATGGTGCGGGGCAGTATAAATTGCATTTCTCCACTTGGCACTGAAGCCCCTTGTGGCACAGCGAGTGGTGGGGGGGACTCTTCCTAGGTGGGAAAGCAAATTTCTAACACCATCTGCCTTTATGGGTTTTGCTGGGCGGGGGGTAGGAGGGGGAGACAGCTATATCTGTGCTTATGGCGTAAGCAGACTAACTGTGGGGTGGTACTGCACAACGGATTTCCCAAACACAGTGGCTGCCCCCCACCTGCAGTCAGTGCCACGCTGGTGGCTGCCCGGCCGTGGCTACTTTGTGGGGTCCCCTCTGCCCGTTGCAAAGGGGCCACACGATATGTTCCAGAGCACAACTTCCTCCCAGTGTCTATACGAGGCTTTGCAAACGTAAATCACTACACAAGTGCTACACGCATTAGTATGGTCTGTAAGGCATCCCGGTACATATTTCACATTTCTATACAGCACAATAAAACCCAGACCAAGTTCAACGTGTGTCAAGGGAGGCAGCTTTCGTAGAAGAAAATGGATGGAGATAAAATACTCTGTGGATAGCGGAGCTGTCATTCACAAGAAATCCTAGGGACATATTAATAGGTTTTCTTGCTATAAAATGCTGTCTTTGTGACCATCCGTATTATAAATTTGTGCTCAGCTTGTTCACGTTCTCTTTTGACATTTCCCCACCATTATGGTAGGTAGATTTTTCTCTCCTTCAATTATGGCAGGTAGATTTCTCTCAATTCTACTCCCATTTCAGTCGAACAATGCGTATTCTCTAACAGGCTCGCTTACAAGAGTGCTAGTACTCTAGGTCTGCTTTGTGCTCTTTGCTTACCATTTTCTTTTCCTGTGCATAAAAAAAACAACAAACCGCTATGCAAAACTGAGCTGTTTCATCAAAAGGGAAGCTTGCCCAATGGTTAAAGCACAAGGTTATGTGTTGAAAGAAAAGGAGTTTCAATGTTGGCTCCGACACAGGGTCTTCCCACGGTCAAAGCATTTCACCTCTCTGGTCCTCAAGTTTCCTCATCTATAAATTGGGGATGTGCAATATCAGCCCCACAGAGGAGCTGGAAAGCTCTATTCGATTTTGCCCATAAAGGCCCATGTTCTCAAACGTGCACAGTGGACTCTGGTTACCCGATGGGCGACACCTTTAAGGACTTCTAGCTGCCAAAATGAGCACCCACCCCCTGGAAAGAGACCTTTGGGAGAAGGGGTGCAAAATAAGACTCTCCAATAACCCCAAGCACGCCAGCTCCCCATTCAAATTTGCAAATGTAGGTCGAAGAGCCCCGAGATAGCGAGACAGAAGGCACTAGGTAAGAGGCAGGAAGTTGTCACTCTCGTGGTGGCTAAAAGTCTCGTCTCTGCACAAAAATGTCCATGTATTCACCAGTCTGGTGAAACGAGCCTGATTATAACTGAAGACTCCTCTCTATCCCAACATGGCTGGAAAGAGGGACGCTTTCCCTGCACTACTGTGCCTAAATGCCTTCATCATGACCTGGTAACATGGAGGGAATGCTTCTCTGCCCAAGACGGTAAAATCTTCAGGACTATTCGGTCTCTGGCCTCCCTGCTAAAGCTGTCAGCCGTCAAGTCGTTCCAACTCACAGGTGCTTTGGCCCAAGTACTGTCTGCGCTACTCAAATGTTGCGCTGATTCGACTATTTTACATACCCATGGAAGAAGGTGCATCTTATCCCTAGTACTTTTTGTTTCTGCACCTGCAGTGGTAACTAGGTAGATGTAGCCTCCCCCGGGTGCAGCTCATCACCCTCAAGAGGATGCGGTGCGACTGCTCTCCTTGCAACCTGGCAATGGCACATTTGGCACTACTAAAAAGCTCATTATTTGCTCACGCAGCAGGCAGTGTCATCGGCAGGACTATAACGTGGCGTGGGTGAAAGGGGAACACGCCCCAGGCACCACCTAAGAGGAGCGGTGCCATGCCTCAGTCTCCCATCCCCACTCCGCCTGCACTTCTCAATTGCACATTTGCAGAGGCCTGGGCAACGAGTGTCACAGAATGAAAGGCATTCTGGGAATTGCAGTTTTACAGAGGGGAAGTAGAGTTCACTGCTGGGGGGGGGCAGGGAGCAGGGGGGTGGAACTGACCCCGTGCTTTATCACTGAAATCAGTCATTTTTTGGTCCTCCCAACATGGGCTTTGGTGGCAAAGGAGTGACTGTCACCTCAGCAGCAAAATCCAGTGCTACTCTAGAGAACTACAGTTCCCAGAAAGCCGTGCACTCCACGATGCAGAGAGTCTGCACCTGCTGCTCTGTGCGCTGCCCCATGGGAAGGGGGCAGATCTGTCCCAGGCATCTTATTTGCACACTGTCCCTTGGGTCTTAACAGCCGATCTCTTCCAGGGCATATACAACCTCCGCTGGCACACTGCAATCCCGCTGACAGCAGGTACCCTGCTCCAGCTCCTCCCCAGGAACCAGGGGCCTCGCTTTTAAGAGGCAGTCACTTGTGCAAGGTCAAGTTTCGAACCCTACGGAGGATGCTGGGGGAACTTATGCTGGAAAAGCGGTTGCTGAGGTAGAACCACTAGCCATAGTGGTGCATCACCACCGCAGGAAAGACTATCACTTTGTGTTTATTGGTGAGCGCCGTCCTCAAGATTTAAGTAAACTTGAAGAAAAGTGTCCTCAAGTACCATCCCTGCAATGCCGCTTACAGACTGGGTGCCTTGAAGCTGGTTGTGGGTATTGCTTCGGAGTCCACTCGATGCTGCCATGAAATATTGATTGCATCGGGCCTTTGGGGCTTTACAGTATTACATTTCCTTATGAATAAAGAATATTTCATCAGAGGAAAGGCCCCCAAGATGCCTTTTTGCTCTGACATGAGTTAATCAGTCCAGCAAACGGTCTACAAGGACGAGCAAAGCATCATGGGGGGCAACCTCACACAGCTCCGTTACAGTCTACGGTGTTCGATAAACGAGCAGCCCAAGGTGAAATCCATTCTGGCCGGGTCCTGCCCTAGTCCTTTGCTTATGAAGATCTGGAGGAGGATTCCCGAGTCCAACTGTGGATGATTTTACTCTTCAGTCTCTGTGGACCTATCATCTTAGCGCTCGCTCTGCATTTTTGAAGCCTCTGCTCAGGTTCAGCAGAGAAAGAGAGACAACGAGGATGGCAGGGTCTGGCTCTGGTTAGGAATGAGGTCCAACACCAGGGAGGAATTGTAATGCCTGCAATATTTATGACTCACCTTGCTTTCAAGGGCAAAAACAGGAATATGCCACTCCAAGTGTCTACATCTGCCAGAGTCCCTGGGGATTTTGAAAAGCTCAGGCTTATGTCTCTAACATTAAAAAACAAAACAAACCCCCCCAAAAAACCCAATCCTTTCTAGCCTTTAAAAAGGCAACATTTATCTACAGCTTACGTTAGCAAGGAGCGCATTGTCTAGAGCCACCAGGCTTGCTACCTTCATTTTTATCCTCCTAGAGCTACTGCCGCCATCATCATCATTACTGAGTCAGAACCAGGCCCACGTTTCATCACGGTGCTACAGCCATAAGGTGCTACCCACCGAGTATAATAAACAGACTCTCATCGGAGCCCAGGGAGAGCAGGGAATTCAAATATGAATCCACATTTTAGATACACCGCCTTTTCTCTCCGACTGTCCTACCAAATCATTTGGGGCTGGATTCGATCTCCCAAGGTCCCTTTCCAGCCCTAATGTCTATGAAATCTAATGTCTATGAAAACATGAGATCGGCTCCAAAACCTTGAATTTTTAAAGTAAATGCTGCATTTTGCGCTCTATTCATTTGCTTGCTAGGAAGAGCAAATCCTTTGATAAAGCCCCGTCTCCTGAAGAAAAGGAGTTATCTTAAAGATATATCACAAGATTCGCCATTCAGAAAGATGGCACTAACCAGCGCCACTGTGACCCTTCAGTACCAAGAGAACAAAGCTCCAGCCTTTCCTCTTCAAATATTCCCAGCTTTGAACAACCAGCAGTCGTTGGAGACAATTTCTTCTTCATTACTGCCTGCTTCCCAGTCCCAGAGTTTTGTTCCAACACCGTGCTGGGATGAAGCGTTCTTGAAAAGCCGGGGCAACCTCTGAAAACAGCTATGAAGATCAGCCGATCTTTGCTGTCCCTAGATGTTTTCATGACCAAGGGACCCTTCATTTGACCAACACATCTGTGCAGAGCACGCTGTTCTACTTCTGGACGTAAAACGGACACCGCGTCTAGTACATCTTTACTAAGCAAAATGTGAGATGGAAAAACTTTTCGATTCCTTAACCTCTTTCCCATTATCACGGATTATCACCATGGCACTGATATATAAACAAGTCATCTGCTATACTCGCTCCTCCGCGATCCACATCACCTACATGACTACGAGACCACCATTTCTATTCTCCGGTCGTCGTCACAAAACCTGGATGGTGGCATCATTTAATGAATCAGGAAGGAGGAGACTGGTTATGGGAGAGAAATGCTTCAGGAACTGGCAGTGATGAAGAAAGAAAAGGATATGATTAAGTATTGCAGAACACAGGAGCTATAAATTTGGCAAAACATGTGCTGCTGAATCTAACATGGATGTCCTGATGCTAAATGCATTGCTGTAGGACATCTATGGAGCCGCCGATACAATGGCCGGAAAAATGGAGGGTGGGCCATGAAGTAGCGGACTGGGTTGATATAAATTAAGAAATATTTCCTAACACGTAACAGGCTTTTCTTAAAACACAGTTACGCCCAGAAAACTGCCTGTGTCAAAACGGCATCGTTCTTACTTAAGAAATCCGTTCAATCTCCCTTACAATTATATATACTGTCTTGACTTACGAAAATGAGCTTTAATCCGTTTTATTGCAGCAAGCCCAGCACACCTAAGGGCGAGCACACTGGATTTGAGTGCGTCTTATGCCATTCAACCAGCTCTGACTATGGAAACTTGAGGACTGGCGATAAAAAAGAGGCGGCAGAATTCAAGTTTAGTTGGTTCCTGACACGAGACAATTTTGAGGCACCGGCAGTTGGAAAATTCACCTTCCGACATGCAAATTGAGCTAATTTGATCGGAAGCCATCGAGTGGGATAATTTGACTCTGCACCCCACGATGTCATTTTTACAGAATAAATTTTCCACGTATTTTGCGCTTTAAGGAGACACTGTCAAGTTTTCAGTCTCCTTTGAAAGCACAAGTTCTCCTTAGTTACATTACTGATGCCAGCAAAGATTATGAAAGATGACAGAAATGTAAAACCAGTCAACTAATCACAGTTTCTAGTGTATACTTTTCACATTTCTCATAGCTCGTGCAAGGATAATAAAACAAACAGGTTTCACTTAGCAATAGAAATATAACTATTTCTGTGCAGTTGTACAGTGCATCAGCAATTATTTCCTTGGAATCACTGGAAGTATTCGATAGGGCTTAACAATTAACATACATGCATACTCATCTTCAACGGACAAATGGGGGTGTATGCATACACAAGGTCTGTTGTTCCTATGTCTGTAATGGGAATATTCCTGTTTATAATATTTTAAAACCAATTTGGGGGCAATTTGACCTCACAAGATTCCCTTAAGAGCTTGATCCAGAACAAACTCCCCAGCTTGATCATCTTCCTACAATAAGCCATGCTCAAGTGGGTTTGAAACTTAATTCATGGAGGCACTCTGTATTTGGGCCTCTCTAACACTCAGCAACACTTGCCTCTGTTTCATGGGATGTTTTAGCCTTCTGATTTTTTATGGCATTTAAGATTTGGTAATGCCATTTAATTATAGCTGTAGGGAAGGAGTCTGAAAGTGTTATTCTAGCCAGGCCATTGGAGGGAGGGCACAAGCTATGCCACATTGCTCAGACCACGGGAACAGGATGGTGCATGGAACAAAGATTCGAGTACCCCAAGTCTTCCCCGTTTTCTTTAAAAGCTTCATATGGGGTATTAATACTCCCTGATGACCTAACTAGGACCTGCCCCTTCTCGACTCCTCTTGGGACTCTGGGTATAGAAGCAGCCTTATACAGACACAGCGATATGTGTTGAATCACCATCCTATATACAAAATAAAGTGAGATTTGGCCAGTTCCTTATGAAAGCTGCATCTCAATCAGCGTTGGGAGTGGCTATACAGAAATTCTGCCTCAATAGCTACAGACCGGCCTGCTTTAAAAGCAAAGAGTCCAACCCTGGAGATCGTGACACTAGAGATCTTAAGCACCAGGAGAAGTATGAAAAGACAAAAGTGGAAAGGAAGGGTGTGAGAGAAACAGGAAAGGAAGCAATCAGAAAGGAGCAGAAGAGCGACACCCTTAGATTCGACGTGCCGATCGCTGATTAGCAGAGAAGGAGCTTGGGGAAAAGGGAAGAGAAGCCCTGTGAATCATTCTTTGAAAACAAGCGGCACTTTGTGCCTCCTGCAAGCAACCACCAGCTTTCGTGATAAATGTTAAGACCTTACAACCTGTCACACATGTTCCTTGAATTCATTAAAGGCCAGGAACACAGGATAATAATACTGAAAGGAGGAAGAGACTTATCAAGGCTATCCATCCTACAGTGAGAGCGGGTTATAGTTCTCCAGGATAGCAGGTTATAGTCCCTCCATTAAACTAATGGAGAGATTAAACTGACATGACACTGGACCTTTGGGGAACAGGCCAAAGAGATGGAATATAGCATAGGATGTCATCCTGAAAGAAAAGAGAACCAGTGTTGGCTGAAATGGATCCTTATTGCAAGTCCCTTAGCCCCAGAAAAGACATCCTGCTAACATTATATTCACCAAATCATTGTAAATTGGAGCCATGCGAAGTCATGGGGGGTGGGGCAGGGACTGGCCCGGGGGGAAATCACTGAGAACAAGAACTTCCACAGAAAAGCGAGTCTGTAATGCAGGATGGTCTTCAATCTACCCAGACATCTCTACAGTCCTCCTCCTCACCTAGTCTCTGGTGGATACTCTGCGAGAACCAGATAATGCACTTCAGCCTTTTCATCTATGCGTATTATGTGGCTCCCACCTTCCTAGAGCATATGCAGCCAAGGGGAGCATCCACAAGTCAAGCGTGCCCCCAAGGCTGGGGGGAAGAGTTGCCTATAGGGTGCATTTATAGAAGTCAGAGATGCCTGTAACAACATGAAGTCTTCTTGTACAATTTTCAAACGTCCCAGTCCCAGAGCATCCAGAGGATGGAGCTAAACTGTTCTCAGTGGTGGCAGATGACACAACAAGGAGCAACGGTGCCAAGCTGCAACAAGGGAATTTGGTATTAGGAAAACAACTCTCAGAAGGAAGATAGGAAAGCACTAGAGCAGGTTACCCAGAGAAGTAGTGGGATCTCCTTCCCTGGAGGTTTTTAAGATCCAGGTAGATAAAGCCTTGGCTGGGATGATGTAGTTGGGGCTGGTCCTGCTTTGAGCAGGGGGATGGACTAGATGTGACCTCCTGAGGTCCCTTCAACCCTCATTTTCTATGAGGCTATAATTTATGATCAGGCCAGCCATCAATCCTGCAAAAACAGCCATAATTGCAGTGATCTTTGCTGGTAGGAGGAACAGAGGCATCATTTAAAATATTGGTGCCCTGCACAGCATGGGTTGGAGGACAGGGGAGGGGCAAAGAAAGGCTGCTATGTTGGTAGCTGTGGCACAGGCTACTCTCGCCCCTGCACGTGCTCCCAGAACATGTGCTATTGTGGAAGTGGCAACAGCACGGGCTCACTGGGGGCTGCCATTCTGGTGTCCCCTTTGAACTGCTGCCCGTGGCTGGTGGCCTGCTGCCCGCCACCTGGTACGCTACTGAGCAAGAAGCACAGAAGTTATGTTAAAAAAAATATGACCGATATTTTAAGCACTTGCACATCCCTTAGAAAGCAAAAAATCAGCATGACTTTAGTTCGGGTTGCGAGTTTGTGAGCACAAAAACTTTTTTTGCAATGTTTTACCCATTTTATTTCACCCTTAATTTCAGAATCGTAATACACCAGAGATGGAGCAGATGCCGAGCCCTAGAGAGGATGCATTAAACATGTACTGACACTTGATCTTAGCCTGAAAATCTTCTTGTTCTTCATCCCTATTAAACTCCAGGCTGAAGGTAGAAAAGTGGATGGAGTTCTTGGAAAGTTAATTTAAAATAATGGTAATAACGTCCCTCCCACGCTACACCTTTCGCTGCCCTTTTCTTTCACCTTCTATTCCTTCAGTGACCTTAAAGATCTGATCCCAAGAAAAAATTAAGTTAATGAGAAAAAAAAAAGGTGATTAAGGACCTACAAGAAAAGCACTCTTGCAAAAACATGTTCAGCTTCACTCCATTATTCTACCCCTTTGAGAACAAAAATAATTGCGTGCTCTATTCTTCCTGGCTGATGAGTGCTGTGGCATTAGGAGAGCTGCAAATTCCTTTTCATCACTTGGCCGCATTTCAGATCTGATTTGAAAGGCTATTTTATAAGGGAGGAAACAAAATCTGTGCAGCACATTCCTGCTGGTCCAGTCCTCCCAGCCAGCTGTGCTGCAGACCTGAGATCCATTCCTAAAACTGGTTTCCCTTCCAGGCCAGCAGTGGCACAGACGGTGTGAACTCAAGCCCCTGGCCTGCAAACCTCACAGCTGTCCTGGGACAGAGCTTTCAAAAGTCGAGCCCCAGGATGAGCAATCACATTGTTAACCTTCCCCTCACCAGCAGGACCCAAACGGAAGCAGCACTTGGCTAGGGATGCCACCAAAGGAGAAAAAGCCTGTACGGCCAATTGCTACACCTAGCCTTCTGGTCAAAACATATGCATCATCTTCACCAGCTCTGCTTTCTTGCAACATGAAACAATTGCAGTGCCCAAGAGGCTGCTAGCTCTGCTGCTGCCCGTTGCCTCTCATCCTCACTACAATCTCAGATCTCGCAGGAAGCAACAAACAATGCAAACAGCCATCAACTGGACCAAGCAGGACCATCCAAGGTGCTCGATGCACGTCCATCAAAAATGGTGGGCAGGCCCACCACATCATGGTCCACTAGTCACCACCATAGGTCCAGCTATTTTTTGGAGCAACCGTGGCAACATAATGAGATAGTGAGGATAATCAGACATCTTGGTGCTTAGACCTCTCCTTCCTCTGTATCACTTAAAACACCACGACGGCGCTCTGATGACATGCAACAAAAGAAGAGATTTCAAATGTTGGCGGGAAAAGTCCACGGCAGAAGTACTTTCCAACACAAGAGCTGCTTGCACTCCCAACCTCTAGTCATAGCAGAAGACAAAACTCCCTCATTTGGGTTTCAAGTCATGACCACCAGATTTTTTTCAGAACAGCAGATGATACCAACCACTCCAGCTGCCTTCATGCTGACCCAGAAATTGGCACCACAGCCTGTGAAAATCCATGCTTTCATAGGTATGTCACAAATCCACAATGAAATCACACCTCGGGAACGACACAAAACCTCCCTCAGCTTCCGCCTCTCTCACCCACAGTCCCAGGCACACAGTGCATCTTTGAATTAAAAATGTGGGGCACTATATGCAACCTATACCTCTCAGCTGGTAAAAGATACAGAGCTCACCTGACACTAGTTAAGTTGGCCTAGTCCATTTAATACTCAGTCTTCTTTTTTTTAAACTGAAAAGTCACCTATTAAACTATAGGCGTGTAGAGTCCCCTGGGGTATAGTTTGTAGCTGTGTTGGTCTACGGACATAGGCAGACAAGGTTCTTTGGGTAAAACTAATATCTTTTATAAGACCAACTCAGATGGTTGGAAAAATTCTTCTTAGCAAGCTTTTGGGTACCAGCCTGATGAAGAGTATTTATACCTGAAAGCCGGCTAAGAAGAATTTTTCCAACTATTTGAGTTGGTCTAATAAAAGATATCAAATTTTCCTAAAGAAACTTGTCTGCCTACAGAGTCCCCTGGCATTTATAAATTTACTCATCACTTCTGATCTACAGTCTGGATTAAAGGTATCCGAGTAAGTTTTTCCACATATGCTTGTGCAAGGAGACTGATTTCCTTTTACAGGCATACCTCATTTTATTGCGCTTCGCTTTATTGCGCTTTGCAGATATTGCGTTTTTTACAAATTGAAGGTTTATGGCATCCCTGCATCGAGCAAGTCTATCGGCGCCATTTTTCCATCGGTTAGCATTTTTTAGCAATAAAGTATTTTTTAATTAAGGTCTGTACACTGTTTTTTTTTTTAGACATAATGCTATTGCACACTTAATAGACTACAGTATAGTATAAACATAACTTTTATATGCACTGGGAAACCAAAATATTCGTGTGATTCGCTTTATTGCAGTGGTCTGGAACCGAACCCGCAATATCTCCAAGGTATGCCTGTACAAAGTTGATTTCCTAGCAAAATATTAATTTTTAACAAAATATTTAAAAAATATTTATGCAAACACCTACTCTGGCCACTTCTAAGGAACATTTGGATCCTTATCTTGCTGGGATCCTTTTACCCCAGCTGACTTCCTGCCCCTTGGGCAGGGGGCTGGACCCGATGATCCTACAAGGTCCCTTCCAGCCCTAGTGTCTAGGGTTCTCCAGTGTTTCTGGCACAGAAACATGTATTTAATGCACATCATCATCAGGGTTCTGCAGTTCTATGACTACTGAAGAATGGCAAATGTGTTTTTGGTTCTTAAATAAGTGTGCAGTACTCTGAGAGTACAGAGACCACAGGGACAAGTTCAACATGAGCCTCGAGTCCCCCACTACTCCTGACTTTCCAGAGCAGCATTTACCATGGGGAAGAGGGGAGATGTCCCTCTCATTGGTCTGGCTAAGTATTAGTTTGGCAGAGTGCTCATCACATCCACGGCAGAGTATTTCTGAGGATTAGAATAGGAGAGGCATTGGGGTCTCCAGGTTTTATTTCTGGATCTGCCACTGACTCATGGTGTGATCCTGGGCAGGTCCCTTAAATGCTCTGTGCTTCCATTCCCCCATTTGTAAAACAGGGGCAATATTCATCTACCACTCAGAGATCCTGTGCAGATTAATGAGTATTCATGCGACCTCTGATGAAATACCTGCACAAGGCAGAGACTGTGTAGTGAACAAAGTAAAAACAGAGCAGGTCAGAAAGCGTAGGGAACCCATTACCCACCCACATCCATGACGCAGAGCTGCCTAGCTGCCAAAGTCCTGGTATTAGCAGGGTACAAGTCTAAAAGGGGAGCTGACTGCTAAGCGCCTCACCAGCATGGAGAGGGCTGGAGTCGAGCCCACGCACTGCAGACGCACGCTCACCACCCACGCCCCACACCTCTGCCGCATGCAACACGCTGGTGTCCGCACCAACAAGGGAGTTCAGCTGCTTCGAGGCCTGGCTAAGCATTTATGCAAGAATCTGCAGCACAAAGCTAATGCAAGCATATTGATAAGATGCATAATGGATTCCTCGCCGTTTACTGTTCCCGTCAATAGACTCGGTAGGTGGATATCTTCATCCTATTCAAGAAATGCTGGATCAGTGGGCTATGAACTTTCCCTTTCTGATTTTAAAAGGGAAGTCAGGCACAGCTGAGAATGAAAAGCTACTCTTTCATACAGGGCATTCATCACCACTTGCAGGGGCCCGCCCAGGCAGTAGATTGTGTCGAAGAGATCTCTCAGGAATCTTACCAATTTGCTAAAATAAAACCCTAAACAGGCCGTAAGAAACAGAGTACAAGGAAGGCCAATCATTCCCCCCAAGCAAAGCATTTCTGTTTGCTGCTTTAGTTAAATAATAAGCTGCTTAAAAAAATTAAATAAATAAACCCCATTTTTAAATCTGAGCCACTGGGAAACCAAAGAAGAAAAGGTAAAAGCTGGCAGCAGTGAATAAGCCATACACAAACACTTCTTTATAAACAGGGACATTAAAACCTTTATATTTAAGCTTTTGGGTTGTTCAGTGAAAATGGCAAGTGGATAGAAATTTCACGGTCTCTGAAAAGTAAAACCCTGTAGCCCACAAAAACAAAATTATCTTTGTAACGCAACTTTGGAATGGAAATTTAAACTCCGAAGGTAATTTTCCATTGACGGTGCTCACTGATGCATGAATTATACTAACAGGGATGTGTAAATAGGATTTGTTTGATTGCTTCATCATCCCTCCATTATATCAAATCTTCTAAAGCGGTGGGAGACATCATAGGGATGTTTGCAGATTCCTTGTTTGAAGACGCAGTGGGGGCAGGAGCTCATCGTTCCTATTGAGGAACAGGGCCTGACCATGAAATCATAATTAATGCCGTAACAATCTACTTGTAAGTCCCTGAAGCAGCACGTATGGGGATAATTCAGGAGTGAAATATTGTTAGCGTTTTATTTAAATTAAATTTTAAAAGTCTGACATGACAGAGACCATATTACAGGCTAATAAGGGATTAGATGAAGCAATTACCACAAAGGCATTGTTTTGGGGCTGTGATGCAACAAGAGACATGAGTGTGGTCGGGATCGCTTGCCTCGGAGCGCTGCCTCTGTTTGCAAGGAACAGTTATCCGTCAGCAAGCCTGGCTTGACCAAGGGGACTGCTGCGGTTTGAAACCCAACCTGGTAAATCCTGCTGGCATGGTCCTACTACTGCTGACAAGCTTTTCAGCTGCCCAGATAAAGGCAGAGAGCAGAGAGACTGGCTCCACCTGAGTGCTGCACAACTCCCAAGGCAGCAACGGAGGTGCAGATGGGCTGGTTGCCTGCTTACAGACAAAGGAAATAACTAGGGGAAGGAGTCATTGTATAATTACATAGGAGAGGAGAGAGATCAGAGTAAAGAAGTCTGAGCCATGGCAATTGGAAGAAAAAAAAAGAAAGGGGGAGGCCATGGAGGGATTTTCTGCACACACCGGTGCATTTAACGCTACTCTCATTCTTCCTGGAAGATCACAATCTTAAAGCCACCACAGCGAATGCACAATTGTCTCATCCCTCCAGACTCTCAGGATACTTAGGGAAAATGTTCTGTGAATTGGTTCACGAGGTGAAGTTACCACCTGCGTGGTCCTTCTCCCTCACTGGGATCCAAGCGCAGTCTCTCCACCGGGCTTCCACCAGCTCGGAGCCAAGGAGGCTAGGAACTGAATTCTGGGGCTTCAAAAAGATGATGCCAAGAGTCGGGCAACTAGTTTAGTTGCTGCTGTGTTCACGTTCCAAACGGATGCTCAGGGCTTACTTGCTGGTCGGTGTCCAAGGCGTAACCTAACCAGGAAGGTCTTACAGTACTTCCAGAAAATATCTAGGCTCAGGCTCTGGCAGACCTCAAGAGGAAGGGAATTCTATAGCTGAGGAGTGACTTGTGAGAACAACCTCTCATATTTTTGAACCCTGGTAACTAGCCCTGTGCACGGTAGTCTAAACAGGGACTTACCAACACGTCCTACAATTACTATACCTCATTCACTCCAGACCAAGATTGTGTTGGCCTTTGTCATAGCTCTGTCACACTGACAGCTAATGGTCATTGTAATGGGGTTACCTTCCTGGCCAGGTCTCCACCTCCAGTCTTCCCCTGTCTCTGGGCAATCTGCACGCTCCACTCGCCTGCCATGCCTTGATGAAAATAACATTCAGCTGTTACTTGAGCGGGAAACTACCTTTCGTATGCCCTGATGACTAGGGCCGTAAGTGCATGCTCTGACCATCCCTGTACATACCTCATGCCGTGCATATGTTCCACTGTGCGTTACCTATCTGGCCTAGGCCCGAAGCAAACTGGACACACAGTTGTAGCTCTACCATACTACCCCGGAGGGCCACTCTCATGCCACCCCTCTCTCACCAGGCTCTCACCCAGCCTCTGTCATGCTGCCCCCTCTCTTGGGCCACATTCATACCACCTGGCCTCTCTGGCTTTGGGATTGTCTTGCCATGCTTCGGTTAGCCCCAGCACAGTCTGTTGGGCATCTACCACTGCCCTCACCTGAGCATTTGCTGAGTGACTCTACAGCGGTTGGCCTACTTCACTCCTGGCCACTTGCCAGGCCTCCATGCCCTCACTGTGCCTCTTTCCTCATCACATTAGCCCTCTCTTAGGGCATCTACTCACTCACCCACTCACTGGGCCTCTCTATCCACTGCTACTCTCTCTCAGGGTCTCCACTCGCCCAAGATTTACCCTGCTGCCTGGGCATGGGTCCAGGTCCCTCCTCCAGCCTGGACTCTGCCTCAGGGCTCCTAAGGAGCCTGGGCTCCCCCTGCTATTCTGGAAGACCACTAAGGATGTGGGGCTGGGGTTATAAGGTGCCATTTCCCACCTTTTACCAGCGAGGTAACAGGCCTAGCATTTCCTGGGGGTTCCCATGCCACTAGGAGCGATGCCAGGCCATCCGTCCCCGGTAGGGTGCAGTTTCACAGCATGCCCAGGACAACAGGAGTCACTGGCGATATGTAGGGGGTGCACACGCACCCCCTGAGAGAAGTGCCAGTGGCACTTCCAGGTTGCTGCCAGGATTTCCGGTTGCTCCTGGCACTTCTGCTGGTGGCAGCCACCAGCCGCTGGGGGAACCCCCCCCCCCGGTCAGCAATTGGCCACTGGTGCCCCCCCAGTTTTAGGAGGCACCAGTCACCCATGACAGGTGCCTCCACCTTCCCATAGGCCCCTCCCTTACCTCCAGGCTCCCAAGTAGGAGCTCAGTCAGCTGAAGCTGCTGCCTCCCTTGCTGGCAGCCAACTGCCCTCTTTATATAGCTGGCCTGCATTTGAAAGTGGCCAGTGCAATCAGCCACCTGGCAGCTGCCTGCTCCAGTCCTTAAAGTTGCAGGCACCACTGGTACACTGCCACAGTCATCCTATGGCTGACCAGTAACATACCTCTCTCCAATCTATGCACCCCTACCTTAAAATTGAAGTTCTTGTTATTGGTCCCCAAGTGCATGGCTTTACATTTCACATTGTGAAACTTCATTCCATTTCCCGTGCTCAGTTTCACAAGATTATCTACAACTCCCTGTATAATATTTCAGTCCTCTTCCATATTATGAAGACCTCCACTAACTTAATGTAAGCCATAAATTTAGTGCATCATACCAGTTACCTGGTCCACCAAGCAGCCATCAAGTGGCTACATGCATTTGTTTCTTAATGGTACAAATTTTCACTTGCATTATGAAAGCTGAAGAAACCCTTGTCCACATGACTAACCTCCCAGATGTGCTGTGATGGAAAATGTTGAGGGTGATTACTTCAAGGCAAGAAAAAAACATTGAAAAAAAAAAATCAAGAGGCACCACTGCAGCATTAGTAGGGTGTACCATGCATACTGGTTTAAATAGTAGCATAGGTAGAGTGTGCATCTGAATCTTATCATCATGCAATTAATGCTGTATCAGCTCCATTGTGACTTGAAGCAGCAGTGTCACCAGGCATCTCTAACTGCACCAGAGGGTTGAGGCAAGGAATTACATACACATTACCCAAAGGCAAAAGCTAAAGGCTTAAGTAACGCGCACTGAAGAAATACCTGGAGATTCCTTTTTTTAAATACAGATATTGCATTTAAATATGGCAAGCTACCTCTGGGTTCTCCTCCTATTTCTGCTACTTACTCATCATGTTAAAAAGGGCAAGTCACTTCATCTCTCCCTATGTCACTGCCACCGTCAGTAAAATAGGGATGATATACAATGTTTCATGGCAAGCTTTTTTTTTTTTTTTTTTTTTTTAAATGATTACAAAATGTTTTGCAAATGTTTCATTGAAAAGTGCAAAGCATTACAACTTGATTGACAACCAAATGACAAGAAAGAATCCCAGGGAGCAAACATTGCTACTTGCACTCAGCAAGTGAGAGCTTTCATCTCATCCTCTCTCAGATGAGCAAACCAACTGTCATCCTAGGAGTCACAGTAAATACCATTTGAAGGCAATAATGAAACCTTCCAGATGCAACTGAGGGTACCATGTGGTCAGCAGATATCTCAGTCTCACTGCCAAGGTAATACATCCCACCCACCTGCTCCCACAGAAGTGAAGTGCCAGGGATGCCCCAAGTGCTTTTTGCATGACGAGACCTGTGGGTCCAGCATGAAGAGCAGCACCTTCCAGCGTCCTCAGGGTGTCCAAGCCACTTTGTTCCCAGGGTTGCCACATGTGGACAGACTGGGTGGGACTTACTGCCTTGATGGCAATGGGCAATCTGTGCCACCCCACAGCAGACATACCCTTTGTCTTCAGCTTGACCATGAGACAATCGGGGGTGGGGGGGAATCACCGAGTGCCAATCCTGAAAGCTCATGATGACGTTATGCCATTCACTTTTCAGAGCAGACATGCATTTTAAGGTCAACATGTCTAATGAAAATAAGCAGAAACCTAGGGACCCCTTTTAATAATATTTATATGAACAACTTGATGAACTATGAAGATCTGGAGGGTCTAGCGCATGTCTGTCTGGCATAAGGTCTCTCAGTGCCTGAGCCAGCTGGGTAGGTATGGCATTGGTCTTGCTTGTGTAAACAGCTAAGAGGGAGAATAAGGTGCCCAGAAATTTGGCTGCACATACAGCCTCCTGCTCGCCTGGCATAAGCCACTGAAGCACAATGGTCACAGAGGACTGGCATATGCTGTTTTATTAAGATGTGCCCCAAGCTCTTTGGTGCCATATGGATGACTCCTAACTACAGTGTCATCTGGGAGGAGCAAGCACATAAAGCACTATATTAATTACAAGTCTCCTAGATAGCATTATAGAATCTGAAAACCTTGAATATACTCATTCACACATCACACGTGTGAGGCAGGGTAGTGCTGCTATTCCCATTTTATAGGCAGGGAATGCAGGGACACTTGGGCAAGCAATGTGCCCAAGGCCACACAGGAAGCCTGTGGCAGAGCAGAGGGGAACCCCCTCCAAAATCAAGCTGTGTCAGTTCCTCCAACCAGCAGGCAGCTGACCACAAAGCTCCTAAAGTTCTGGAAGAGAGACTGAAATCTCTCCAAAATAGGATGAGAGGGAGAGGTTCATTCGAGGGTCCTCCAGTGACAAACAAATCTTTGGCTTGGAGAAGCACGTGGGAGAGGGAGAGCTGCATTTTAACACCACGGCGTGACACAGCCCTCTCCTGTCCTCTTCTGCTGCTGCAGGTGACCTAGAGGCTCTCCCTCCAAACCATCCCGTTATTTATAAAGGAATTGTTTCACTTGGAGAAATGATATGCCTCCCAGAGTTTAACACGCAGTGAAGGACAGACCTGTTCTTAGACATGGGTACTGAGATCACAACAGCTGCCCTCATTCTTCGTGATCAAAAGAGCCACTCTGGGAGTAGCTTCCTAGCTAATGATTTCTGTCCTCTTGGGAGGAGGGCCACAATCCATAGAAGAAAAACCATAAGCCGCTAGAAAAATTTTGCATTGAGAACCCTTAATGGATTGCTTTCTTAACTGCCTTGGAGTTGGATTTCACCTCCAAGTGAGCAGAAGACCAGTCACAAGGCTGGATTTATCTCAGGGCGAGTACATCGCAAGCTGTGATGGATAGAGGTAACAAAATAAGAAACAGAATAGGGCAAAACTCACAGATTCAGATTAATTTCATGCACCAGACGGATGAGCTGAAGGTGCAACAGCCTGCTAAAGACCTGGGATTGGGACCATCTTGTTTGAGACCCACTACAGTAGGGTCTCGATGGCACATTGTTCATCCCAATGGGTGAAATCCTCAGAAGTCCTGTTCCTGGCTCTGGAATTGAAGCTCCTAATCTGGTCATGAGATCCAGATCTTTCTGGATCTGGTCCCGAAAGCTGAGGTTGGTCAGCACTGCACAGGATCAGGCCCTCGTTTCAGTAGAGAGAAGAAAGCCTTTCAGCAGCTTTGGAAAGGGGAAGCGTTAAAGAGGGAAGCTGCAGGGAGGGAGCCACCACCCCAGGGCATCCAGCTGTGCTGAGCAGGTGACAGGAGACTTGCAGTGTGGAGCGCAGTGGGAAACGCAAGAAATTGCTGAAAATGATATGCTCAGAGTTATACATATATACACACACACACACCTGCACAGGTGGTAACAAAGCTACCTCCTCACTTTAGTGCAAGACAACTTTCCGAAGGTTTGGCTGCTGTGTCCTGTCTCAGTGGAGGGCTGGAAGAGTTTGCTGGGCCTAGTCCATTCTTGAATATTACAGCACGACAGACAACTTATCCTCCTGAATGGGAACAAAGTGGGGAGGACTGGCAAGAAGTTCCTAAATACGACGCGGGAAGCATACAGCATGCTGCCTGTCACGCAGAACAGCCCACGATGGCAAGCACATACAGAAGGGAGAGTTTAAAGGGGTCCACTTCGCAGTGGGAGGGGAAAGGCTATATTAACTGTCAAACTAGCTCCTTATATATTCATAGTTAATTTTGGCAACTGATTTCAATTAGGGGGAGGAGGAAGGGAGGGGGGGGATTTCTCCTGTCCTTCAAGTTACTAGACATGTATTAGGAATGACAGCCTATGATTGCTGCAGACAGCATCTAATTAACTGTCATTATAAAACACATGTCAAAGCCTGGGGCCTATGCTGGATCTGCTGTCTAATTTAGCTCCAGAATATTAAAAGACCCCTTTGAAACAAGCTAGTGAATGAATTTTGTTGTTTTATGAAATTACCTGTTTTCCCTCCCCTCCTCGCCACCATCCTCTTTCCTTTTTTGGTGTTCACATTTCAAACAACTGACAGATTTAAAACTACTTTGCTGGCTTCTTGCAAGTCAGCCTTCCAGAGGGAGCGGAGCACAAATTTGACATGAAGGTGGAAGCCATCTGCAAAACTATTAAAAGACTAATGAAACAATTATACCTAAACAACCACAACAATTACTTTCAGGGCTTATCTTCTTAGTACCACATCGCACGGTTAGACCTTTGCTCTTTTTTATTAATTAGAGCAAGGCATAAATTAATTCATCTCTGTCTGTTCAAACTACGGGGGTGCAGTGCTGCATCTGGAAGGGAATTGTTGAGCAGTTGGTTACCGGTGCCCTCAATCCATGATCACCAGTGGGCATTGCTGGGTGTCCGCAGTCTGAGTTAGGGTGAATGCAAGGTTACACAAGTCACCATTATCAGAGCTTCCTCTGTCTTCCCAGACTGCCCCTTGGAGACAACTCCAGATATGTAAAATTTTAAAGGCTAATATTGCTGTGGGTTGTGTGACTTGAGTCAGATCATAGCATCATAGACAATGAGGGTTGAAGGGACCTCAGGAGGTCACATCTAGTCCAACCCCCTGCTCAACGCAGCACCAGCCCCAACTACATCATCCCAGCCAGGGCTTTGTCTAGCTGGGTCTTAAAAACCTCCAAGGATGGAGAGTCCACAATCTCTCTGGGTAGCCTGTCCCAGTGCTTTACTACCCTCCTAGTGAGAAAATTCTTCCTAATATCCAACTTCAACTTCCTTGCTGCAACTTGAGCCCACTGCTTCTTGTTCTGTCGTCTGCCACCAGTGAGACCAGTCCAGCTCCATCCGCTTTGCAACCCCCCTGCAGGGAGTTGAAGGCTCCCACTTCAGTCTCCTCTTCTGTAGACTAAGTCAGCCCAGTTCCCTCCAACTTTCCTCATCAGTCCTGTCCCCCAGCCACCCAACCATTTTTGTTCCCCTCTGCTGGACGCTCTCCAATGTGTCCTTTCTGTAGTGGGGGGCCCAAAACTGGACCCAGGACTCCAGATGTGGCCTCCCCAGCGCTGAATGGGGGAGAAGAATCACTTACCTCCATGTCCTGGCACTCTTCCTACCCGTGCAGCCCAGGATGCCATTAGCCTTCTTGGCACCAAGGGCACACTGCTTACTGTTCAGCTTACTGTCCCGTCACTGCCAGACAAAGAGGTTATGGTGGATTTGGCTGAATGCTAAATTTTCTCCCTTCCTTCTCTCCTTTGTAAATAATTTTTTTTAAAGATGCATATTTGTTTTGTTCGCCTACATCCTTACGCTCTATTAGAAGCTCAAAAGAACTCTGATTTGGATGACCTTCCAGGAAGCTTGGTTCTTTAAATATTCTTGGTAACAAGCCATCCTGCTTGAGGCCTTGCTGTCGTTGATGGGAGACAGAACAACTAGCAGACAGTACAGCTTTTAAATCGGCCTCCTTGGCCCTTCTCCTCTGTGTAGGAACGTCTCATTACACGTCCACTAGCATTAAAACAAAAGACTTGTATATGGTTACCTTGCTAATTTAGTGTGCTTAATTCTTCCACCTCATCTGCTGCGTAGAAAGAAACTTTTGCCACTTAATTAGTGAAACTCTATTTGTTCTTAAAGTATTTTCATCCTGCCGTTAACTCCAAACATCCAGGGCAAACCCTGCTCAGTACAAGTGAAGATATTGGGCATGAAATGCTAGCTACATCAAAAGTGGATCCAAGTTTCACCGCTGACTTCCTACGAGGCTAGCGTTTCATGTTGACCATCTAGTTCTTCTCCCTTTTACACCGTGCAACACCACCGATGTCAACGGCCATGCCCCCGATTTGTCTCGCTGCGAGAAAAGAATCAAGCTCATCACATGCTTCGTTGTTTCACTGAGTGTCAAGGGGAGCTGCTTCTTACGGCCCGACCGGCTATCTTGCATTAACATTAGTATCGATTCGTGTAGTTCTTCCAATTATTTCTTCCTCCTGCTGGTTCTTCACTTACAACATTTAGTAGTGGACCTATGTGCATAACCACCCGGAGGAGTAAATGCTTTGGGTCTTTTTACATTGCTAATTTTCTGGTACACTGAAGGTGACCGTTTTTAACACAGAGGATAACAGACGTGAGATCAAGTTTGATGCCGAAGCAGGAACGTCTATCAAGCCATTAAAACGCTTTGCTGAGCAGTGCTGGAATTATTATTTGCAATACCATAACGCCTAGTAGCCCCAACCATAGACCAGGACCCAACCAAATGAAGCAGGCGTGTTCAGAGTGGATGGACATGTTAAGCCTTTACCTTTGGGTATATTTTGTGGCATCCCCATTCTTAGGGCTTCATCATCTGTAAGTCTCAAAGAAGAGATACTGCTTCTGAGTGAAGCTGGTATTGAAAAAACTATTAAATTATCCATGTGGCTACATTTCAGTGAATTCAATGGCAGTGGTATTAAATGTCTCACTGGCAGGATCACCAAACTTGTTAATATTCTATGTCTTTTCTGTAAGCGACAATGTTTTCATTCAATGGCATATTTGAGCTTGAAAAATCCAAAGAAACCCATTTCCCACCCCTCTTGGGATAAGAACAAATCCCTTCTATCTTGCTATTTAATCTCCTGACAATGTTTTCATTTGGCTTAGGAGAATGACCTGTTCCATCTGTTTCCATTGCATCAGTCCATTCGCTCCCTTGTTTCCTACGACTTTCTTGAGGCATGCTGCCTCAAATGAATTCGTGTTGCTGTCTGACAATCCCTAAATAGTAGACATTAAACACTTGCTTGAAGTATCGACCAGCAGCTCACACATTACGTATAGTTAGCGTGAGAAATAACTACCTAACAAACTCAATGCTGGAAGTATTAATGACTGAACTTGCTATCTTCATATATAATCTCACCATTTGCAGTCTTAGCACCATTCAGAAATTACTGGATTTTAAAATGAGCCGAGTATCATTCAGTGGTTCACCACTCCATCTCCTCTCCTCTGTACAACGACCTCCAGTGAAAGTTTATTTGCTAGGAAAAATGCATGAAGGCAAGGGAGTGCCATGTCCTCTACTCTTCAAAACATTTTTTATAACTTTGTCATAGTATCCTTATAGATGCAGTCAAACGCTGATAGGCTAAATCGCTGCCTTTCAAGTTTATAAAATAGTTATAAATTCGCAGATTGAAATTAGGGCCTAATGGCTGTGCTAGGGGGGAAAAAAATGAAAAAAATAAGATAAAATATATTTTATAGTACTGTAGTATAAAGAGAAAAGAAGAGAAGTGAAAAGAAGGGAGGAAAATCTGATAAAACCCTCAAAGCTCACTGGGTGGTCTTTTACCAGTGGAGGGGTATTTATAAAGAAATATATTTTTCTGTAATTATGCTTTGTAGCAACACTTAAAACAAAAGTACTTTCCCTTCCTCATCTTGAAAAAGGCTTCAGAGTATGAGGAATCGCATTATTCTCCAATTTGTAATCTATGAACAGAAGAAAAAAAGAAAAACCAGCTTTAAGCTGGAGTTGCAACTGGAATATTTTTTCCCCTCCCCTGCTAATCACCAATTTAAAACAAGACTATGTTAAGTTCCAGTTAGTTCAAATTGAATTTCGGTTCACATTAAAAAAAAAACAAGCTACCATTTGACAAAAAATGGAGCAACTATTCTTTTGGAAAGCACACAAAATCAGTAATTTAATTTAACTAGAAAGCGTGCCGCTTTTCAGAAAAGAATTACACTGTTGATTGTGTTAAGCAAATAATAATTAACGCAAGTACATACAGTTCTAATTAGCAAGGAATTTAATTAAACAAATATGCCAACGTAACAAGATGCATAACAAAGTAATTGTACGATGTCTTGCCAATGTGTTCTTTACTACTTCAAAGTTTTTTACGCAGTGATTATAAAGCAATTCAGAGAGACTTAAGAACAAGAGATCTAAAAACTGAGGCCCATGTAACCCAACTGCAATGAATAGACGCCAAGCAAACCTAAACCGTAGTACAGGTATTGTGAATGCCTCGTTTTTATTGCTATTCAAGAACAAGTGAGTAAAAGCAGTAAATTGCTGGGTGCTTTCATACATCTGCATCAACACGCAGATGTACAAGGATATATATGAAAGGTAAAGAAGGTTTAGAGATATCCAAAAAAACTGGAGCAACTGGATAGTTGGGAGAAATGTTGGGTGGCTCTGGGGCCCAAAGTCCCCTTCTTCAGGTCCTGAACTATCTTTTCACAAAGCACATGAAAGGTCCAGAGTAAGGCCACTCTATGTCCAAAACCTTGTTCAACATCTCTCCCAACTATACAGTTGGTCCAATAAAAGATGATCACCAAAAACCCTTTGTGTATCCTACATTTCCTGAACCACTGCAGCTCCAAAAAACGCTCTAACCCTGCCATAAAGAAATAGGACATTCAGGATCTGGAAGGTCCTTTTTAAGAGAGCAACCCTTTTGGATGCTGCAAGGAAACACTCCTGCTTTCATAAAAAGAAAAAAAAAAAAATGATGGCCTCTTATATTTTTTCGTGCTGATATAGTTTTAAAACTGAAAAATTATTTAAAAAAAAACAAACATTGCTACGTCTGAAAGAAACACACGGCTGGGATCAGGATGCTGAGGACAACCTCGAGCACGCCGGTACAGGCACCATGGCTGTAAAACACATTGATGATTACATCTCTAGCGAGCTCCAAAACCATTCCCATCTGACTGTCCAGCTCCATAATCTATAGGCTTGTCCTTCGCACACTGGTACAAAGCAGAAGTGGTTTCATTTGCAGAGGAGACGCACAGCTATTTTAAAAACGGCATCCAAAATATTAAATTTAGGCTTGCTTGTCAAAACGTTCAGTCCCGAGTCCTTGATTTGCAGCCCAAGGAGCTATTTCAGTGGTTTCAGCAAGCGTGAGCTGGAAGAGCTGCTCCACTCCTGAACTGGCTGAAGAGTGACCGGGATTTTTGACAGAGCGGCTATTGCGTTTGAGGAGACTGGGATCTGGCCCGCCAACTCGGCAACAAAGCTCTTGAGCCAGGGAAGCCAGTTTCACCAAGATCGGCCTCCTTGACAGAGCAGCTTTGTCGAAGAGCCTGTTCTTGACCAAACTGGTGCATTTCTGAATAGTTTTCAACGCTCTCACACATCACAAATACCCAGGCCCAGCAAACGCCGTTCCTCCCAACACCATGCCTGCCCCCAATTTCAGATGTCAGGAGCACAGCTACTGGACACATTAGGGGAGGCCGTGTAATATTTCTCTCTGGATGGCTCTGGATGGATTTTGCAAACCGCATCAGAGAAAGGAAGTTATTTTCATCGAGTCACCTTCTCAACTGGCTGTAGCACGCAAGGTCTCGGCTTCAACAAACAGCGCTGCTCCTTTTTTTCCTCCGCAAGATGGCATAACCCGAGGCCCCAAACCTCCTAGGTCAACACCTTTGTCTTTCTCGAGTTTGCGAGAAGAAAGATTTTCTTGGTAATATCTTTGACTAGGCCAGCTGCATAGTTGGGAGAGATGTTAGACAAGCTTTGGGGCACAAACTGCTCTTCCTCAGCCTTTGGAAGAAAGCAGGCATAAAACACAGAGACTGTAGATGCGAGGAAGGTCGTTTGTGCCCTAAAGATTGTCCAACATCTCTCTCAACTCTACAGTTTATCTAATAAAACAAACTGTGCTTCTTATGCATTTCCTGGACCATCGCAGCTGCAACATTTTAGCTGGAAGATTTTTAGAATAAAGGAGCTTGAAAAAAAAACTCCTGAGACTAGGGATGCGATTTATTAAAGGCCAACGCTTCATAGAATAGAACTTGGAAGCTAACATTTACTTGAAAATCCTCAGAAAAAAGTCAAGCTTAATTCAGAAATGATGCGCTGGATCTGGGGATATACAGTCTTTTTCATCTATATATAAAAAGAAGGGTATGTGTGCACATATGCATGCACGCTCATTCATTCGTTCCTCAAGAATGGCTGGTCCTATTTACTTGAAACCTTCCAAAATCACTGAACACCACCCAACAAAAATAATAGGCAGGTTATTTTTTGCTTGACCCTTTTTGGGGTTTCCAGTGACTATTTAAGGGAACGATGCTCTTCCTACAGACACTTATATGTGGCTTGCTCCAGAGTCGGTAGTCTAAGAGAGTTGTATATACTGGCGACAACGGGAAACACCGTGAATATGGCTTACAAAGAAGTTCTACAATAAAGATCATCCATTTGAAATGATGCTCCACGTTAAATATCGAATGTTAAATATGTTGTACTACGGCCTTTAAAAATAAACTATACTTTTGACTGCGGCACGTTGTACTACGTTCATTGAAAATAAACGAACACGGCGATTACAAAAATAATGACCCGGGCGAAGAACAGGTCCTTTTGCTAGTGCATAATGAAGATGACTCCCAACTTCAGGTGCAAATCTGAACTGGCTTCTTGCTGTCATTACTTTTGGCGTTGTTGTTGTGCACACTGCTATAGCTTGGCTTTGCTTCCGCTAAATAAATACATACTCAATCCCCTGTAAGGAAAAACAGAAGAAAGCGAGAATACGCACTGACTTTGCATTTGGACGAGATGGCTTTCAAATATGCTGTGAAGGAGACTCGGTCACAACTGAAGCAGACCTAACAAATGGGAACAGCATCCTAAGCTGTAACTGAAATGGTGTTATGCAGCCTAATTAAATCAATTCATATGTGTAACTTTTGCAATGGTTGGACTTTTTCCAGAAATGCTCCTTGGGGCATCTTTTGTTCACTTGCTGTGTCTTCCTGAATTTCAGAGGTAAACAGCAACAACAACAAAAAATGCTAATTTCTTTCACAACAGTCTAGAATCAGTGAAGGTCGAAGCCCCAAAGGATTTATTGTCAATGCTAAATTCTCTGCTCGTCAGTTCATTTTGAGCCTAAGGCTAAGCACCAATATTCTTCAGTACGCTCCCTATTATTTTTTAATTTTTATTTGTATTACGGTAGTGCCTAGAGGCTTTTGAGTACAGCTTTGTTTGGGGTTTTTTTTTTGTTCTTGCCACTAAAGGGAAAGATTGAGTTTTATGGCTTTACTTTGGCATAAAACAGCATGAATCAGGGCTCTAGAAAACCTACTAGTATTCTGGCACCATTGATGCTCTGCCGGTGGAGTTTTGCCACAACAGGATGTTTTCCATTACCGTATGTCAAAACGTAAGGATTTGCTTGTCAAAGATACCAACATCTGCAGCAGCAAAGCTGCTGTTACTTACTTCTCAAAGTGTTTTTCATGTTTTGATTGGCACATTTATATATGTCAGCTTCTCTTCGTGCGATTAAAAAGACCAGAAAAGTCTGTAGGCAATTTGAACAAGCCCTGCAGACTCAAAGAGCTACTATATGTGAATACAAAGATACTGCGTGACAACATACACAAGCAATGGATCATTAGATAGACACATCATGACATCAGAGCATTGCCTTGACTGAATACATCCTAAAGCTGCGATACCCAGAAATACACATTTTGCTTTGTTTTTATCCCAGCTGTGGGAGACACTCAATGGCTGGCATGTAGTAAAGCCTCAAAGAACTTTTAAGGGGGTTTTTTTGGTGGCATCTTTTATGGGACTAACTGTATAGTTGGGAGAAATTTTAGCCAAACTTTTGGGCACAAGAAAATGCTGTGGACAGATGTGCGCGTGTGTGTGTGTGGGGAGGGGCAGAGGACGCACTTTCGTTCAACTAGGCATTGCAGCGTCTGCATAGATCGCACGCTTCAGTGGGGCTTTTCCGTGCTTTTATCTAGTAGTTGATTCAATCAGCTATTAGATAAAACCACCCAAAAAGTCCTGCTGAAGTGCCTGATGTATACACACATTGGGTGAACTGGGTCAAACTAACAGGATGCCTCTTCTGGGCATGTACTGGGGTACACTGGGCTGAAAGTAAAGCGCCGTTTTGAGGGGCGGGTAGGGTTTACAGCTATAAGCAGCCAAAACATACTCTCTCAGGTCTCAGTAAAAGAAGGGCACTTCATTCTTGTACCTCATGGATCATCGTGGCTACAAGAGCACTCCAATACTGCCAAATAGCTCCAACAGTCAAAGGATGGAAACATTATAATCCCTACTACCAAACGGAGAAATTGGAGCTCAGGCAGTGTCATTTGCCTAAAGGCAAACACGAATTCTGGGGCAGACTTTATCAGTAAACCTTGATCTTAAGTCTTAAACTAATACAAAGCCATAAGACCATCTTGCCTCTGTACTGCTCCTGTCTTTACAAATGGATCCTTTCATTTCTTCATGGGTGACTCACATACCACATCTTCCAGTTCACGTATTTAAGATTTTATGTAAGGCAGCAGTGTTCACTTGAAGTCAGGGCAACCACTCTCACAACTTGACCATGATACATACTCCCAAATGGAAAAGAAAGCTGTTATGGGAAGCTACTGAAGATGAAAAACCTACAGGAGCCCGGACTAGGAAGCAGTAAGGGGGAGACAGCTGCTATGTCTTCTAGGCTAGGGACAGAAGTTGCACATAAACTGGTTTAAGCGCTCAGAAAGGGGTTTACACTTGTAATAAAACAAAAGTTCTGCCCACTTAAACCAGCTTCAAAATGGCTGAAACTGGTTTAAGATAAACCTGGTTGAATGTAGTATCAGACTTAAATGATTTGGATCAAAGTGATTTATGAGACTTCTGTCCCAGACCCCTTCCTGGTTCAAGTTAAATCACAGTCCCCCAGAATCCCAGCATACTTTGCATCTCTGGGCTGGGCTGTACTCTCTGCTCCAGAGAGCGGGGCTAGCACATCCCCTCTGCTCCCTAGCTGGAGCAGTAAGGGCTGTTTGACAAGGGGATGTGGGGGCGGGGGGAAGCCCAGCTAGGGATGCAGTCCACTCTGCACGGGGGGTACTGCCTTACTGCTGGCTGCAATCGTGGACTACAAATCCCAGAAGCACCTAGAAGCAGGAAGAGGAAGTGATGAGCAACCCTGCAGAGCCCTCCTGCTGTAATTCAGGACTGCAAATCCTAAAGACCTTGGGGGCAGCAGGAAGAGGAAGAGAACACACAGCCAGACAGCCATATTGCAGACATGTGGCTGCACTTCCTGAATCAAAAGGCAAATGTCTGTTCATTTCTATTTCAATTTAATCTGTGCAGTACAGATTAACCTGCAAAGACTGAACTGATTCAGCCTCAGGCTTTTTTTTAACATCTGTACCTAGCCCTAAGGACACTAGATTCTGCAGAAACAAAAGCTTTTTTTTTATTATGCATTCAGTCCTTGTCAAAAGCAAAACCAAGCTTGACAAGGTAAATCCAGGTGCAGCAACCCCATTGCCCCAAGCTTGTAGAAAAGTATCCCTAGTTGCATCATAGCAGCAAAGATTCATTATAAACTCATTCATCCAGTCTATCCCAATAAAATGTAAGTTTAAAAGCCTAAGTGGGACTTTTTTAGTGTTAATATTTCTAAATCCAGGCAACTGAAGAATATGAATTCCATCCAATCTGATGGAACTGGTGCACTTGGAAAACACCACCCTTGTATGTTCTTCCTTCCATCCTTCTTCTAGTACAAGCAATTTTTGAAAGAGGGATGAATTAGGACTCAAAGTAGCTTCCCCAACTAGTTCTACATCAAAACAGGAGCTAGATCTGAGCCAAACAAAAGTTTCCAGAGTAGTTAACATAGTCTTGTGCCATAATTACTTTATTTCTTTAGACCAGGGATTGAGAACATCTTGCTGGCACAGACTGAATCTTACAACCCGGCTGTTGCTGTTGGCCAGAAGTTTCTGCAACATACTCCTACTTACCACCACAGTGAAATTCAGCACTGTCAAGTTGATCATTGAAAGAGGCAGTTAGTTGTGTTAGTCTGAAATAAGGCAGAAGGCAGGGTAGATTTACACTTTATAGACCAGTGGTTTTCAACCTGTGGTCCGTGGCCTCCTGGGGGTTCACAGACTGTGTCTAACAGGCCTGTGAAAAATGACTATGATCAATGAAAATTATGTGAATACCCACACTTACAATTCAAAGGGGCCTGGAACCTCCACCCGAAATTTTTTAGGGGCCCGCAAATGAAAAGAGGTTGAAAACCATTGTTACAGACCAGCAAAATCAGGGATCTAGAACCGTAGCCGTTACACCATCATGGAAAAAAGAACCAGACCAAGGAGGACTAAAAGGTTCAGAGGCTCTGGAGGGACAGCATTTAATAGGGTGAAGCACGAGGTACTGGCTCCTCCATCCCAGGGTTAGATGAAGTTTAATTCTTGGACATCTCCCCTACAATTTATGATTTAAATCAAGAGTCCTATGCACCTGCTCATGGTGAGCTCAATGCTTAAAAAGCAACTTGGATCTGGAAGACTCCATCTCAATACAAAATGAGTCAAAGGAAGAGGCAATGACAAAGAACATGGACGATGGTGGACAAGCCAGTAGGGCTCCTTCCTGAAGGCGTCAGGCCAGGAATGAATAGATCTCCTACTGAAATCCCATCATTCAGAACAAACTGCAGTGGATCGGATGGCTGGAGACTAAACTGGGAACCCTGCACTTTTTGATGGAGTTGTGTAAGACGTGCCAGATACCAACAGAAATATGTCTAGCATTGCTGCTTTGCAGCTAACTCTTGACTGAGCAAAAAGAAAACCCTGGACTAACTCTGCTGTGGAGAAAGCATTAGGTGGTTGACAACTCAACTCAGCAGGTATCCCCTGCAGGGGTGCTGACCTCTAAACATCCTTGTTTTCCCAACCAGTGCCGGCAATAGAAGGGCCTTGATCCCAAGACAAGCCTCTGCTTCCTTCTGCCCGGGCCTACCTGTTGAAGGCTGGGGTCTGACAGCTGCCCTCATCGGTATGCAGCATGCTCGAAGTCTGGCAGTGGACCTGGGTTGTGATTGTCATTTCCAGTTTGGGGGTGGTTGCTGGAAAAGGTGAACTAAAAATGCTCCTTGCTCCATTTTTGCTTCCACCCCGCTCTCTTGCTTGGCTCTATGGGAAATACCTTGCCCAGAAATCCTAGGATCACATTTGCCGTTTTCACAGCTGCATCATGTTGGCTGATTGCAGGACTTTGAGCCGCCTAATACACTTCGCTCTTTCTTCTCTTCTGTTGTTTGCAAACAAGAAGCCCCCAAGCTTCATTTTTTAAAACTATTTTCCTCCCTCTCTTCCTTCCTTCAAAGCCATTGAAGAAAAATTCTGAGCTGCTTAACCACAGCCATAAAACGTTATTATGTTCAATGACTTATGTTCAGCGTCAAATCCCCTCTCAGCCATAATCTAATTCGAAACCCAGAATTCCACTATCTTTTCATGAAAGCAGCACATATTGAGGGGGGGGAAGCTTTGCTTCAGCTATGCTAAGCCAGGATGTTAACACTTGCTTATCCTCTCATTCAGTCAAGTAGCAATCTCTAACAGGCAATTTAAGACGGATACATTTTAAGAAAACAGACAAAAACAGAAGTACTGGAAATGCTGTCAGCCCTTTCTTTGACTTTTAAGTAAACAGAAAATCACAGAACGTGATTAAAGAGATTTAATTTCATGCAAAGTTCAGATCTTTTTTAACGTGACACAGTGGGTACGAACAGAGGAAATCTGAACACAAAGGCTCACAAAGGTTTTAAGCAACAGATTAGTAATAATACTTATTAGCACATCTCTCTCTCTCTCTCTCACACACACACACAGAATTTATCTTTTCAGAAATGCGTCACAGATATCAACTTAGTCTGTGTTTCTAGAGAATTATCTATAATGATCCCAAGGTCTCTTTCCTGAGTCAGAACAGCTGCATCAGAACCCAGCAATGTGCATGTAAAATAAAAGGAGAAGTTTTATATCTTGTCTATGCTAGGCTTTTTCATTCAATATTATCCCACCCTTGCTAGGTAGGACTTTTTGTATATTGGCCCTGGATATAACCCATAACCATATAGGCCCTGTATATAACCCATTAAGTCAATGCTGATCACAGTAAGTCTGCTTGTCACTATGGTTAAAACAGGGCTGATGGTGTGCCTCTGCTGTTGCTCCCACAGTCTCCACCAAATTATTAACTATTATTAATACTATTAATTCATACTACTACTAATTCATACTATTAAAACTACTATTAATAAGAGTTAATAATTAACAACATATTAACTGAGAGAAAATCAAGTAGCTAAATTCAATACTATAAGGGTGAATAAAAATAAAATAAATATCCAGATACGCAGTTTTGGGGCTATTAACCTACCAACAATCAAGCTAATCAAGAACTGGTTGGGCTACAGGCAGTCCTCGACTTACAACATTTCGAGTTACACCGTTTTACACTTACGACGTTTATAAGTAGAGCTCACCAGAGCGCCCCAAGGGATGACAAGGTCGAACGGTCACAAACTCCTGCAAGACCATTTCAGGCTGGACATAAGGAAGAATTTCTTTACTGTCCGAGCCCCCGAGGTCTGGACCAGCCTGCCATCAGAGGTGGTTCAAGCACCTACATTGAACACCTTCAAGAGGAAATTGGATGCTTATCTTGCTGGGATCCTATGACCCCAGCTGACTTCCTGCCCTTTGGGCAGGGGGCTGGACTCGATGATCTCCCGAGGTCCCTTCCAGCCGTGATGTCTATGAAATCTATAATGTCTATAAATTGACACCGTTTCAACTTTCTGATATCAGTTTTGACTTTACGACATTTAATCTGACACCACGCCACACCAGTGAACAAGTTCGCTGCGTTGCCCATCTCCCTGGAGAACATCTGTCCAAAACCTTGGATGCTTTCTTTAAGAAAGCGGACAAGACCCTAGAAAAACCTACAGCCAAGACTCCCGAGAAGAGTCCAGCCAAGAGCTATTCAAAAGTCCAAAGTCACCTCAAAAAGTCCTTCCAAATAATACAATTGCTATTTACAACATAAATACATTAATGTAGCTATATTACTCATCTATAATTAAGTACAAAAATCTGGGTTATTTTTGGTGAAAATAGGGTATCGGGCCTTGGTTTAGGAACCAATCCCGCATTTATAACATTGTTTCCCATGGGAAAATCAATTCTGAGTTGCAACATTTTGACTTAAGGCACCGTTTTCAGGGACCAATTGTGTCGTAAGTCCGAGGACTGCCTGTACTTCTACGGCTATTAATAATATACAGGAAATCTTGCCTAAGAAATTTTGCCAGAGTATGTAGTACAATCTGGTCACAACCATAGTTATTTCTTAAGCCTACAGAGAGCCTAGTATGAGCAAATAAACCCTGCATGAAAGGGAAACGAAGTGTACAATTGGCTGGAACTCAGTCTAGACACTTTCCCCCCCAAAACTTCATCTGTAACACTTGTGTACATCAAACGTCTCAAAACTTCCCATGTTCAGAAGTACAGATCAATCCACCTGTAGGAATTATATGGCTCTCCATTACAATAAGGACTGTGAAATGCTTAGAGACGACCACATTTGTGTGTATACACCAATGTACTGGTTATTACCAGTGGTTAGATTGAAGATGGTTATTATCTCCATGTTACAGAAAGGAAGGGAAAGCAGAGACAGGCTGACTTGTTTATTCAACATCATGAAGTTAAGTTCATGGAAAAATAGGGAAATGGACCCAAAAAGTCCACTCTAAGGCAGGTACCTGGCACCACTGGCCATCCTCGCTCCTCTTATTCTTTTGGCAGAGACTATGAGAGCAGCAGCAGAGCCAGGCCACCAGTACTGTTTTAATCGTGGTGACAGGCAGACCTGCTCTGGATTAACTTCGTGGTTAAAACTTCCAGGGCCAATCTACACAAAAGCTTCCAAGGGTGGGAAAAAGGTGAGTGAAAAAGCCGAGAGTAGACAAGGTACTAAACCTCTGCTTTCTGAACCAGCTGTTGAGATTCAGGAGGGAGAATCATTACAGACAGCTCTCCAGAAACATCAGCTCAATGTGCAATAGCAACCCAAAAATCCAATAATGTTAGTCGCCATTAATGGAATTGAAAACAAAATAGAAAATAACATCATGCCACTATACCATAATTTCATAGACATCAGGGCTGGAAGGGACCTCACGAGATCATGGGGTCCAACCCCCTGCCCACAGGGCAGGAAATCAGCTGGGGGCAGATCTCCCCAGCAAGTTAAACCATGATATACTCACATCTTGTATACTGTATGTGGCTCCGGTCACCAGATCTCTAAAAGGAGTTTGAGAAGACAAGCAAGATGATCAGGGCTATGGAGGAGCTGTCACACCAGGAGAGGCTAAAAAAGCTAGGGACTCTTCAGGTCAGAAAGGAGAAGGCTGAGGGGAAGATACGAGAGAGGTCTATGAAGGGCTGGACAAAGTTTATAAGGAACTGTTATGCACCAAAGCTCCTGACAGGTGTTCAAGTAAAGGTGCGATGAGATCTGATGAGGAATCCCAACAACTGCATTTCCTGCCCTGCCACACAGGCATAGCAGGGGATAAGGTTGTGGGATCCCACTTCACCACATTGCCAGCACTGGGGGAGCCCGATCCTGGGCTCCTCCTGCACCAGCAAGTAGCAAGCTTGGCTCCCAGCTGTGGGTGTGCATAGTATGCTCCCCTGGCTGGAGGCCCTGAAGTACACAAGAGTCTTGAAAGACTCTCATGTGCCCCAGAGGCCGAGCAGTGGCCACACACTTAATTAAAGGCATGATAAGAACCAGCCACCAAGTTATTAGACACGTTTTGTGTAGTAAGTGGCTTATTACTTATTTTATCATGTCGCTAACTGATTGAATATATGGCCAAGTCACTACTTAAGATGCAGTTAACCAGTTCATCGTATCTTAAACATATCAGGGGCCCCAGTCCCAGAGTACTAGACCTAGGGGGCATTCACTGGAATCGGCAAAGACCGGTTTAAAACAAACCAGAGAAAGTGCTCTCTTCACACAGCTCATAATTTACCCGTGGAACTCACTGCCACAGGAGGTTGTACAAGCAGACAGTATAGCCCAATGCAAAAAAGGGACTAGCCATATTCATGGGTGATAGATCCATTAACAGCTTTTAAAGGGAACAGTCTGACACCCTAAATCAATGATGGCAGATGTCAGGAAGAGTACGCCACAGCTCAGTCTAAACATATCCTGATGATGCGCTCTCTTAACGCTACTGCCACTGTCAGAGCCAGGAGACTGGGCTAGATGGGCCTTTGGTCCAACCTGGTATATCATGCCTTATGGTCTTATGGGATCTAGTCCATGGAGCTTGGGTGACCGTTCTGGATGGAACAAAGGAAGACGGGACATCTCCCTTACCATCCCACCATATAAAACTGTGTGCAGAAACGGCAGCCAGGCTAAGACATGGTAGCAGAAAAGCTGTGATCTATTCTAGGCCTCTTGTTTTCTTGGGTCCTTTCACCCTCACTGCACCCAGATACTTAGCTAATTAGAGCTGCATATTTCCAGCATACGTCTTCAGCTGTAATTTGGTGCAGCTGTTTCGTACTGTAACTAGGATCTGAAATGATTTAATTATAACATGTGGGCATCAAGAGCAGCAACGCAATTACAAATAACCACCATAGAAATGCTAATAAATGTCACTTTGTTGGGAAAGAGGAAGACAAGAGACTACTTCATGGGAGCAATTAAAGGGGCTCTTGTGAGCATGAAAATGAACTGGCCTTCAAAACATTTTGATGGTTTCATTTGCAGATGAAACAAAGGTTTCTAAAGGGTCTGCCAAACAATTCTGGGGGGAGGGAAATGCCACGTGACAAACTTGCAAGAGGACAGACTCCTGTTTGGGCAACCCCAGGCAAATGAACCCCAAAAGCCTTGGTGGGTGGCAGTAGCGTTCAGTACAATTTCTGTGATTCCCAGTACAGATCGAGCCCTCCAACCTAAGTTTTAACAGTTCTCAAAGAGGAGTATAACACATTCTTGCCTGTACCCTTGATTTGTTGGGGCCGGACTCTCTTCTAAGTCCGCTAATACCCACAGATTTGCCCTCGGTTTAAAAATGACATTAGAAAGAAGCCCTCAAAGTTGAACAAAAACTGCATAAATTAGCCACCAAACCCTATGTCTTGACTTTTATCAGTGATTGTGTACAGATTAGAGGGGATAACATCAAGCCCTTAACCAATTGTGGGCATTAGCTATTCTAAGTGCCTTTTAAAGAGCAACAGTATTTATCGTTATTGTCCTGTCCGTATTTTAGCTAAGGTAATACGATTCTAATTGAAATGATCTCTGCAATGTTAAATGGATATAATATTCTTCAATATTACTGAAGAACATAATATTCTCCACATGGTATTTCACACTAATTCTATGCTTTATTAAAGAGCTACAGAATTTCACCCTGACAGGGAAGGACTTTCAATCCCACGCACCTATACAAACTAGACCAAGTGAAACTCTGCATCTATTTAGCAAAGTAATTTGAGATCCACAAGCACGAAAGGCGGTGTGCGGAAAGATGTGGCAGCATCCAATATATTAAACCAGGCTTATCTTGCTATGCAATTCCTTGAGGTTGCACACACCATTGTATTCCAAGTAGTTTTAAAAAAAGCGAGGCTCCTTTTTTCTCTAAAGCTTATTTATTCAGTAGATTCGCATTGCTGTGGAAAGATGAGGGAATCTGTCCCTTTCCCTCCATCATCAGCTCCAGTAAGTTCTGTCTCTCTAGTGCATCCCACTTTTGCCAAAAGAAGGATAAATACAAAATTATAGTACTCGCACTATTTTGGTTATTTTGCTAGCTTTACTATTTTACCACCTCCTGTAACGCGAATCCATGCGCTGCACAGGTCACAATATCCGGCCTATAAACAGGGCAAGAACTAAGAGATTTCCCCTCTAAATGTACAATTCTCTACATAGTCATGGACTGGGAGCAGAAGGGTCCATTACTGCCATGTAGCCTGACCTCCTGTATAAACAGCCCATAGCATTTTCCCCAGCAACTGGATTAAAGCATATCTTTTCGAAAGGTATCTACAACTAATCTCCATTATCTGACAGCTTTTATCTTCCCTGTGGTTCATTCGCTAGAGGATGATGTGATTACACATACTTGAGCCAGTGCACTACACTAAGTTTTATGGTCCATCTGAGAGCTACCTGCTTCTCTGATTTAAGGAGAAGAACTGCGATCTATTTTCAGCGCTAACACAGGGCGAACGGACACCTCGATTTAAAATAAATAGAGCCATTCTCGCTAATGACTAAAAGGAGTCATCCCATCGCATTTTGTCCAATTCTTTGAGTGCAGTTCAAATTCTGTCCCCCCCAGTATTGAACCACTTTTTCCATTTCTGTCATTAGTGCTCAGGTCCCTATGTATTGACTGGATCAGTGGGAACAACGAAGGGCTGGTTCAAAGTGCCAGCAATAGGGAACGGCATTGTGGGAACGCTGAGCCAGCTGGTTTCCTGGCAAAGATCCTGTTATCTCTGAAGGATGTTTGGCAAAGGGCTGAGAAACTGGGAAAGCTACTTTCCATGACCTCCCTCTGCTGGTGAATTCAACAGGCTGCCACGTAAGGGCTGGAAATTAAGGGGGAAAACCGTTTGGTAACAAAGAAGATAAAAACCAGACTGGCCTGTCTTCACATGCGTAGGTATATGGAGGGCTGAAAACAGAAACCCCTATGTCAGAGGAAGTTATGGATGACTTCGGCCCGTTTAGGATCTGAGAACCTAAATGTTCAAAACCAGCATTAGCAATTTTGAATATACGGCGTCTAGTTGACTATTCCCACAATGCTTTTTAGGAGGTCGGATTTCTCTTGTGTTGGACCAGAAAGGCCCAGAAGCGAGGGAACTGAAGTCTCAAAGGAGGAGAAAATGCTCCATCTAGACCGCTACCTCTTAGCAGAGAGCACAAAACAGCACTTCTTCACTCATTCGGACGAGACTAAACTCTTGGCAGTCGCACTCTTGCTTCCACCGGGTGTTAGCACAGGCGGATGCTTGCTGTGATACTGAGACCAGGGGCCCATCGTGCCGAGCAACACGGCATTGCTCGTTTCTCATGCGCCTCTGCCTGTACCCATCCACTCTCTCTGGTCCTATACTCAGCATTTTTGGAGGCAGGGACTCTACCATCATGGGGCCTTGATCTGGGAAGGAAGAAACGAAGAGATACAGGTCTGTAGGAGTCATGTTGGAAAACACGAATGTCTTGAATTGCCCACCGCCCTTGAAGATTTTAGTCTGTTCACAGTCTGTGCCTTGGCTAGTACCCTAGTGGGATAAGGGAGGGCCGGTACCGGGATGCACAGCTGTAATTCAGCAATTGCACCTCCCTTCCCGACTCAAAAACACAGCATAACAAGACTGACAATAAGCAGGAAAGCCCAGGTCGCTGCCATATGGCAATGCAGCAGGTACAAAGCACCACAAAGCACTCAGCCAGGATTTGAAAAGCTGCCTCAAATTCTGAAAGTAGACAAAAAGCTTCCGTATATTAAGAGGAAAAAGAAAAAATCTTTCGAATTCTCCACAAACAGCTAAGTTCACCAGCTCTTTGGGGGCTTTTGCAGGTCCTGGTGCTTTTACAGCTGTGTCTACCAGCATTCCTCGCTAACACTTTTAAATTAATTCCAACACTTCCTATACAAAAGCAGAACTTTTGGAAACGGGGTAAAAGGAGGTGTGATCAATTCAGATATTACAACCCCCCCACCCCCAGCCCCTGGTTCCTTTCTCTCTCTCTCTTTTAATGGCTATGGGAAAGCTCTCTCCCTGATAAGAGCACATTTTGTTCAGGGCCAAAATGGAATTGTGTGGCACCCATTGCTGTCAATCCGGCAGCGTGAATAATACAGAGGAGAGACTGCTACATTTCCATGGCTTTGAAATAATGGAGAGAAAGGATGAAAAGGGCTCTTGCATTCCTTTTGAATTAGTTCAAGTATCGGTCTGTTCATCTCCAGCTCTGTGCTGCTCCTTCAGCGCAGCCTGCTCGGAAAATGAGATTCGGGGAGACGAGACCCTCCAGTGAACCCCAGAGCGACATGTCAATTTTTGCGTGCAAGCAAAGGCAGCCTAACATAATGAAACGCGGCTTTTCTATGTGTGAATATAAATATATTGGGTTTAAGGTAGAATGCATTTACCAGGCTCACCAAGTCAGGATGGAAAGGTGCCTTCCTCCTATTGAGGCAAGGAAAGGATAGCGTGTGGGCGAGTTATAGTGGATGGAATAAGTGCCTAGGATGACAGGAGGATCCAAGATTTCATATTATGCAAGATACTCATTCAGGGAAAGCAGTTTAAGTGCAAAGCAGGGTGATCTGCTGTTGAATTGTGCCAAGGCCCTTGAGATCCTTTCGTGGAGGGGGAGAGGACAGGGGGACTGGACTTGATCTGGGGACTGGACTGATCTTCCGAGGTCCCTTCAAGCCCTAATGTCTAATGTCTATGAAAGGGAGCTGCAGAACGCCAGGTAATGCTCACACCATTAGACATGCATACATGATGCACAAGGTAACATTATGGACTCCCATTTGAAATCCCTGAGTTTAAAAACATGCTGCCCTGCCATGGTCTGAGTTCTTTACAGGAGGAGAATCACTCTATTAGTTTTCTATAGTCAAAAAACAGGTAAAAACAAAGAGCTGGCATTTTCCGAGGGATGCCTCGAGTCTACTGAAGGGGCCCTGGAATCTAAAAAGGTTGCAAACCATTGATCTAACATAAAATAAGTTATCTTGAAAAATCAGACATTTGATATTTTGAAGTACCTGGAAACTTCAGCACACTAGAATATTCACGTGTATCCACGTCCACCTGCACGCACACGTGCACACACACGCAGCACCACACTGTGACACTTGCTGGTCTTGAGATATTTGCAACGCGAATAATTAGAACTGAATGTGTTCCAGGATTTTTAGAAGAAAAAGTAATTAATTTGGTCGGAGACACTATGGCTATGGTTTTCAAAGCCACGGATACTTTAATAGAGGAGCATTACCTGCAAAGCCCTGGAAAAATTCCAACAACTTACACCAACTCCCTAAAATTCCTCCTGCTGTTTTAACTGGACACATTATTCTTCTTCCTCTCATTACCAAATGTGATGCTGTCAGTGGCCGCTACACTGGCCACCATGTTACCTGACCGCTGGAGCGGGGAAGGCCTGGAGCATCTACTGAGAAGGACACCGATCTCGAACGGAAGATGCGGAGTCTCCCATTCCAGTCGGGGTGTTACGGTACTCATCCGGGCAGGGGAAGGAGGCTCCTGCTTTCTAACGGAGTAGCAGGAAGGCACATAAAACACTTGCTTGCTGGGCACAGCAGTTGGATGAGGTTCCTATTTTTATGCTTGCTAGAGGCTTCCTTCTCAGACCAGAGCTTTCTGTCTTCAGACCAGGTGCTGTGTGATCGGGAACAGACTAGGATTCAGTTCTTTACGGTCTCAAGGGATGCGCAGTTGTGGGTCTCCCTTTTCCAACTCAGTTGACCCATGCCAAGATGGTGGCAGGTGACTGAGGTTTCCCTCCCTACCCTTACAGACAGACATCTACCTACAAACAAAGAGAAGCGAGACCTCAACATGTAGGAGGAGAGGTGGCAATCCACTCACCACATTCACCCATGGTCCTTCTGTGGGTAGTCCTCATCTTCACCAGCCACAGGAAAGAGTAGGACTATTAAGTACTCATGCCGAGTTGCATCTAGAGTCCCATATTTTTTTTAATTTAGCTTTGGACCCCAGAGAACTACTATAATACATTACGTTGCAACACAAACCCAGGAGCGCACTTTTTCCCCCTAGGAGCTCCCAGAATTCAGCAAAACCCCCAAAACTTCCAGGGATGCTCGGGCCAATGCCACTCCCCAATGCACTTTCGGAAAATGGAAGGACTTGCCTTCGTGTCAGGGGAGCTAACGTGACAGGGTGTGGAAATGGAGGACAAACAGGTAACGCACAATAGCGCAGCTGTTAGCTGGCACCATCCAAATCAAGCCTATTCTTCCCCTGCCATCCTGTAAAGCCCCCTTTATGTCTGGAAACAAAGCACACTAATTTTACTTCCTGCCTGGTTGGTAGAGTTTTGACATGTCCTCAGTCGCACACGATCCACTCCTTCAATCAGGCACCATTTTTCGTGAGAAGCAAGAAAAGGAGGAAGCTAAAGTAATTATTGAAAACTCATAAGCAGCAGCTTTAGCTTAATTATCGTCGAGTCTCCTTTTTAATTTTTGTATTGATTGCCTCCTGCAAATACACAAGTATTGACTGAACTTGCAGCAGCTCGTGCTGCGGCGATAAAAAACAGCAGCCAGGGAAAAACAAGATACAATGAGGTGACCTGGTATCTGGCTGCATCTTTTGTGCGGGGGGAAAAAAAAGCCACGCATTTTTATATTCTGCAAACTGCCACAGACTCTGGCTTTGTTCTTCGAAGCAGCATCGCTGGCAAGAAACGCCATGGCAGGAACAGCGTTTGCTTTGATGCTGCCATGAAGGTCTTCCCACAAGGAGGCGAGGAGAACAGTAGTACAACTACCCTGCTTTGGGATCTGGACGTATGAGCAGTTACCCCAGGGTAAAATGGGAAAACAACTTACCATGCATCGGCTGATCATCACAATCAGTGCCTATGCTCATGTTCTTACCCCATAATAAATGGAAGTTAAACGCTGGTATATTAGTCCTGGGTGAAGATGGGTTTACCTGCTATGGTTTTAGTTTCCATTTACCTGGGGTAAGAGTGCAGACATGGAGAAATACCATGGGGCAGCTGCCATTTGGCAAAGCCCTGCCCCCTTTTATTCAGCAGTAGACAATTTATACACCCATGCCAATGCTCTTCGACATCAGTGTGTTCAGGCAGCAGGTGTTCAATATTATTAATTTCACACAATTAAGAATCCAGAGCTCATTGGAGCCCATTATTTCACTGGTCTTTGGATGAGACTTGTGCTTACCTCTCAGCTGTACCAAAGCAAGAGGTGAAGAAATCAAGTTAAGACCACCACAATCCCCCACCATTTTGCTGCCCAAATTCATTTAAAAAAAAAAAAAACAATTAACTAATCAAGCAGGCTCCCTTAAAGGATTCAACAATTTTGGCTCAGACACACTACAGTACCAGTGTTATCAGAGGCATATGTAAAAACATTTATCTGTGCCTTTATTTTTGCCTCAATTACCTCCCTGCTGGGTTTGCTGGCACTGCTGATTCCCGTTTCAGCCTTCATTCTTTCAAAACAAGCTGTAGCCCACGTTATCCTTTTTGCTGGCTCGGACCATGTCATACCAGCACCTTTTGAGACTGCATCACTATCTTCCTAGAGAAACTCGATCAAGGTTAAGCTTGGTCTGGTCTTCAAGGGTTGGTTTGAAGAATCCAGCTGGATTCTGCCTCCCATGTCAGCTTCAGCAAAAATAGCTGCAGTAGGAATAAATTTAGCGGAGAAAAAAACCCAACCAATTTCATCTCCCCACTCCCCCTACCGCCCCCCGTACTGGCACCTGCATGTTTAACAGGGGCAAGAACTCACATGGGGAAGGTATCCCGGCTGTAGCCGTATTGGTTTAGCAATCAAAACTCGTGGAAGAGGTGATATCGTTTATTAGACCCATTCAATATTTGCAAACCAATGATTCTATTTATTAAATTGATTAAATAAATAAAATCATTGATTTGCAAATATCGAGTGGGTCTAATAAAAGATATCACCTCTTCCATGAGTTTTGAGTCCTTTTACATGGGCAAGGAGTGTTTGCTAAGCTAAGGGTCACTGAATAGAGTTCTTCCTCTTAACAAGGATATGGCTGGCTAACATACATACAGGGAGCAGGTCTATCAGGTTAGGAAACACTAATGCACAAAGCTCATTTAACAGAATAATAGAAAAATATGGCTGGCAGGGACCTCAGACATTATGTAGTCCAGCCCTTCACTCACAGCAAGATCTTCCTTGTGAAAACTATCCTAGACAGTCTCGGAAGCAACTCTCGCACACAATTTCACCTATTACTTCACTCCAATCAAGACATAGTAACTCCGTTTTTAAATGTTTTTGTGTCATTTGAAAACCAGGCGCTCTTCACGCTGAAAAGGAAATATTGTTTCCTGGCAATGGAAGAGGATTGTCGTCAACATGACCAACGCAGCTCCTGAACATGTAGGGACTTGACTATTAAACTGCTCCAAGTTCTCAGGAAATAGGAGAGAGAAAAAAATTAAAGAGTTTTCACACTGTCTAAGCCTGCAAGTGTAAAACGAATGCAACCAAGTTAATTCTGGGTTGCAAAGTGTTGGGCTAGTTGGTGTGCAAGTGTAAAACAAACGCAACCAAGTTAAATCTACGTTGCAAAGTGTTCGGCTAAGCAGTGTGCTGCTAGCCTTCAAGTACAAACAGAGGTAATGATGCTCTACATTTAATTTTTTTCCCTATATTCATGTACACCAGCACTATAAATGAGTTGTTAACATCTCCAGACATATGAAATTCCTTCTTATTCGTTCAATGAAATCTCATTTCTTTCTTCCATCCTTTCTTCCTTTTGGCAATGAAGGGACAGCTTGTCAGCAACTTGGGATACGGAAACTTCTGATCAGAAGTAGTTAAGGGATGGTGAAGATGCAGCAATCCTATTCCCACAGGATGGAGGCTGTATTTTGGCACTCACTGCTCAGTTGGCTCCAAGAAAGATGCAGAGGACTACAAAGGTTGATGCAGGCCAAAGAAAAGGTATTGGTGGTGCTGAATTAGTGACAGGTAAGGAGCCCATCACTCAAGCATGACCTCAAGCCAATTAAGGAGAGTGCCCGGCTTGCTTCAAAGGAGACTTCTGTGCTGTCACTCTCAGCCAGGCGAAAGCCAGTGAGGTGTCATTAATCACGGGTAGGGCATGGCAAAAATAAAGATTTATTCTTCAGCACTCTGACATGCACATACCGAACCTTTTCACCTCTCTGTCCCCTGCAGTCAAACCGAGCCTAAAACAAATCTCTCTTCCTCAGGGCCACGCCAGAGGTTGAAGCCACAGCTGCTGAGTGAAGAAAGTCAATGTTTCAACTTCACGTAAGCAGAAAGCCCAGCAGGCATCATCATCAAGCATATTTACTTTGAAGATTAAAAAAAAAATTCTGCCAGTTCTTGTTAAAGTCTTATGGAAAATTCAGGCTATAGGATGCCCTCGTCTCGCTTAATGAAATAATGATCTCAAGTTCAAAAGTCAGTTCAGCCTTTCCTTTCTTTGGAAGCCTAGAAATGATTTGGGAGGGACAGAGACGTGCGTCAGGCTCTGAAGCGCCACCTGAGTGGGGTCATCCCGGTGTCACGGCGCACTTCTCAGATGGGGTGAAAGTAAAAAATTAAAATAAAAATACACCCCTCCCGTGCTCAGATTGGATCAGCCAGGGAGCCAGTCACCAGTGCTTGGTAAATGGTTTGGATAAAAATCTATATATCGAATTCAGCAGAAATGAAATAAAGTGAGAGCTGTGACAGAACGTCAATTACAGGGTTTGCAAAAGAGCCCTTTCATATTTTTATTTTTTGAAAGTTGTTAACTTTGGCAGTTTTTGAGATCGGATGAAACTGGATTTCAATGCCTCGTTCCACTGTCTCAGGGCCACACTGTGAACGAGCACAAAACCATCTCGGTGGAAACAGAAAAATACGATTTCTTTATGAGCCTGCCGCTGCACCCTCAGGGCCTCAATACAGCAAGATGGCATATTATTTGGAGGTCAGATTTCTTTTGTTCTGCTTTAAGATAAGGATCAGCATCTAAAAGATAATAATGCTGGTTCCAGTGCAGCATGCATACAAATGGAGGGCAGCCATCCTTGGACGAGAAGGTGAGATTCAACTCCCCTTTTGTGCTGTGTTTCTATCTAATAGTCATCTCCTGCTGTGCCCCCCAGCTGCACGAACAAAAGCACGATTATATCATCGGAGGCAAACAAACATTTTGTACTGAGTAATGCGGATGGTTACACTTGACACCACTGAATTTAAGCACGCGGACTTACCAAATGAAACACAGAAGGCAGGAGAATGGAGAATGGGCAGTTAAAGGCTCCTGACTTCCAAATCACTGGCCTCAGGCAAGTGTCTTTCTGTAAAATGGGGTTAATACCATTTCTCCACTTACTTCACAGGAGCATGAGAATTTGACACAAACCCTCCCCGAATCAGTCCCCCATTCAGCTGACGCAGATGCACAAGAAATGCTAAACCAGATGAGACAAGGTCGCGAAACACAACTACTATAGGTGTGCTTTGGCCACGGGTATCAATCGCCGTGTACCTACATCCAACCTGACATCCTAGCGACAAGGCTCACGTCCTTGTTTGTCATTGGCCTCTATCAAACTCGTAATGACCTCATGCGAAGCTCAAGTTGGTAACAGCAAGTTACCGGGTGCTACTAACGCTCCACGCAGGGTTACTAAGTTATTTAAGAAAACCGAATAGGTCGCAGAAACAGATTCATTTACTCTTTTCAGCACCTTCTCAGTCAACTTTGAGGGGTTGCAGATGTATTGCAGGTTGAACAAAGCATCTGTTTCCCAACTGGACAAGTGTTAATAAAATACCAGCAAAAGATCAATAAGAGGTTTTTAACGGGCTATTTAAGGGTAATTAACAGGTATAATAAAATACTCTGATAGTTTACAGGGCAGTAATTTACACCTAGCAATGGACTGATGATCTAGAAGGTCCCTCCCAGCCCCCAACAACTAGGCAATGATGACTATCCAATAATTCTCACAGATATACTTATTCGAAAGAATGTCAAAGTATTTGCTATAACTTATAGTTGTAGTTAGTTTTTGCTGGCATGTGGTAGCTCTTGTACGGAAACTGGAAAATCATCTTCCCTGCTATTTTTTTTTCCTGCCAAAATAGCGACCTCCTTGCTCAGATTTTTTAATGCAATTCCAATGTAATATGGATCTTTGTTTTCATTTTTTGTGAAAATACATTAGTGATGATGTCAATAAAGATCTGGAAATACGGCTTGCAATTTAATTACTCATACAATGCACATCTGTAGGAAATACAAAGCCTCAAATATTATTTGGGCAGGTCCTATATAACGAGTGACTAAATCCAGTGGTGATCTCCCCTCTCTCCTTTCCCCCCTTTTAGTGATATTTTGAATCTAGAGATTCAACCTTCTTCAGCAAGACCCCAAATTCAGCAAAGTATCCCACCGTGCACACAAACACAAGGAAAAATAAGTATAGTCTCCAGTGTCTCAGTACCAGGCTATAAGTTAACATCCAAGGGCATAGGTAATGTCCCCTGAATTATTTTTAACACAGAATGGCCTGATCAAGTCAAAGCAAGCCTTGTTTTGCTATACTTAAAAACCTTTCATCTCTGAAGAGCTGTTTACAAAATTAGAGCCTATACATGAGAGTTGGTTCACCCACTACAGAAATGCAGCCACCTTCCAGATGAAATATTGCTGCTGTCTAACAATCCACAATAGCCCCATGTTATAGTTTAGATTAGCAAATTGGATAAAAAGTCATACGTTCTGCTGAAAACGGGGGGAAAAATTTAAGGAGATGGGATTTTTTTTCTACTCCAACTGGAATTTGGCCAGGACACCGGTATTTTACACCTTTACTCTCACAAAAGGTCGTAGAGTTTCTGGAGGTCAGAAGTGGGTTTTGACAACACATCTAGAAAGCATCAACCTCTGGCATCCCCTAACACAGGGGTGGGTATTTATTTGGCCCTGTGGGCCACAGGCAAGGTGTTGTGGGCTGATCAATCGATACCCCTCCCTACCCCACAACAGCCTGGAGACCGTGCACCCTGCGACGCCTCCTCACCACCGCCACCAGCAGCACATCCCTGACCCACCCCGCATCTGCTCTATACTTGCTCCGGCCAGAGCAGACCTGCCAGGACCCATGCACGTAGCCCTGACTCTGGCCCCAGCCCACGCCTACTCTGGACCCTCCCACCCATGATGAGCAGCAGCAGAAGCTGCTGAGCGGGGTGGGGGCGGGGGAAGCGGCTGTCTCCCCCTCGCTGCTACTGGGCTCTTCTTGCTGTGGCCGCCTGAAGCCTGCACACGGGCTGCCCTGCGGCTCCTCTCCACTGCCACCACTTCCCCGCTGGATGGCCCAGAGGTGGTGCTGATGGAGAGGAGCTGCAGGGCAGCCTGGGTACGTGCTTTGGGCAGCTGCAGCAGTGAGGGGAAGGTAGCTGCTTCCCTCCCCACCCCGTACCCAGCAGAAGCTTCTGCCGGACCACCACCACTCATAGGGGGTGGGCAGGTCCAGTGTTAGGCCTTGCATGAAAGTCCTGGCTGGTCCAGAGCTGATCCGCTCCAGTTGGGACAGATCTGAAGTGGGGTGGGCCAGGGCTCTGTGCCTGGTTGCCCACCAGTCTCGATGGGGCCCAGGCCAAGGCCAGTAGCAGCAGCAGCTGAAGGAGCCTTGCTGCCTGGCCCACCTAGAAATAGTCCAGCTGTGGAGCTGCCCCAAACATGCTGCACACCTGGGGGTGGCAGGACAAACCATGGGCTGGACGGCGTCTGGGCCAGATAAAGTCCCTCTGCAGGCTAGATCTGGCCCAGGGGCTGAATTTCGCCCACCCCTGCCCTAACACTATGAAAGGGCAATGGTTTCAGGAGGCAGGATGCCACATCCTGATGTACCACACAAGTTCAAGGGTAACAGGTATTTTTCTTGGGTGTCACCAAATCAAGCAGGTTACCCAAGCAAATAATTCCCGGTTGGTTCAAATAAGTGATCTCTGTTGTGTGCCAAGAATAAATAACTAATAATTCCTGGATATCAAATAAATAGTAATTCCTGGATATTTTGGCAGAGACTCCAAATTTAACTAAGCCCGTGCAGTGCTATGCGCATGGACCCACAGAAAGCTCATCTAATCTAGAGAAAACTGATCTTCCTCCATTTATCACTGAGGCCTGCTCACCATCAGCATAGATACAATTTATGTTATAGCATTGTGCTTTGAACTTCTTACCCATTTGAAACTGCCTGAGTTAGGCCAAAACAAATTACATAAAAAGTGATTATTTCGACTCCGACCTGATGGCTGGGAGGTCTTGTCCATTCGAGGTCACTCCAAGCCCCGAAGTGAGGACCTTAACATGTAGCCACATGATTAGTCTTCTGGCTACTGCTTTTCAGTTAATTTGTTAATTGTTGATGACAACTAGATAAAAACCTTGATAAAACATGATCGCTAACTTGTATTGTCGTCATATTCCCTGTGCGCCCTGTAGGAAAACAGGCATTCATAAAACAGGGTTGATCACGCCAAACATTAGCTTTTATTTTTTCTTCTCTCTAAAGGGGTACATTTAGATTTGCATAATACTGCTCAACAATACCAAGGAAATAATTAGCGTCAAAGGATAAAATAGTAACGCCTTAACAAGAACATGACACACCAGATCAATTACTGTCTTTCACCTGAACACGACGTACTTGAAAAACAGCCCGAGAGCATTAGCATCCAAGAGGCCACCCTGCAATCGGCTGTCAGTCAGCACTTTCCATCACCTCAGAAGTACGCATCTTTTAAAAGATTAGCACTGGAAATAACAAACCACAAACACTTTATAAAAGATTGATAAGGCTCAAGATGACCAGAAAAAGTTATAAAAAACCAACACAAATCCACAGCATACATTTTACTTGCCACCCCCTAGTGGGTACGTCCTTTTCCAGTCTCTAGGTGAGGCAAAGGGTGGCTTAGCGGTGGACTTAGCAATTGTTAATTTTGATTTATGCAGCATTAGCACCAGAGCCCCAATTAACAACTTCACTGTGCAAACACTAGGAAAAAGCAAGCTTAAATTTTGAAGCCCTTGATAGACGTTATACTTAATGCGATTCCTCTGTTAAACTACATCTGAAGCAGCAACTCAGCCACAAGCTCAGGGGAACGCACCAAGAACTGGGAGAAGGTCTGGTCACCAGGGCACCCCAAGAAAAGATGAGGTTGAATGGTCACAAACTCAGGGAAGACCATTTTAGACTGGACATAAGAAAAACCTTCTTTACCGTCCGAGTCCCCAGTCTGGAATAGACTCCCCCCAGAAGTGGTGCAAGCACCTACTCTGGATACCTTGGATGCTTATCTTGCTGGGATCATTTGACCCCAGCTGACTTCCTGCCCCTTGGGCGGCAGGCTGAACCCGATGATCCTGCAAGGACCCTTCCAGCCCTGATGCCCATGACATCTGTGAATTAATGGTGCCACAAAAAGGCAAAACAGCCACAAAAGCATCACATAAAAAGGTGTAATATTTTTGTAACTGATTTCCCTTGTGCCTTCAGCTGAGGGTATGGCAAGGTTAGGACCACACCATGGTTTCCAACTAGCCCAAGCAAGGTCCCGGCTGACAATCAGCTGACTCTTGCCAGGATCGGGACCCCACCGGGGCTCGAGCCGCCACGGTGTGGTACTGATGCAGCTGATAATCAGGTGATCTTTGGCAGCATTGGGATTGCACCAGGGCTAGGATGCCAGTACAGACCCCACTGGCTGACAATCAGCTGATCATTGGCAGGATTGGGACCACACCAGGACTTGAACCGGCCCAGGTACGGTCCCAATCCTGCCCACAACTGGCTGATCGCTGTGGCCTCAGAGACTGCACAGGGGTCAGTTTGAGCTCCAGTGTGGCCCTCCAGCCAGCGGACAATCAGCTCGTTGGCAGGCTTTCAGCTTGGTCCCAGGGGTCAGATCCCACTGTGCTTTTAAATTAATGTCAGTCAGCAGCCTAAGTAAGAGACAAGAGAAAAGCAGGCATAGATGGATGGATGCCTAAAGAAACAATTAGACGGTATGGATCAGCATGACAGGCAGTGACCTCTGCTGACCACAGCTTTCGCTCCACAGTTTCAGGGTATGACCTTTGCTTTTTCCCCTTGTAAGTACCTTGAACTGCAGTCCGGGATACTTGCACGTCTGTGGAGCTGCTTTGCTTCTGCAATTAAGTACCCGGATACTGAGATGTACTGACCTGTACGTGCCAGGCTTCCCTGGTTGTGAGGGTCCACGTCCTTCCTGACAACGCTGTATATTCTCTCCTTAAACCTGTGGGTTTTTAGGCCTCGCCAAGAGCGCGTCTGTTAAATACTGAACCAGTAAGAAGTGACGCAGCTTGTGGTTCCCCTCCCATCCCATGCCCAGGTGAGAAATACTCAGGAAGAAATAAGGGCATGGGCTGGCCCTGGGTTCACAGGTTAAGGAAACACTTTTGGAGTTCTTATATTGATTTTTGTAAAGATACGAGAGATGCTTCTGAGGAACGAGAGATGGGTGCCTTTCTGCTTTAACACTAGAGGGGGCACAAATACCTTTTCAAGCTAACTGGGTAACACAGAAGAACCCATCAACCCCAATGAGCGTGCTAGTTTATTTTCCTTGCCATCTAGTTCATTGGTGAAGCTTACTGGAAGCACTGAACTGAATGCGTTACCTACACAGCACATTTCTCGGAAGTGTCCGGCGTTATGTCCGCAGAGCACAATCAAGTGTGTAGTGGAGGGATTCGGGAGTCAGGACTCCTGGGTTCCCATCCCAGTCCCACTGGTGGCCAAACCACAACCACTCTCTGCTTCCGCTTCCCCTTTTCTGAAATGACTTGCAAACTGGCAGATGCATTAAATCATTAAAACAGGCTGCTTAAGGCCAATTTAAACAGGAAAACAACAAATTTCAGTGAGTTAAAAGAGGGTGGGGAAAGACTGGCAAGCAGCTGCTTTGTGGTAGCTGTCCTTCTGCCTACTTCAACCCTGCAGTAAGTGGAACCTAAGCCAGGATGCTTTAAGTCTGAATGAAAATGGGCCTGAGTTACTTCCTCCAGCCGCGTAACAAGGGGTGGGTGAGTGGGGCACTAGCTGAGGGTGCCAATCTGAAGGGAGTGTGAAAATACCAGCCGTCACAGTTGCTGGCTCAGCCCAGGGTGCAAATCCTCCTAGTCCCACCTTTGGCTTCCTGTTACCACGGGGCAGGACTGGGTGCGCCGGCCATTGCTGCCTGTGAGCTGCAACACAGTAAAACTTCACTCTTAATTGGGCCGTACGTACCCCCTGACATGTTGGAGTGTGCATCATTTAGGTTCTTGTAAAATTTTACCCTTTGGTGCTAGTCGTGCATGTGCCTCCTACATGCCGACAAACATCAGGAAAGTTTTGCTGCTTCTGAGGAAGAAAGGACGTATCAATTCCACCTGCAGAAATACCAGGAAGTTGTTACCTGAAGATTTACTAAGCCTCCCCTCCACTTTTTATGTCTTCCCCCCACCCCAGCTGAGAAACGATGCATTTTTAATGCGACATTTTAAGGTCTAATGAAAAAGTTATAAGTATTGACTTTAGCTCCAACTCATTCCCACTTAGAGCTGCTCTGTCGATCAAGAAGAAAAGTGGCACTTCAGAACGGGGCGGCGGGGGAGGGGGGGGGGACTGAAAGCGAGCATCAAAATCCCATTGAAAGGAAAGAGTTTCAATGGGCAGCAGATACGGGGGGAAAGGAGAGCACTGCCAGTTGGTTGCAAATGTGCTGCGCTGCCATGCTATAGCACAACTCAAGGGATCTGACCTGCACGGGAAAACCGAAATAGAAATAGCAACCCAACACGCTTCCCATCACGCTCTGGGATGCATCTTAGCTGTCATCCACATGACCGCAGGAAGTACCCTGCCTAATTCTCACTATGTTCTTGGTGTCCCTGTTGATACGAGGTTAGGCCCTTGTTGGGAGAGCACAGGGGCAATTTCTGTGATGGGAATACGGGCTCGTTAAAAAATAAAACAAAAACTGAGAAGTCACAACTCAGTCCAGGGGTGGAGGTGGGAGCCGTGCTGGTCTAAGGACATAGGCAGACAAGGTTCTTCGGGTAAAACTAATATCTTTTATTAAACCAACTCAAATAGTTGGAAAAAGTCTAGCATCTTCCCAACTCTTTGAGTTGGTCTAATAAAAGATATCGGACAACTCGTTCCATGCAGGCCACAAAGGAGCACTGCCTTGCGTAGCAAAGGACCACTCCGCATGCACTGGACAGCTGAATGGCAAACTGGTCACATGTGACTTGCTAAATGCCTTAATAATTCATTAGCATTAATGCACTTGCTAACATAACATTTGGTTTATAAATAATACTCATAAAGAAAGGGATCCTGCTCTCTAAGGTATAAGAATAAAAGCAATCTGCAAGGAGATGTTCAGTCACAGAGGCGAAAGTTAAGAGTGACTCCTGAATAATATATGTAAACCTACAATTCAAACGGGCATGAATTCATTTTCCTTGCTATGACCCACAGAAATAATCCAATCAATGAGACAAAGTTTACTTGGCAAAACCATTATTTAAACAAAGCCGGCCTGGTTTAAAAACGCAACGATTTGGAGCAATTTAGAACAGTGATATTATGTGCCATTTTGCATTGTGATCAGCTGCAAAATTCCACATTGATCTTTAAATAAAGTGCTAGAAAAATGTTGATAGTTCATGGATTTTTTTTTTGCCTTTTCCCTTGCCCTCTAAAGTCCCAAAAAGATGTGTTAAATAGTCCAGCAGTTATCTACTCTGCTTACTATAGCAGCTATATTATCAGCAAAGCCAGTCTTTGAAAGGCCTCTCAAAAGACTGGCTGACGATAGGAACACTTAATTACTTAAATCTAAGCTTAACAATACTGCTTTTTTCCCCCTTTTGAAATCAGCATCGTTCTTCAAAATACATTTGATTGCTGGTTCCTGACATGAGATGAGACTGGACAAAACATTAGAGAAACAATGCCTTGAGAGGAAGGCTCAACGTGTAGTTAAGGCACAGAAACCGAACTCAGATTCAGAGCTTAACTCCACATCAGCAGGGCTGTTCACATAATCAAAGTTTCGCAGACATTTCCAGACTTTGCTCTAGCAGGGTCAGAGTCCTCTGGGGATCTAGGACCAAGCCCGTCATCTTGCTGTGCTTAGTTCCCCCATCTGTTAAACGGGGTTGCTACTACCTCCTTCCTCTCACCCCTTGTCTATTTGATCCATTTTAGGCCTTAAGCATTTTGGCCATGGCCTCTCTCTTGCTGTGCATATGCAGAGTGGGGCCCTAATTTGATTGCAGACTGTGGGCACTGCTGGAATATCTATAGGAAATAACAATCCAGCAGTGGCTGGGAGATGGGCTGGAGACTCTCATATGACTTTTCCACCTCTAACATCCATGGCTCCCCCTTAATCAGAGAAGGCATTAAACTGTTTGCATTTAATAGGTGCTAATGGGCCTCCTCACACTGGGTAAATTGCCTGAACACCAAGGTGACCTGGCAATAAATAGGATGACTTTCTATTACAGCACGACTCCATTAACGGGGCAAACGGACTTGCAAACCATGGGTAAGGCAAAAGGGTTTTTAACTGTTTAACGATTTCCAATGGCGTTTCACAAGCGTCGTTTCCACTGGAGACAAAACAGCTGGATCTCTGTTCGTCTGTCCTGTGGCTTTCACATTGACCCGGGGTGCTGAAAAAGCTCCACGTGCCTGGCACCGAGATCTGCAAAGATTGGCTAACTGTGCCCCTGTGAAAACCATGCCTTTGGTTTTCAGAGTTTAAAACCAAAGTTCTGGGGGTTTTATTGCTCTGAATAAGCAGCTTTCTACAAATCCCGTTGGCTTTAAAGCAATAGTGCCTGCTCATGTTAAGTCTTTCTGGGTACAGTGTTAATTCATGTTTACACTACCGCTATATGCAAAGACTCCACTTCTTTAAGTGCCGTTCAACAATCCAGTCCTAGCACCGGATCTGAAAAATGAATCAACCAAAACCTTATCCTTGCCTACACTAGCAACCTCCTCCTGATGGCAGGACGCGTGGGATCTGGGTTGCAGTAGTGGGCACTGCGTGCAGGGGGCTCCCATGAGCACTCCACCATACCCACAAACCCACCCCCACAAACCCCACAACTACACCCTCCCCCACACACAATCCCACATCCCACAAACACCCCCCTCACATCCTCCCTACAAACCCCATACCCCTCCCCACATGCACACCGGTGCGTCTCTGGGGGGAGTGCTGCTCAACACTATACCCCCCCCCCC
>NW_017728931.1:141130268-141152044 GCF_001723895.1 Crocodylus porosus | reverse complement strand
GCTTACTATAGCAGCTATATTATCAGCAAAGCCAGTCTTTGAAAGGCCTCTCAAAAGACTGGCTGACGATAGGAACACTTAATTACTTAAATCTAAGCTTAACAATACTGCTTTTTTCCCCCTTTTGAAATCAGCATCGTTCTTCAAAATACATTTGATTGCTGGTTCCTGACATGAGATGAGACTGGACAAAACATTAGAGAAACAATGCCTTGAGAGGAAGGCTCAACGTGTAGTTAAGGCACAGAAACCGAACTCAGATTCAGAGCTTAACTCCACATCAGCAGGGCTGTTCACATAATCAAAGTTTCGCAGACATTTCCAGACTTTGCTCTAGCAGGGTCAGAGTCCTCTGGGGATCTAGGACCAAGCCCGTCATCTTGCTGTGCTTAGTTCCCCCATCTGTTAAACGGGGTTGCTACTACCTCCTTCCTCTCACCCCTTGTCTATTTGATCCATTTTAGGCCTTAAGCATTTTGGCCATGGCCTCTCTCTTGCTGTGCATATGCAGAGTGGGGCCCTAATTTGATTGCAGACTGTGGGCACTGCTGGAATATCTATAGGAAATAACAATCCAGCAGTGGCTGGGAGATGGGCTGGAGACTCTCATATGACTTTTCCACCTCTAACATCCATGGCTCCCCCTTAATCAGAGAAGGCATTAAACTGTTTGCATTTAATAGGTGCTAATGGGCCTCCTCACACTGGGTAAATTGCCTGAACACCAAGGTGACCTGGCAATAAATAGGATGACTTTCTATTACAGCACGACTCCATTAACGGGGCAAACGGACTTGCAAACCATGGGTAAGGCAAAAGGGTTTTTAACTGTTTAACGATTTCCAATGGCGTTTCACAAGCGTCGTTTCCACTGGAGACAAAACAGCTGGATCTCTGTTCGTCTGTCCTGTGGCTTTCACATTGACCCGGGGTGCTGAAAAAGCTCCACGTGCCTGGCACCGAGATCTGCAAAGATTGGCTAACTGTGCCCCTGTGAAAACCATGCCTTTGGTTTTCAGAGTTTAAAACCAAAGTTCTGGGGGTTTTATTGCTCTGAATAAGCAGCTTTCTACAAATCCCGTTGGCTTTAAAGCAATAGTGCCTGCTCATGTTAAGTCTTTCTGGGTACAGTGTTAATTCATGTTTACACTACCGCTATATGCAAAGACTCCACTTCTTTAAGTGCCGTTCAACAATCCAGTCCTAGCACCGGATCTGAAAAATGAATCAACCAAAACCTTATCCTTGCCTACACTAGCAACCTCCTCCTGATGGCAGGACGCGTGGGATCTGGGTTGCAGTAGTGGGCACTGCGTGCAGGGGGCTCCCATGAGCACTCCACCATACCCACAAACCCACCCCCACAAACCCCACAACTACACCCTCCCCCACACACAATCCCACATCCCACAAACACCCCCCTCACATCCTCCCTACAAACCCCATACCCCTCCCCACATGCACACCGGTGCGTCTCTGGGGGGAGTGCTGCTCAACACTATACCCCCCCCCCCACAAGCATGCACCCTCCCCACACATCCCACAGCCCCCCACAAAACTCATACCAACCCACATGCATACCAACACATCCCCCCAAAACCCCCCCCAAACTGTCCATACCCACCCACCTGCATCCACACATACCCCACATGCTCCCCCACACTACACACACACCAGCCCCCCACAAACCCCATGCCCACCATACCCACCCTGCACCACTCCACACTCCCCACAATATACAAGAGTAAGACTTTATTTTGAGCTATGATGCAATCACCTCTCTGTACACAACACAAATGCACACAAATCAGGACATTTTTATATAAAACTAAAATATGTTATTGTGGATGTTTGATTTTTAGTATTTAATTGGTTTTGTTTCCCGTTCCAAGATGGCAAACCCCCTTTCCCAAAAGGAGTACTTCCAGGGGTAAAGTAAGGGACTGCCAGTGGCCAAGGTCAGGGGTCAGGACTTTCAGCCCCAAGAGGGCAACCAGGGGGCAGGGCACCTGCCAAGGGGCAGGGCTAACCTTGCAGCCCTCAACAGCTCACTGAAACTCGTTAAGTGGCCCTTCAGCCAAAATAACTGCCTGCCCCTGTTTTAGGCTGTGCTCACAGCTCACAGGGAGATTCAGAGAACAGGCAAGCGTTATTCAGTCACATCAGGAAAGCTTTCCCATAAACACATAGCTTTGTGTCTCACCAAGTGTGCAAATATGTTGCTACAGTCCAGTGGGCAAGAAATTCCTCCCATCCCTCAATTTCCTCCTCTGCTCAGCTCTTTCTGAATGCTGTTACCCTGTGGAGCAGCCAGAGAGACTTACTCACAGGCCTTCTAGTGAAAAGACAAATTACAGATGATTAGAAAGCCATTGCAATTGCACCCTCAATTCTGCAAGCAGAAAAGCTCGAGTAGGCTGTGATGATGAGCCACATCCTCAGCCAGAGTAAATCAGAGTAACTCCACAGACGCCACTAGACAAAATCCTCACCTGATATGCCCAAAGCAGAAATAGAAATTGGGAAAAAAAAAATAGGGTACAGAAAAATACTTTATACACTACCACAAATGTACCATATTTTCTCACATACAACATGCCCCAGAATAAGATGCACACCTTGTCTTTGACGGACAGAATGAAGAAAAAAAGATCTTTCCTTGTAGTAAGTAACTGGGTTGCAGCAGCAAGAAAGCCACATGCTCCTGGTTCTGCTCCCTGTGGCTCCCATGCAGACTTTATTTTATTTTTGCTTTTGCCGGGTAAGCAGCAGAAACTGCTCTTACCTTATTTCTTGCATATCACGTGCATTCCAATTGCGACCAGCTGTTTTTTGGAGAGTGATGTATATGAGAAAAGACCACATTTTAAAACTGCATGCAGGGAGACAGCTATCTAAAGGGGATTTTTAAATGATAAAATACTGCCTCTCTCAATACAGGAAATAAGGAGATGCCAAAACAGAACTTCTTCTCCCCTTTCCCTATCCTCCCTATTTAAATTACTGCTTTCTAGTTAGCATTCCTGCACCCTGCCAGTACATTCACAGCATCTGACAAAATTAGCAGTTGCTTACAGAGGCTTACGCCTCTCTATGTTAATTAGTCTATAAAGGCATTTGTACACATCTTGCGCTGGAGCGCCAGGCATGTTTAAAAGCACCAGGTGCCGTGACGCATGCATTTGTACACATGGCAAAATGTGGAGCGGTGCTGAGAAAATGGCGGTGGTGTGCCTTTGAACTACAAAGTGTTCAAAGTGAAGGTGTTTTAGTTCAAAAGTGCACCGCCACCGATTTCTCAGCACAAACGTGCATTTCGCCGTTTATACAAATACATACAATGCAGCACCAAGGAGCCTCAGCTCACTTGTGGAGCAGATTCGCTTAACTGAGTCTGCTCTGACATGCCGGATCTCTGGTGTGTCAGAGCACACAAGTACACGTGCATAAATGCCCTAAGATACCATTTTGCCCTGGTATTCAAATCACTGTTTCTATCGGATAGCCTGCTCTCTGTCCTTTTATAGCATCTGATGAAGTAAGCTGTTGCTTGCAAAAGCTCATCATCACTTATTCAGTTAGTCCGTAGGCTGCATCTGTGCCATGCCTTCTGCCTGCCTTTTAGTGACAGAGAGAAAGTATCTTGAAAGAGGCTATGTAATGCTTCCAGTGCCATATATCTTGATTCCAGAAAGCTGTTGGGTTACTATATGGTCCCAAAAGAAAGTCTAAAATAAGAGAAACGGTAATATTTTGGCTCAAGAGCTGATTGCATGGAATCCTTTCCCAGGGAGCAGAGAGCTCCAAGGTCCTGTTCTCAGAAGAAAGAGCCAAAACATTAAAACCTTCTCATTTATATATGGGGGAAAAGATCCTGAATGGAAAGATACAGTGGAAAGGACACAAGGGTTGGAAATAAGGAACATTTTAGGGAAAGTCTAATGTGTTTATACTACGCTCCATTGAGACAACAGGGGCAGTGACCAGGCAGATGCTCAATCCTCAGATGGAGGTGGGGGGTATGTCAGGAAGCCAAAGGGTGGGTTATTTGGCAGTGGTTCTTGAGAAACCACTGGCTGACGGCTTTAAGTGAGCCTTTGGGAGCCGCTGATTAGAAGCACGCCTAACGCATACCTCTAGAAGCAGCAAATCTATGGCAATAAGGATCTGCAGAGATGCCAGACATTAAAAGCACTCCATCCCTCTTCCTTAGGGAGCTTGGTAGCTCTCTCATGATCAGGCGAGAGAGTTAACAAACACTGGAATGATGAATTTATATTAAAATGAGGAGTCTTCCTCTGTGACACTGGGCTCTGTATGCTGCTCTTTGAGTATCGCAGCAGGTTTAAAAAAATTTAAAAAAAGAAAAAAAATTCTGGTGCTTGGTTATATTGTAAAGTCTGTCTACAGTAGGCTCCTGTGAGCACAGAGAAGCAGTAAATTGCAAGGTGATGCAGCAGGTGATAGAAGTGCGAAGCAAGGATACCTCTCCGTTATGCAAAAAGAAAGCCAGGCTGCACCTAAACCCATAGCTTCACCATTGACTCTGTGATGGGAACAATGAGCTTCGTGCCTTACTAGTTCTCTGCAGCCTCCATTTGCTCCTAAGTTGGATCTCCCTGTAAGACAGGACCTGCAGAACATGGATAGGGAAGGCATTTTCTGGTTTGATCTGGTTTCTCCCTTTCCTGCTTATTTATCTTTAAAATAATGAGTGTTCCCCGTTTTGTTCCCCTGTGAATTTCCATTCCAGCATGAGACGTTTCTGTCCCCAATTTACTGGATTCACTTTAGCATTGGGAAAGTATTACCTTGGACACCCTTTTGTCACGGCTGAGAAAGCTCCGCGTGCCAGGCAGGGAAGACGGCTGAAATGACAGCTGAGCAGCAGGGGGTCTCCTCGAGCACAGGCTTGCTTTAGTTGCCTACATTTTTCTCCGAGCAGATCCTCTTTGTACCTTTATTTAAACCACCCGTTCCACATCGCTACGTTAACAGGAAGCGTGAGATTCACGTTGGTTAAAAATCGACCCAACTCAGGTGAAGCTTTTAAGGAGAGCGAGCAAGCGTGTGCATGGCCACTCAAACACCCCACACCCCCTGCGTACACAATGGTTCACAGGAGAGTACCTCTGCTGCCTCCTGGTGCCTTTGTTATTCCCTGAAATACCCAAAGCTGAGACAAAAATATACCTACAACACACCAAAAACTTAACCCACGGTGCTTCCTGATAATGGCTCATCTCACGGCTTCTCCAGTCAAACATCCTGTGAAAACCAGCAGCGCAACTGGTCTGCCAATGGGGCTAGCCAGCAGAACCGCTGTCACCCGAAAGGGTCCTGCAGTGCGACATTCGATGAAGAAAGCTGGGAATTCACACGTAGGTCTGGACCGCACCCTAGAAACAGCACCCTTCTCAATCACAAACCCAGGGGAGGACACGAAATAATGGGCACAAACTGACTGAAGATTGCTTCACGATAGAAATAAGGAAAAACTTTTCAAAATGTCTTGATGCCCATTTCGCTGGGGTCATCTGACCTCCGCAGGCTTTCCTGCCCAAGCACAGGGGGGCTGGACCCGATGATCCGTAAGGTCCCTTCCAGCCTCTAACACCTATGAAATCCTGAAACTATGAAACATAACCAAAATCTCTGCTCTGAACTCTGTTGGTCCTCGCAGAATTCAAAACGAGATTCTGGTCTAAATGATGAAGTATTTACATAACAGATGGTAGATTAGGAATTAGCTGTTACGGTTATCACGCTTGGGCGAGGTACCACGTCAGCATGCACGTGGTTTTCGTTAAAACCATGTGGGCACGCAATGAAAAAGAATGAGGTTGACCTCAGGGTTATGATCGAACATGCAGTGGCAAGAGGATCACCAAATTCACAGGAAAGATTTGAACTTAAAAAAAAAGTTGCCACTGGGTTTTATCATTCAAATAGTTCTGTTTCGCTCGGACAGCTTTCGGAAATTGAAGTACGTGCAGTATAGCCATGACCCACAGATTCACTGTGATATCAACGGGTTCATACTTATGGGAGAGACCTGAGGTTAAACATAACACCGAGCAATGCTGTGAGCAGGATCCTTGCATACGACACTTCTGCTTTGACCTGTATAATTTCCAATGTACAATGACACCAAAAGCAACATGACCAGTCATGACAAACATTGCTATGGGATGCAGGAAGTGGACCACTTCCCAATGAGAGTCAGGACACGGCCTGCTAGCGGGGAAAAGTCTGGCATGTTAGATAAATCTGGCACCCAGACATGGCAAATTTCAGAAAAGCAGACTCAGCAAATGTCTTTTTCCATCGCTTTACTTTCACAACGCTTTTAAAAAGTTGGTTTCTCCCATCTAGAAATGATAAATGCTCTGTAATGGTCAGAGTAATCAATTAATAACTTGAAATCACACATGATATTGTCATTTTGGTTTCACTGCACTATCTTAACTGTACAATGCAGCTATGAGGAAACACTGCTTCCCTGGAGCACTGGCTGGTCAATTTTGATTTTCAAACAATTAATCATTGTCTCCAGTATTATGTTTCCCCCCCTCAAAGTGCAGAATCCGAGCTTGCACAACTTGCCAAATGGAGCTACTTGCCTAACAAGACAAATGGATTTTATTGACTTAATCAAGAAGAATAATAACTCGATACCTCATTTTTTTCATAGCTTGCGAGTACAGACTCCGAGGGTATTAGGAGAGAAGATGTAAAATACAGTCCATAAATTATGAGACTTTATTAAAGAAACTCCAACAGAAACAGCACTCTGAATGAAATGCCCTACTTCAAGCACGGCTTCTAGTAAGTGGGCAAAATATCGCCCTCTGACAAATGAGGCAAGCGATCCACAAATGATATTTCCAAGGGAAGTTCGTAATTCTTCTCCTTCGACCAGCGGTACTATTCTGCTACGCTGCACTGGGTGGGATACCAAACAAAAGGTGACTGCTTTCTTTTTGGTTGAAGTGACAGCTTGCTATGTTCTTTTGTCACAAATGTCATCATACACAGCTTTTGTGGTTGACGGTTCCCTTGGGACATCTAGACATGCTGCAGTGGTAGTAAGGCCAGTTCCTGGAGGAAGCAGTTGTCAAAGGTAATATCTTTCTTTCCGTGGAAAGAAGCAAGTGAGTGTTTGCAGACAAAGGTAAAATACATCACGTTGAAAGGAGCCCAGCAGTCTTCCCTGCCCAAGTGCAGGGGGGGTTGGACCCGATGATCTTGGGATGTCCCTTCCAGCCCCTAACATCTATGAACTCAAAAGCTCACTTCAACGCAGATGCATAAGCCGTTTCCTCGGAGTTACATAGTGAAACAAAGGCACAAGAAGAGAGAACGCCTACTTCCTACCATAGGGACAGTATCCCTTCCTGTGGGGCAAATGGAGCAAGTTACTACTGGAGATAGGACCAGAGGGAACTTCTCATCCAGTGTGCATGTGTCGGGAGGGCAGGGAGTGCCTACATGTCTCCAACACGAACGGGCAGGGACTTGCAAAGAGGAAGGCTCTGCAACCAACGCTAGTGAAGGAAGGAGCGGTAAAAGAGGCCAGATCAGAGGGGTGGAGAACAGGGCTACAAGATATAAGACTGGGCAAGGTGACGTGAGCTGGAAAGTATCTAAAAAAATGAGAGAGGGAATTTTGAATTACAAGTGACACCCTTCACGTTAGCAATAAAACTATGATTTACAAATACTGAGGCACCTTATCTGCAACAGCCCAGTGCCTGGATTCAAAGCCACCTTTTCGTTTCTGATATTAATTTCTATTTTATTGATTTTTGCACATTATTACACAGTTGCAAACAACAAGCATAATAAAAGGAAAGAAAATCCTGAAGTGTTTCTAACATGGCATATGATAGACTAGAAGTGTGCCTCTCAGGGGTCTGTGCTAACAAATGAGAAAGAGAAAGTTCAATTGCAGAGAAACAAAATGATCTTCCCTTTCCAGGGCCAGCACTTCACTCATATTATGTGCTGATAAATCAAAGCCAACTTGATGTTTCAACTGGAAGTGCAAAGATAACCATATAGAAGGGAGCAATGGTACATTTCCAAGGTAACTGAGACATTGGCTCGCCAGTAGGTCAAGTGCTTACGAGCCACTCCTACAGCAAGTAAATGAGATGTAAAAATCCTAGGAAGACTGGAAGGTATTGGGAAGAAAATACTGAGCTTTGAATTTCTAGGATGCAGGACTGAATCCGCGTCAGGCTGATGAGAGTGAAAGAATATATTCAATGGATCACTTGGTTAACTTCCCAATAGGCAACTGCCCACATTACATAAAGCACATCATCAGGTTTACTACTAACTGGCATCCTTTCTGCTAAAACCAAAACGGGTTTCAAAGACTGGATTCCCTTTATTCTTCAGTAAACACACTAGTGACATCCTCCTATTCTCTGAGCTGTTACACGGCACTTGGGAGATGACACCTGTTCTGATAGAAATTCAAGCTCCTAGAGTATGATCAAGGTCAGTCAGCCATGATGAAATGTCTGCTTTATTACCTAGAAAAGAATGACCCTGGGCATAGCTTCTAACCACTTCTTCCACCCACCCAAGATGACTTCCAGTCTTCCTGCCTCTCCCTCCAAGAGGAATACTCTCACTGGTGGCGAGACTACGGCAGCAGCTCAATGCCTTCAAAGCTTGCTCTATTCTCCAGGTTCTCTTACAGATCGGAAGGAAATCCAGGTTTCCTTCTTATTACAGGTTGGGAGAAACGGGAAAGCCAATTTCAATGGCACGTCAGGAGAAACATGATCTTGTGGGTGACCACATTCAAACCAAACCTGCTATGTGCAAGACCCCAGAGCTCACCTGCATTATGGAGCTGCTGCTGCCATCACTGTACTCGCCCAAGTATGACAACAGAAACCCCTTTGAAAAACCCCTCTGCATGCCGACAGAAGAGGTTACTCGGTAGGCCAGGGGTGGGCAACTATTTTGGGCGGAGGGCCGCTTACTGAGTTTTGGCAAGCGGTTGAGGGCCACATGACAGGCAGCCCAGGGCAGATAAATATTAATTTTCTAAATGTTTTAGGGGCCCGAGGGCCAGAAAGAATGGCCTGGTGGGCTGCATCCGGCCCGTGGGCCACATTTTGCCCACCTCTGCTGTAGGCCGTGCTATACAACTTCCCCTGATGAGGCAAGCAGTGGTTTTGCCAGCAGGGCTATTGTGGTAAACAGGTGTGACCAAGCAAACTCAGATGCTCAGTGCAGCCACCCATGTTTTCCTGCACCCTTTAGAAAATAACTAGATTATTCTATTAAAGAGTGGGAAGGATTTAGATGCATGGAGCCTGATCTTGGTGGTTTGGGTTCTCAGGGATAGATACGGGCATGATCCAAGTGGGGCAGGGCCTGACCCGGGTGTGTGGAGCAGGAGCCAGGTAGTGCAAAGCCCAATCTGGGTGGGATCTGGCTCATGGACTGGTCCTACACTACTTATGTGGCACATGAGGACGAAAGTCTGAGCACTGCTGCATTAAACTAAGGCCCCAGGGCTTTAAAATAAACCCTGCAATGCAAAGTGCAAAGGCAGGTTACCTGGATTCAGATTCCATCCAAGGCAAAATGGGCTTACAAATACCAACGGAGAATATTCCTACCAAACCACGTACGCTCACGAGACAGTCGCGAGTAAACACATGCCTTATCGGAAGTTTTCAACGCTGGCAATGCTTTCTACATAAAAGCTACAACATCCTCAGCCACTCTGTCTCACCCAAAATCATTCCTCTCTCATTTTAGCCCAAGTATTTCAATCTAACTCTACAGGTAGCAAATTGAAATGTTTAGTCGTCCATTGCAGGCAGATTGAATCTGAAAAGAATACGGCAATAAGAATGAAGCAAGGCATCAATATCATACACTAAAGCTCTTGCCAATGACAGCAATGATGTAGAATGAATGATTGAGCATTTGTTAAACTTCTACCATTGTGAAAGCAACCTATTATTTTCCTGGTTGTGCTCTGAAATGCCTCAGAACGAGTGAGTGAGAAATAATACAGTTCATTTTCTATTGCTTTTGTTCAACAGATACATTGCTGCGTATCGCATCCTCCATTCTGTTTCATCAACAAAATGGCTAATATTTTTCCCTCGACCCCAATTTTTTATTTTTTTTTCATATCGCATTGCTAGACTGATGGCTGCTCCATTTAAACATTATGTGCGTCTCTTAAGAACCCCGATAACATCCTGTAACATGACAAGGTTTTCAATTTAGGATTGTTTTACAAAGAAAAACACAATGTTCCAATCAATGTCAAAGGTGTAAAAAAAATAATAATAATAAAAACCAGCTGACAAAAGGAAGGAACTTCAGAGCTGCTATTCTATCCTAAGGACATGCTGCCAGGCCTGCAAAACTCGGCACAGCTGCTCAAGTGCACTAGCTTTTCCCTTTTACAGCACTTAGTCAAATGGGGACTAATGCTGTAAGTTATCATTTTGATCTCCCCATTCCCAACCTAATACATAGTTATATCACAAAAAACCTCGTGCTAATTTAACCCCAAATCATATGCATTACTGCAGCTGTACAATATAAATGCGGGACTGGAATCCGCAGGCCAGCGCGTTGTTACAAAGGCAAATAACGAAAGAGCAGAACCTGGATGGAGCAAGGATTCAAGGTGTATGGGAGGTGCCCCATCACGGAGCTACCATGAGAAAAGCCACTGTACTGGCTGGGCACGTGTCTGATTGTCCATCACTTGCAGTCTCACTGATTGGGAATTGGTTCATAATTGTGCGTGAAGTGCTGTGGCTATAGCATGGGGCCGGAGTGAGCACCCAGCCCAGTAAGCCTCACAGTGGGTGAGAGGTAAGTGGGGGAGCTAGCTAGGTCTTATGAAAAGGGTTTGCAAAGATAGGTAATGACTGGCAATAATTGCTTGTGGAGGACTGCGGCGAAGCTGCAGCTCATTTTAAGAAGCGGCAGTAGAGGTGGAAGTGGGGGGGTGCCTTTCCATCAGCGACAAAGCAACAAAGAAAGTCGAGTGAAGACATTTTGGTTTACAAAATGTGTCTGTACTAACTGGCTGCCTCATTTGAATTCCTAGCCAGTTGCCCTTGCAACTCCTCAGAGCTGTAAATGGGTTTGGGACCCAAAACTAGAAGTACCAGTACCCCGGTGGTCTAGTTCTCAATGTCACTTTAGAAAGACCTTGAACTCTTCCCCTCCTCACTCACTCCATTGCCAATGGTCCCTCTGCTAGGACTCCCGTGCTTTCCCCTACTGAGCAAACATTTTATTGTTCTCATGCTGCTGCATTCACAAAATCAGCTTTTGTTCACTTCTCCATCTGAGTGCAAGCCTGACACAAGCAGGATTATGAAGGCCCTTTGGGAACCCAGGAGTACAATAATGTGAACTCTGGTCATTGTTTCTCCTTTGTACACAGATTAAAAAGAAGAACTTGGTTTTACCTAGTGCCTTTCGTGATCGAAAGCATTCCTCAAAGCATCAGAGAGGAGACAGAGATGGATGTAATTTAGGCAAATAGGACAAAAGTGGGGCTGGCCCTTTACTGGGATGACTTCCTTGACTTCTGTTGACTTCAACCTTCAGGACTATAGTAAAGCAGTGAAACAGGTCACCCAGAGAGGTGGTGCAGTCTCCATCCTTGGAGGTTTTCAAGACCCGGCTAGACAAAACCTTGGTTGGGATGATCTAGTTGGGGATGATCCTGCTTTGAGCAGGGGGTTGGACCAGATGTGACCTCCTGAGGTCCCTTCCAGCCTTCGTTGTCCATGATTATATGGCTAAGGGCAGTCAGCATCTCTTATGACTCTACACCACTGAGCCTCTCTCAAACTTGGCAACAACCCTTACACCAGCGATGCTCAGCCAGGGTGCCGCGGCATCTCGGGGTGCCGCTAGTTCTTTTGAAGGGTGCCAGGAGCAGTGAGGAGGAGATGAGAGGTTGTGAGGAGAAAAGCAGATAAGCCATTCTCAGGCTTGTCCCTGGCTGAATGATCCCCCAACACCCTTACTTCCAGCCCTTGTATAAAGAGTTAAGCACTGTAATATACCATTTATTTTTTGAAATTGGATGCCACTCAATTCACAAACGTTAGGGAAGGGTGCCTTGCATGCAAAAAGGCCAAGAGCTGCTGCCCTAGACAAACGTGGACAACAGAAGTTTTCTTACTGAGAATGGACAGCATCACTTCCATTGCTCCGTGTCTTTCTGTAATCATTCTAGGATCCAATTTCCAACTGAAAAACTGCATGTAGGGGCATGGAAAAAAACCCTTTATTTTATTATATTTTGTGTATTACTGATAAGTATTGGCAAACTGCATTGCACTGTACAAAGCAGGTCTTGACCTTAAGACCTCAGAAACAGAGAGAACAAGAGAAAGAGAAATCCCAGAGGAAGAAACCAGTTTGGTTTGCAAAATTAAAGGAGCAGTGAATCTTGGAAAAGGGGCCTGAACATGAAGGCGGTGGCAAATGAGGATAAAGACGGTACAGGGTAAGAGAAGGCGACTAAGGCTGTGCACAGATGCAACTGTGCAATAGCTTTAAAACTGGAGGTGGACCTGGTGCTCAGGAACACACATGACTGCTCTGTCCGTATGTTCCTATACTGGGAAAAGGGAGTTAAGAGGCTGTAACATTAACTTGAAATAAAACTGGCTAAAGTTGTAATAGTTTTGCTTCACTAATAGTGCTATAGGAGCATGCAGATATGAATAGTTGCATAAAAACTGTTTATACCAGTATCATTTAATATTCTAAGACAACATATTAAGGCTGGTAAAGCTGGTGGCACACAGGACCTGACACAACGCAAGACAAAATGCAGAACAGTCATCCAGAGCTAAGTTTTATGAAGCTCTAAAAGGAGCAAGAGGATTGGTTTTTTTTCAGTCTAGTGCCATAAATGTTCATGGGTCTACAGATGGAGTTCAATGTTTCCTCTGTAAGTCAATAAATCTTCATAAAGCTTGTGGGTGATCTGCTGCAAAAGAGCAGTTCAGAGATCCCAGGAAGGTCATAAAGGCAGTGTGCTTTTGTTGCTATCATCAACACGGCGAGGAGTGTCTTGGCAAAAGTCATTTACAATCTGAAGGGCACTTACCGCCAGAGCGACACCCAAGCTGAGTGCAGCCAAGTGGACAGTCCCTACTTCTAAAGATCAAATGCAGTATTCATTATTTCAGACTTTTATTTAGCTAATGGGAAAACAAGCTGCTTCACAGTGATCCACAGGATTTCACTGCGCCTTCCTCTGGGGTTCAACCTAGTTTCATAATACTTCTGGATTTGCTGCATCCTAGGTGATGAATTTTGACTGGTCCAATTTGCTTTCAGTTAAACACAAAACTTGATCCAGCTTTCATATAACGATCCATATGTTCCACTGCAGCTGGCTCTTGTGTGTAACCACTACTGAAAAACTCAGGTTCCCCTTAGATTAGAAATGGGCCGTCTGAGGTAGGAAAGGGATCTCCCATTGTGCGATTTCCTTAAGACCAGAATATACTTTTACTTTCAGTGGTGAAAAGCTACAGGAAGTCCATGGTATGAGGAAAACTTAATACAGGTGTGGACTCATAACTGGCCCTTGGTTCTAGGAAGAGGGCTTACTTTTGGAAGGAAACGAGGCTAGGAGGAGGAAGGCATTGGAAAGGGATAGGTACAGCCATTGCCTATCATTCATTTTCTAGGCCTGAAATTAAAACAAAGGAGTTCTGCCATCAAATCCATGCATTTAAAAACTGAAGGTGGTTAGGAAAATGAATCGTTGCAGTATTATATATTTAAGACGGGAGTCTATTCGCAAATCCCATCAAATTACGTTAAGCAAGTCTTAGAGCTTCATTTCTTACTTTAAATTCAAACCACACAAACACAGGGCAGGTGCTTAGCACAATGAACACTATTAACATGGCCCAGATCGTTACAGGGATGAGAGCTACAGGCCCTGCCAGCGCTACAAAACCTATAGAACTGCTAATCCTGATAGCAGCTCAATTTTGCCTTGCCCTTCAGTTTTAAGGCATTCAAGAATTCAAAGTCTAAAAATAGGAGATTTAGCCTGACAGTCCCCATTCTGTACGTAGCCAAGTCATAATCACCTTGGAATTTGGGCACATCAGCAAGCAACTGGCATTAGATTGACAGACCAGCAACAGTTATTTCCTACAGTCTTGAGCAATAGCACTGACTTAAGCTGTAGCACAGTTTTTGGAAATGATTATTAACAAGTTATTCACAGAGCATACACGCAAGAAAGATGCAAGAGAGTTTAACAACTGTTGGCAAGCAGTTTCCCATCTTGTGGACAGCACCGTAACTAGGGTCAGTCAAACAGCTGTTTGCTTCTTTGAGGCAGCCTAGCATGAGGCGCATTATAAACTACTACTGGAAAAGTATCAAGCAAAACACCTAGATTGCAAATGCGCGCATCACCTCATGCAAGCACGAACTCTGAGAATCCAAATATTTTCCGAGTCGAACGTAGATCCTTACCAATTATGCCCTCGAACTACTTCTTGCTATGCTCTCAGCTTGGACAAGCAGGAAAAAAAAGATGAGCTGCTTGTATTTTCATTCACTGTTCAGTACATTTCCATTCTGCCACGTTACCCCCTTGATGCCATCTGTCTGGCAAACACTGCAAAAGATACTATTTTTCATTTTACAGAATAAACTGTCAAGACAGGCTAAAATTTCCAAAGTAGGATCAGTTAAGATAGAGACCTGTCCCCCTCTGGGTAAATGCCCAAATAACAAATCAGCCTGGTTTTTAGACTGCAGACATAGCTTCTGATGATGTTGGTGGAAGATGACGGCCTTTGAAAGAGCAGACTGCCTAATCTGATGCACTGAAGCATGGCTAGATTATATATTTAATCAGTACTGTAGGGATGTGGCCAGGCACCTGGAGTAAAACAGAAAGCATCTTCCAGTTGCTACCACAGACACAAATGCATGGCTGCCAACAGCAGCTGCTTTTTTTGCACCCCAGCTCCCCCAAAGTCGGTGCCTGGGGTGCTTGCTCCTATCACCCCATTGCATTTAATAAAACATGAAGGTCTGGGGCCAAATACATACATATTCATTCCAAAGGATATAGAAACTGGGATGTTATATTTAGTGAAGGCTGAAACCTTGTATTTTGGGACTCCACAAAGAATGGTATTTATTATAAACAGGTGTTCACTTGACAAGGGACTGGGAGGGGAGGCCAAAACAACTCAAAAACATCCAAGAACAATGCTTATTAGGCTACAATCCTATTGGTGGTCTTGCAGTGTTGGCAGTCCTGCCACTTGGTTGGCACTCAGCTTGGGTGTCGTTCCGGCGGTAAGTGCCCTTTAGAGTGTAAATGACTTTCACCAAGACACTCATCGCCATGTTGATGATAGCAACAAAAGCACACTGCCTTCATGACCTTCCCAGGATCTCTGAACTGCTCTTTTGCAGCAGATAGCAAACAGGCTTTATGAAGACTCATTGTCCTACAGAGGAAACACTGAACTCCATCTGTAGACCCATTTTTAATGCCTAGCAATTTTTTTTCAAGCCAATCATGGGATATTGGTAACTGGCGCAGCTTCAGGAGGCTAGCCACAGATTTCTGAGTAACAGATAATGTTATTCACCCAAAGAGATTTAATAAACAATCAAATCCAGGTTGTTTCGTAGGTTTAGGGAAAGGATTGGGAGCATGGCCATAGATTTAGTCGCCGAGGACAGGACGTTGTAAGGTAGGAGAAAAAATGCAAAGTTTTGGCAAATGAATAGATGGAATTCTCTTACTCCAAGTACTCCCCGGATTAGTGAGCAATTTTTGAGCCTAGAGACTGGGCAATTGCTTCTGAGCTACAGTGCCTGAAAACCTAAAAGCACGTGGGGAGTGCACAAGGCAAAAGAAACAAAAACACGGCTGATTAAAAATCTATACAATAAAAGAATAACTGGCGGAGAAGATTCTGTAAGGTATGGGAAATCCATGAGAGCTGGTCACTTTTCATCTCCTTTGCATGAACCTTGATAAGCTGAGAGCCACATTCAGCTCCATCTCTTGGACCCTCTATATAATTGACAATACAACCTAAGATTTTGTCCAAGTATGAATGTACTACGATAATAAAACGGGTCCCGTCTCTTTTAATGTGCAAAGATGAGCTTGGCAATGAACTCAAGTGTGTAAGCCAGTGCTAAGGTATCTGCCTCAGTCAGCAAAGTCTAAAACATCAGCCCTGAGGTGTGAAAGGCCACATGCATCTCAGTGGGGGATTAAACACAATGACCCATCAGGGCTCTGACTATGGAGGGAGAATATGTACAGGCAAGAATGGGTTGAGCCCACTATGCCAAACCTTAAGCTGGTGGAGGAAAGTACTGGGGTCCTCACTGCTATCCCTAGCCCTCCTGAAGACAAGACTCCTCTGTTGGTATGCTTTTTGTTCCTGAGCAGAGGGACATCTGTGCTGTCAACTTCAAGCAGAGACAAAGGTCTCAGGCCAGGGACCCAGAAACTGAGACAGAAAGAGAAATCCCCTTGCTTATCCAAGTTAGAGAAAGGACCATGATGTGGGGCTGTACTTGTGGTACGCCTGCAGCTCTGGGTTGCCTTGATCTGGTACTGGATACATGTTTTCCATGCAAATAATGCATGTGCTGCAGGACACATTTTGACTGGACAAATGCAATACTGGGAGTCATGTGACAAATGGGTCCGAAACAGCTATCTTTAAAACACACAACTATTTGCCATGCCAGGACCAACAGCAAGAAGCCAACAGAAAGTCAAAGTTTTTCTGCGAGAAAACTCTCCCTCCCTTCCTAATGACAAGACATCACAGCAGATGAGAGACTCTTCCAGCAGCACCATCTTTCCTACTGGGATTTGGGTTCAGTACCACCTCAGAGAGAAGGCTACCAACTTATCTGCTCATTAATACCCAAAGGTCCCTCAGAAATGTCATGTCCAGGTACTAACCCAGCTTTTCAGATGACATCCTAGCATGGAACTGCTGGATAGTTTGACTCTGTTGAAAGAGAGTTGTTGGCCAACAAGAAGCCAGTAATGCTCCCCGGACACTTGTAGCCAACTGGGAAGCTGACTATAATATTGCTTAGTATTATGTGAGACTGTTCAGTGCTGTATTCCTGCCCCCCCTGAACTCTACAGGCGAGGAACGGGAGGCTGGCAGCATAGGTAAGTAATGGAACAAGGACCGAGAGATAAGACAGCTTCAACCCCACTCCTACAAAGCAGCCAGGAGAAGCCTGGAGCCCTTCCAGGGAGATGTTATGGCTGGCTTCCAGACAAGCGAACTGATTTTGTTTGCCATGGTTATTAAGACCCTAAAAGAGCAAAAGATCCGGAACAGTTAAAAAGGTGCCCCTGGGAGAAAGGCCGGAGTAGACAAGGAGGAGTGGGCGGCATGCCAGGCGGCTGACACGCCAACGGACAGAATCAGAGGTTTGCGAGGAACGAGCTGTGCCACAGGCTAGGTCCCATCTACCCAAGGCCTTGAGTGAGATCCCAAAAGGAGGTGAGAGGGCAGGTGCACTGTGCTCTTTGCTGTCTTAAATCCCTTTTTCTAAGCACCGAGCAGCTTTCGGCAAAATAAATCGCATGTTGTTTTGAAGAAGCTATTTCTGAGTCAGTAATACAGTGGCATTATTGTTTGCAGGCTCCCAGAAAAAGACTCCTGCAGGTTACACTTCCGCCTCTTGAGAAACAGGGCTGGTAATCGGAGGTGGACCGTCACATCTGCAGACCTAGCAGGAGAAACCTACCCCTAGGAGTGGAGCGCGGGACCCACTGAATAAAGAGGGTCTCCGAGTTAGACCCCATCTAGGGATCACGACCTGGTACCCAAAAGAGACATTCTCATTTTACTGCAAGTATTTTTGCCCCATTCTCATAATTAGTTGGGGGGAGGGGGGGAATCAAAGGACACCACTGATTCATTACATCGACAGAGAAGCATGCTCCTCAGAGGTCTGGGGTGACCGCAGCGTATGTACTCAGGAGAGTCAAAGGCTTGCAATCTGAAAAATTAAGTACTCCATTTACCCACAGACCATGTACAGAGTTCAAGGCAGATAGCTATTACTTTTAATTATTTGTTAATCAGGGGAGAGCTTGATGACAGATTCATTGTGATCTGGATTTAAGCAGCACGTACAAAGTAACACAAGCAGCAACTTTAAAAGAGTCACGGCAATTCCCGGCCTGTCTTAGAAGAAATGCGTAATTTATTGTATTCTACCCACGACTGAACAATAGTGTATACATAGTCCTTTGTTTCGGACTGCACTGCTGCACTGAAAATTAGACAGCATTACATGCGTGGACAGACACTTGTCTTGCTGCATCGCCAATATGCAAGACACGATGTCTCCAACTCCAGTACAGTCTCCCTATGCCTCCACCACTCGGACTGGGCCCCTTGTTTTAAATACCCCTGTAGCCTATGTGGCTCCAACAAGTAGGTCCCAAAAGACTTGTGGGAAACTTTCTTTTGTGAGTTATACAACGAGTACATGTCTGCAATGACGCAGCCTTTTCAAACCACTGTATCTTCATTAGTGAACTGGAATGCAGGATTTGGGACTTTGGCTTAGAAACCTACACATCAGGCACCTCCCTGCAGCGCAGCCGTTCTGCCTCGTGCCCAAATGAAGTCCTTCCCCGGGCCTCAGGATTATTATTACCATCTTCAAACATCCCAAGCTCCTCGTCTCCGAGTCCAATCACACCATGCCCACATGGCTCGCTCCTCCCCATTTCTTGGGAAGAGCCATTAAAACTTAACAGTTTCCATTACACATAGTCTTCCATTATACCTCCAAAGGAGAGCCATTCCCATGTTAACAGTTCTTGACACATCATTCACAGCTAACTCAAACGCACCTGCAGAACTTGCACCCGGTCGCTTTTGTTCCAGCACAAAACCAAATGAGGAGACCAAGTCGGATGCGCTTTTCATAACAGTACAAAATCCCAGCCTATTCTTCACGCCGTATGAAGATTGCAACTACCACACTGAAACATCTCTCCTAAAACAAACCACCCGATGCTAAGCTGACCCACATGATCTTTGCAAAGCAATTTTGTTTTTTATTACACAGCAGCCTGTACCTGCAATACAGTGCAAAAGCCTTTATTTTTGCAACTATACAAACCGTAGAGATGTCGCAGCTCTGACCTCTTAGTTACACTCTGCCTGTTAACTCATCTCATTAAAACAGCAGTAGATATCTCGCATTTAAAAATGTTAATATCATCCTATAGTAACTTTTTTTTTTATTTTTTGTGTTTTATGACGGGGACTTGTTACCATCCTGTACCATCTATTCTTTTCCCAGAGCCTGACGAAGGGACTTTGATCCCGAAAGCTTGCAGAAAAGGAAAATGCTCTTGCGATTTCCCAGTTGGTCTAATAAAAGGTATTACTTTGGAACCAAGCGTTCTAGTTTTTTGAATGTCTTCAATATAAGCCTAAGCATTTATTGACTACTGAGGCTGCATAAACCCTATATTTCTGCTGAGGTAAATAGGAATTTGGGCATGGGCAAGCAATGCAGGACAGAGTCCCAACACGCTTATGGTTTTTTTTGGTCAGAAATAATCTCTTTGCTCACAAATCCTCAACCTTTTTCAGCACATTTTGTGCTCGTTTAGATATAGCATTGCATACTGAAGCAAAGCTAATGAGGTGGCTGTATCCAGGTGAATTTTAACATCTACCCTCTTCCAAACCTCTTTTACTCTAAAGCTGCCAACAGGTATTACATCTGCCAATAGGCCCTTTCACCTGGGACAAAAAGCTAGCACACCACCATTCAAGGAGTTTTTTGGGGGTGGGAACTCTGAACAACTTTAACCTATAACATACCCCAGAGGGGAAAATCCCAAATGTTTATATGCGAGTCGGATCCATTTTTCCGCACGCACGCACACATCACAGGACCAGTTCTTTTCCTGACTTGATTTATATGCAAAAGATACTTTAAAAACAAACAAACCCTGTCATTTTAACATATTCCCCTTTTCACCGATTTCTGAAGAGGTTCAGTTCAGGTTTTTGTGCCCTCTGAAAAAGCGATTCCTACAATAAAGCAAGAATTCCCAGGTTCAGCCCCCAATTTTGCCACTGACTTACTGTGTGATCTCAAGAAAATCATGTCCCTTTGCTTTCTCTGCCTCCATTTAGCTCATGGGCAAAATGACTACAATATTCACCTGCCTCCACACGCTGTGGGTGTGAATGTTCATTAATTAACAGTTGTGAGGTTTTTGACATCAGAAAATTACTAGTTCACATTTCTAGAAAAACTGCCCACACATGCACCTTGTTGAAGGTCTTGCTTTCAAAGGGTTGCTCTACCATCTGCTTGGCCATCCCGAAGGGAATGAATGAGAGCCCACTGTACAGACCCAAACACGTGGAAACTGTTTCAGGGCATGGGGAGACGGAGGAAGCAGGCTCTTGCCAGTCTCCCTCTGACAAGAAAAACTGCAAAATTGGGCTCTACCCTGAGCTCGGGACATGTGAAAGTAGCAGAGCACCAGAGTCCAGTCTAAAAAGCTAGGATGGGAGCGGAAAATGCTCTCGTTAATTGTGAGGGCTCGCATGCTGCTGCACAAACTTCAATAAAGCTTAGAAAACAGGAAAGTCAATAATTTTTCAATCAAATTGAATCAGACCAACAGAAAAGGAATATAAATTCTGTGCTTAATAAAAAAAAAAGGCGGGGGTGTTCAATCACTCTGGAACAGTCATCATTTTAACAATTTCATCTCCTGCCTAATACAACTTTATTAGTTTAAAAACATTGCTTGACTGCCCTCTCGGCTCCTCGGCCTGCCGTACCAGTTAGCGCCGAGAATATTAACGAGCAGTAATAATGGAGCACCATTTCTATCCCTGTCGGTCTCCGGGGAAGAGCAATCATCTCAGCACTGTCATTGCTAATGCAAGCCACTATCACTAATCCACCTCAAAGTGAAATGCTCGGACATATTGTTTTGCTGTTGCCCCCCCCTTTACTCTTCTTTTACTTCCCTTTGCAAGATACTCTTCTCTTGTGCAGAAGTGTCCCAGACATTATTAAGTGCACAGACAGAGATGCATACAGTAAATCAGGTAGACAGACAAACACACGCATGCACACGCAAGCATGCAGTGTTTCTCCGAACGGTCTCTTCTACAGGTTAGCCAATGCAAAGGCTGAATGCAACTCTGCTTTGACGAGGGCTATTATTAAATTGTGCGGTTCCCTGAAGATACTGCTATTTTATTATATGCCTTCTGTTTCACAAATTGAATTCGGGGCTGTGAGCGTGTTGGGAGGGCACGAGGGGTTTCACCTGGGTCATATTGTTCACAAACGCATGCCACGATAATTGAAGGCAAGGCGCTCCACAGGCACCTAATGCATTTTTGACAAAACATGAAGGAAAACTAAATGGAAGTAAAATAAAGAAGCAGATCCTTCCAGGTGCGACTCTGTAGAGCCACGAGGACCTCTATGAGCTGAGGATCTTGTTCTGAACAGATAGAGCAAGGCATTCATATTCATCTTGGCATTTAAACCTCGGACACCGTTAGCACATTTTAGAGCAGGGGCTGGCAATTATTTTGGGCGGAGGGCCGCTTACTGAGTTTTGGCAAGCCATCGAGGGCTGCATGACAGGCAGCTCAGGGCAGATTAACATTAATTTCTTAAATTTTTTAGGGGCCCTGCGGGCC
>NW_017728931.1:141109731-141130168 GCF_001723895.1 Crocodylus porosus | reverse complement strand
GCATTGCAGGCTCATGTTCATCTTGTGGTCAATGATGACCCACATACTGCAGGCCAGGTCTGAGGTGGATTACCACAAGGCGATATCAGATTTAAGAGCAGACTAAATCCTCATGGCATGTGCAGGACCGATTTGACTCTACCCTTCATGAGCACTACAGTCATTTCTTTAAAAATACAGGCAAGTCAGCTAGCAAGGAAACGCAAAAGTTTTGCCTGGTCTGAAAGTCCATTTTCTGCAACTCCCGAGACAACTCGGGCTCTGAGTTTACCAGGCGAGAGCGCGCTGTCCCTAGAAATCAGTCCTCAGCTAGTTAAATCCACAAGAATTCAGGCTTGGGCTGAGCTGGAAAGTTGGTATTGATCAATCACCATTCTCGCTGAGCAATCAAAGAGACCTATCATCGGAAATAAACCTGTTGACCTGGAAGAATTCGCACCGGCACCCACACGGCTCTTAGTCCCTCTAATCTGTCTGATAACACTAACAAAAGGTGTCAGCTAGAATGAGCCAGATAATACAATGCACACGGCAGGAGGAGGAGGAGGAGGAGGAGGGAAGCATCACAAAGGAAGAAAGGACAGCTCAGAACAGACAAGATCCACAAGGGAAGGGAGCGAGAGAGGAGAGAGAAAGGCTTTAGAATTGGAAAAGAGCAGATGACATTCAAGAGGGTCACGGTGCTCAGAAAATGAACCAGGAGATTGAAAGGTTTTGGTGGAAATGCTGACTTTGAAAACAGCCCTTGATCTATTTTTCCCCTCTTACAAATGTTTTCCTCACAAGGCCAAAACACCAACTATGTAAAGAATGAGACGCATCTTCCACTGGAAATGAAGACGCGCTCGTCTGAAAGGCACGCAAGCCATTCCTTCCCCCGCAAGCCTCGGGTTTTCGGGAAGATGAGCCGGCCTCCTACAACAGAGTTTTGATGGATTAAATGCTTAGAAAATACAGTGCATGGCGCAAAGTTGGCCTTAGACCAAATTTCCCTTCTTAAACTTTGATAATAAGTGGTTTCCACAGAATAATGCAATATAATCCGCTGTCTCCAGGCCAAATCTCCAGCTGGTACACACTGGGGTAATTTCAATGATTTCTGTAGGCCTACCCTTGTTGAACCACATGAGGATGTTCCTTTTATAATGAGTTATGGCACGCTAGACAAGCATGGAAGCTCTTAGATCCCAAAGGAAATGCTGGAAAACAAAACCATCTTATATTCAGGGAAAAATCAGCAAGAAATAGCTACAGTTCCTGCAACCCTAGAAGTGTACTCATCACCCAGACAATAACCCACAACCAACGTGTAGAAAACTTAGTTTTTGCCATGTAGCACCTTAACATGGTAGTGAAACACCCACAGTTGAGCCCAAACTTGAGGCTGTAATCCAAGGTAATAATGTTCTAGGCAGAAGGGCAAAAAGGCAACCAACTGATCCATCCTCCGCTCCTTCGGGGAAAGAGAATTTTTTTTTAACACTTCAGTTTCCATTGTACACATACTTGTGATTCAGGATCTCATTTCTCCCCATATCACTTCTTGTATTCCCTTTGTCCACGTTCGTCCCAATTTGTGAAGGCACAGTTAAATCCCCTGCCCTACCCTGAAAATCTCAAACTATAAATTTTTTCACGTTGCCCTCCCTCAAAGGTCTATATACAAGAGGAAGCTAAACACATGAGTTATTGCAGAATAATAACTTTCATTTCTACCCAGAACTTTTACAATCTTTTCTCCAATGCCTGATGAAGGCGGTTTGTGCCCAAAAGCTTGCAATTAAAGAAATGTTTTTGCAAAAGTCTGGGTGCTCTAATAAAAGATATCATCTTTACTCTGAGTCCTGACTGCAGAATAAAGCATTTTTGGTGACCTCTTTGATAGGTGGGATCCAAGGCCCAAAGACTCCTAGCAAATCAGAGCCCTTGGAACGGAAGGGACCAAAGGTCGTTTAACCAAACCCGCCACAGAAATGCAGATTGCACGGTTTCTAAACCATCCCACATAAGTGTTTCCCCAGCCTCTCTTTGAAAGCCACCAATGAAGAAGATCATAATCTTCCCTGTGCAGCTTGTTCCATTGTCCTACTGTTCAAACAGGGAGAAAAGTGTTTTTTTTTATAGGTATTGAAAAAAAAAGAAAAAAAAAAAAAATCAGTCCCAAAGAGGTGTTCTTTTTTTTTAAATAAACCGTTTTTCAAACGTAGTGAATTATTTGGGAAAATAAAGTTAAATAAAATCAATAGCATAAAATTATTTTTCTATGGTTGGCAGCTTATTGAGTTAACATCAATCATCAATGTGGGAAAATATGTAAGGAAGATGCATGTCTGTACTCGGAGATTGATTTCAGACCTAAAGTGCTTGGGCATCACCAATGGCAGGTTATAAATAATAGGAAGCAAATGAAGAGGACATCTGCCAAAAAAAATTATTCAACCTCAAATTTCTCTCTTAAAATCCTTTAAAAAAAAGAGTATTGATAAAATGACGGACTCTCTACCTAAAAATAAGAGCAAAAATGTATAAACACATTAAATATATGAAGACATAGTAATGTATGGCTTTGTGAACACCTGAATAAGTAAAACGGGAGCTGCTGTCTTCATACAAACTGAGGCTGATCAATACAGTTATTTATTACTGTGACTTTTCTAATAGTCTAGTTTTTTTTCTCTTTTCTGGCACTCTGGTTCTTCAGAGCTGGGTGTCCAGGAGGAAGAGGAAACAGTATCAAGAACCTTCTCGATCTGCATACATTTTAATGTGGGTGCTGTTGTGAAAACTTCAGATGGTTTCGTGATCAGGAAATCACATCTATGTGGGCAAATATCCTGCAGGATTCCAAGGTGATTTGTTACATGGACTGCCAACACAAGCAATCTTTGAAATCCATTTGATGGTTGCTAGGAGCGTTACTCAATTTTACTCACTGGATATAACTAAGAAAAAGTGTCTTTTCCTGAAAATGAAGTTGAAGAAGTCAATATACTCTAGACTGGTCTGGAGAGCCTAGAAATGACAGGTTTTAGGCCTATTTTTACAAGTTTGTTATCCTGGGAACATACTTTTGATGCCTTTCCTGGAGATGTATACAGGTGATGGAAGTATAAACCAAGTACACAGGAACTATGGCCCCTTGGATTTCTGCAGTCTACGCCACAGCCTTGTCTTGTGGTATTTTGTTTCGCATAAAATTAGCAATGTATTACACCCACATGCATGCATTCTCTTTGGTCAAACAGGAGGGAGAGACACTGTACTCAGCCCAATTAAATCCTCTCACTTTCTTCTCAAAGGCAAAGCATAAAGATGGTTTTACTAGTCTAGTTCTCCACAACTAAAGGATAATCAAATCCACCACCTATCTGAATCCCAGGCAAAGTACACACCAATAAAAATTATGGCCAACTAATAGTCACCTTAAGGCTTTGCAGAGATATGGTATATTCTGTATGGTGCCCAATCCAAAGTCCAGCTGACTCAATGGAAAGATACCGGTTGGCTTCAATGAACTTTAGGGCTCTAAAAAGACATTGAAATCTGACCCATTCCTGATTGTCCTGGGTTTTTACCAAGATCAAGACAGGAGTAGCACAGTCATTTACACATTGCCCTTCCAAGTTGCACTGGTGCTCCTCTGCCAGTAGGTGGCCAACAAGACAGCACATTCTGGCCAATCTGATAGGGAATGAACCGCACACCAAGTACAGACATTACACATAAACCGGTATAAGCGACTGGAAACCAGCATAAACTTGTAACATAGCAGGAGTTCAGCACACATAGACTGGTTTAAGAATGGCAGAACCTAGTCTAACACAGACCTGGATGGATGTAGTATCAGACTTAATAGGTTTAGGTTAGACCAGTCTATCGAACTTCTGTATCAGATTCCTTCCTGACTCAAATTAGGTTGCAGTCTGCTGGCATCCCAGGGGCCTCTGTGGCTCCCCCTTCTTCCTGCCTCGGACACAGGTATGCACAAAGGAACTCGGCTCTCACTCAGCTGCTCCAAACTGACAACCACAGGCCAGGGGCAGGGAGCATCTGTAGCTCTGTATTTTTTAATCTTTATAGTGTCCCTAGGTAGGGGTGGAGGGCTCTGCAAAGGGAAGGATGAGGCCTCTTGGAGCTTCTTTGGCAGCAGGGCAGGAAGAGTGAGCAAGTGGCAGGTGCGGGCAGCTGTGCCCTGTGTGTGCAGGACTGCGCAGGGCCATGGTGCAGTGGGGAGGGGAGAAGAGCTGGTGCCGTGCTTGATGGGGTGCCAGGGTGGGGAGTATAGGTCTCGGCATGCATCTGTGCCCTCTTCCCTTTAGGCCAGCTCTCCCTCTCAATCACGATCTTTTGCATCTCTGTACAAGCTTATTTCTTCCTCATGCTTGCCCCAAATGTGATCTTCTTCACAGTCTTTCTGCCAAGTTTAGAATGGCATGAAACATCTCTACAGGTGGGACAGGTGGGAATTGGTTAAAGAGGTCTGCTTTCTCCTCTGGCGCAACCACCAGATTGCCCAGAGAATCTTGCAGGGGCCCCACATTTCCCAGTGCCTTCTTCATTCTCCCTATATATTTGAAAAAGGACTTTTTGTTATCTTTAATCTTGGATACTAGTCCTAGCTCTATGTTCACCTTAGCTTTCCTGACAGCCCCCCAACAGGCCCGAGCAGAGGAGGTATACTCCTCTTTGGAAATAGCACCCCCCTTCCACCAGTTGTATGCCGCCTGTATCTCGGCCAGGAACCTGGCTGATTGTTCCTCCCAGCAGATGTTTGGGTAATCGAAATCACCCATGACAACTACATCCCTTGCCTTAAGTGCCTCTGCAAGCTGGCCTGAAAATTCCCGGTCCAGCTCCTCCCCTTGGTTGGGGGGTCTGTAGTAGACCCCCACCGTTAGATCCTTCTCCCCGTGGCCCCCTTGTATCTTGACCTAGAGCACTTCAGCTTGCCCCTCCTCTGACCCCATTCTGCTGGCAGAGGATGTGTCTTGCTCCTTGACATACAGCACCCACCCCCACCTTTCCTTCCTTCTCTATCCCACCTGTAAAGCCTACAGCCCCTAGTGCTAACTACCCAGTCATGAGACGAGTCCCAGCCGTAAGCTCATCACATTTCTGTAAGTGGGGGGGGCAGGGGGACTGCTCTGTGGCATCCAGCAGCCAATAAGGGGAAGCCCGGGGAGCCACTGGGGCATTCTAGGAGGCATGCAGGAGTGCCCCCCAAGCTACTGGCCTCCTCCAGGGCAGGCAGCCTATACGCCCCATCCCCACTCCACCCCATCCGAGGGCCGTGTGTTCTGTTCTCTCCTGAGCTTACCTAGGACTCTTAGATTAAAGCATAAGGCTTAGATTGCTTTTGCCTCAGGCATTCTGAATGTCTACCTAGCCACAATAACCTTGCAGATGCACACCACAACGTCCTGGAAAAAAGTGATAGCTCTTTTATCATGAATACTTCAGAGGAACTTAAAGCAGGGCAGTGGTCTTGTACATTTCTAAAGCAATGGTTTTCAACCTTTTTTCATTTGTGGACTCCTAAAAAATGGAGGCGCAGATGCCTTAGAGTGGGTAAGTGTGGGTATTCACGTACTTTTGATTGATCACAGTCATCTTTTGTGGACCCCTTAGATATAGCCCAGGGACCCCTACAGGTCTGTGGACCACTGCTCTAGAGTAAAGGGACAATCTTTTTTTTCTCTTGGGACAAATGTAATGTCTATTTACAGCCTTAGCTCAAACCCAAGAAGCCCCAATTTTTGCAGCATCTCTTAAAAACTGCAGGCAAGTGCTGAAATAGCAACTTCAGTTTGGTTGCTGGTAGCCAACATGATCCCTCCCCCAGCCAGCGAGACACTACCAACCATCAGGAGCTAAGTCTTGAATCGTATTTCAGAAACACATTGTCAGTCTCGGCTTTTCATCCACTACTTGGAGCACAACCGATGTTCCAAGAGGGTTTCTGTTGCCAATGGCTTTGTGAATAACATGCAGCTCAAACAAGCTGTTAAAATGGAAAATGTACTTATTTCCTTAGTTTCATTTGCAAAAAAGCCCATAACCAATGTTCAGAAATAACAGCAAAATGAAAAAAAGAGATTAACTTTCAGAAGCAGGTGAAGGCTGGAGGCAGCGTACAGGCCGACTTGTTTTTCTTTCATTCAATGCCAACTTTTGACCTTCACTGTAGCACCAGCTTCTACAACAGAGGAGGAAAGGTAGGGGAAGAAAACCAGTTTCTCCTAACTGCTTCTCTGCATTTATATTTTTAAGACTAACAAGCATATGTCAGGTTTTTCAGTTTGCTGCCCCAAATAAAACAGTCCACAGGAGTGCAGATGGCCCAAACAGTGCAGTCACACATGGTACCACTTCGAGCACCCAAAATGCTGCCCTCAGAGTGGCAGGAAGGAAAGATCTTTTCAGTTATGTATTTATATTAAACAGGGAAAATAAAGAGGTGAGGATGACTTGACCCTTGTGTAACAAAAGGATGACCCTTCCTAATGAGGGGCAGAGCAGTGGTCACCAAGTAGATCTTGGAGCCTCTTGAAGTTGATCCGAGGCTGGGGTGGGGAGTCCGAGTGCCCACGTGCATGCACGTGTGTGCCCCAGCCCAGCGGGTCAGTCCGTCAGGGAGGGAAGGGGCAGGGGCTAGATCAAGGCCCCCGCAGCGAGGGACAGTGCCAGAGGCAGGAGCAGGGGTAAGCCCCGGCTGGGTGGGACTTATCTGCTGGGGAGGTGCAGCCCCAAGTAATTTTTTCTTCCTATGCCTCGATTTGCTTCCCCACCAACTTTCTCCTCCCCACAGACTTACCTGCTGGGCAGGGGGCCGATGGGGAGGGGGGAGGCAGCGATAGGGCATGGTAGATCTTGGGTTGCTTTTAAATGCCAAAGGTGATCTCCTACTGAAAAAGGTTGGAGACCACTGGTGTAGAGAGACTGAAGAACCTGGTCCCCATCTCCCAGCTTTATTTTTTCTGTTCCTCTAAAACGATGGAAGGTCTCGCTGGCTCAGCATAAAGGGCTATGCCCACCCAGGCTAATTCAGGGAAGTCAGCTACAGGAGATCCTGCTCTCAAACTCATTCTAGGACATCACGTAAAAAACTCAAAGTACACTCCTTGTGACCTACCATCACACCTAGGAGACAACCAGGTGGCTAGAGTCCATGCTTCCACTAATGAGAATGAGTCAGGCCTAGGCAGCCGGCTAGCAGCATACCAAATTTGGGCCGCAGAAGAAATACAAACCTTTCCCCTCTACTCCTCCCAAGGCAATACTCAATCTTCATAAAGGAGCTTTTCAGGAGGCAAGCAGTGCCTCTGAGGAAATCTGGGTGGCCCTATAAAGCCAACTCCAGCCGCTGGAAACCAACCCCCACCCTCCAAACAATGCTTGCAATAGAAGCTTTCTGCCAAGATGAAAGAATAGAAAATTGCCGAATAAGAAGGGAAAGTGATCTTGGCACAAGCACTCATCTCGTTATAATCAGCCTACACTGGGTCTCCACTTTCTCTTTTCATTAGGTAGCGACCGGATTCTTTCATTCAGGGATGTGGACAGAGGGGCAAAAGAGACCTCTGTAGTGGTGTCACTGATGCCATCCTCTCCTCTCCCCCTGGCCCCCTCCCCTTGACAAAAATAACCAATTTATGCTATTCTTGCAAGATGCCTTTCATGTGCTGTATGAATGGGCTATGTGAAACTGCTCCTATATATAGCAGGACACAGAAAAAGCTTTATTCCTCGCATGCAGGAAGTGATTTATTTAGCCAAAATGAAAAGGAAAAAATTGAACATCACATAGATACCCTCACAGACAACTGGGAATTCCAACTGTCTGAAGGATATGTAAATTTACTTTTTTTTCTCCCCAAGTGTGGGCTTAGCTGGAAAAGGGCCTATGCAAAAATAAAGTCCCCTCCAACTCAACAAATCTGCTCACCACATGCATCCAGTTATATCTGATAGCGAACGCTGGTGGAAAATTTTTCTGTCAAAACTGTTCTTTAGTAAGTTTTTTAAAAATTATTATTCACGCACACGCGCTTTCTGCTTTTATTTTATTTTTAGTGTACTTGAAAAAAAATAATCTCACACCTGAACAAGGAAACACTGTCAAAGCACCTCAGCAACCCACTCCCTCTGCAGGTCTCCAAGGAGGGCAGGGTTCTCCAGCAAGCCCACATCTATGGCAAAGTTCATTTAGATGCCATCTCAGGTAAAAAAAAACCCCCAAAAATAGCCCTCTTAGGTCAGCGAAGCAGTGGAACTGACTGCCTGGCTGGGATGATGTAGTTGGGGCTGGTCCTGCTTTGAGCAGGGGGGTGGATTAAATGACCCTCGAGGTCTAGTTGGACTAGATGACCCCCCCACGCAGGGGGTTGGACCAGTTTACCCTTGAGGTCTCTTCCAGCACCACGACCTCCCATGATGCATCCCAGTGGCTCAACAAGAAGGGGAGAACATGGTGCTTCAAGGAGTGTCGTCTATTTGGGATGTGTGGCCAACAGACAAAAATGGAGCAAGAGGCACCAACGTTTTCTAAAGGGGAATAACCATTTTCTGGCCATCCGTACTACCGCCAGTTGCATGAATTATGAATATTTTGTTGCATGTTTTGGTCCTACTAGCCCTGGAAAGTCAACAGTATCTTTCTCCATCTCCCGGAGCTGCTTTAAAAAAAAAAAAGTTTTCTTTTCCTTGTGCATCAGCATCAGAGTTATTTACTAATCAGCTGTAACTAGCACTACCCACTGAAGGAAACGGAGCTGGAGACAACAACTTGGGAATAATTTGAAGACTATATTAATGGGATGATAATTGAGGACATAATTCGCCCCACAGAATCTTTTGCTATGCCTGGCGATGGAAGTAAAGATGCCTGGTTGCATTTGCATTGCTGGTAATTAGGAAAAACCTGCCCACAGGGAAAATGCCAGTTACTGACAGGCTAAGCAGTGTCTTATTATAAAGCAACTTCTCTACCTGTATTATTACAAATATTAAACATTCTCTTTACTTTTCAACATTTGTGCTCTTGAGTTTTTTTTGCACATCTCACAAGATTCAAAGCACGACAATTTCTACCCAGCTGAGCTTCTTGTGTCTCAGTGGGATAATGTGTAGGCAACATCCAATATTTGTCCCTTTTCCTTATCTTTTTATTTACAAAACCTTCTTTATTAAGGCAAAGCTTTAACTCTTTGTTATGCAAATATATAGGGCCTGACAATCTTATAACTATTTCCCTTCGAAGTACAAATCTACGCTGAAAAGAGGCTGGAAGACTAGTAATGAGGTTGCTGGTTTGACTGCACTGGTATGGCAAGCATGCCCAGTTTGGGTCTAGAACCTCTCTCACCTACCTGCCGGAGTATGAAACCTTACAGCCCTCCTGCTCACACTGGGATACGTGTCCAGGCTCCCTTGTGCACGCCAACCTCTTCCTAGCAGGAAGGTCCAAATAAAAGGCAGGTCCCCATGATCAGAGAAACGCTGACCAACAGCCTAAATGCAAATCCTTGCCAGCCTTCATTTCGACATTTCCTAACTTCAGGGTGTTCCGCTTTAGTACTGTTAACCTATCATGTTTTCTTGTATACAACACGCTTCCAAAGAAGATATACTCCTTGTTTTTGAAAGGAAGAATGAAGGGGGGGAAAAAAAAAGACATCTTAAGGTCCTAGTAAGTAGCAGTAAATACCTGAGTGGCAGCAGCTAGGGAGCCCAGCGTGCTCATTGTGTTGTTCCCTGTGGGGCATATTGTGACATGTCCTGGCCCTGGAGACAGCCTGGATGAGCCTTTGAGACATGTTCCTAGGATGCTTCCACACCTTGGAGTGCCCTTTTTGCCCCAAACCCCTCTCTTGTGTGCTGCTTGACCACTTAAAACCTGTCGAGGTGTGCCAGGGGCCAAGGCCTTGGCCTGTAATCTCAGCCTTACTTGTCTCCCTCGAGACTTGTGGGCCCTTAATAGAGGGGATTTTGCCAGCTAGAACAGGGGCGGGCAATTATTTTGGGTGGAGGGCTGCTTACTGAGTTTTGGCAAGCCATCGAGGGACGCATGTCAGGCAGCCGGGGGAAGATAAATATTAATTTTCTAAATTTTTAGGGGCCCCGTGGGCCAGATAGAATGGCCTGGTGGGCCACAGTTTGCCCACCCCTGAGCTAGAAGGATCACACCCTTGCCTGGTCACATGCTCAGAAAAGATGGACCCCCCTTTTCAGTATGAAGAGCAAGCCTGTATGGTCAGATGCTCTGGAATCACAAGCATCACCTGACAATGAGGGGTGTGTAAAAAGGTAACAAAAAGGAATTATTAAAAAAAAAAAAAAAAAAAAAAAAATCAAAATCAAGAACCAGCATAATAAATCAATAACCATATATTGAGGTGCAAGCAAATATATAAGAATAGTAAAACAAAAGAAACACCAGGCTAATAAACTTTGCTTGCCCTGCACCTTAGCTCCAAGGATGCAGTCCCCAGACAAGGGGTTAAAAAGCAGTTTCTGTCTCTGATGTGTCAGAGCCTCCTGCACTTTCCCCCCAGCTAGTTTGCTCTACTCAGCCTCCCCAGCTGAGGGATCACTGCCCCCCTGCACCTGGGAAGACTGAAGCCGAAGACATGCTCCAGAGACAGGCTTAAGTACAGTTGCTTATCTGGCTATCTGCACAGATCACCTCTCCCGTTCCATGGGGGCTAACACTATGTCAGGAACTTCTGGCCCTCCAAAGATGCATACTATGTAAAATATTACATAGTAATGATGTAAAATAAAGATAATAAAATAATACATAAAATAATAAAAGATGCAAAGTTGGTCTAATAAAAGGTATCATCTCTGAACCAAGAGTTCTAAAGTTTTGCATTTCTTTTTGCCTCAGACCAACACGGCACCAAATACATCCCTGAAACATGGAAGATGCCAAATTTGAGCCGATTCTGGAATTAAACTTCATGGCTGAACAACAAAGAAAGATTTCTACACCTCCATGCCTTTCTGCCACCTGACACCCCCAGGGAAGGAGTTCTGCCTTATCTGCACATCAAAGAGCAACTTGCAAAGACACTCACCTAGACCCAGAGGAACAGACATCCACCTTCTATGCATAAATGAAATTTATTTTCTACCTATGGGGACTTTTTACTATCTTTAATTTTCCCTGAGCCTGAGGAAGGGTGCGTGTGCCTGAAAGCCTGCAGAAAAAGATTTTCTTGGGGCGATTTCTCAGTTGGGCTAATAAAAGGTGTTATCTGTGAACCACGAATTCTAGAGTTTTGTCCCCCAAAGTTGCACATTTACTAGACTACAAGAGTTTCCTGATCCTGTTAAAACTAAAGGAATGTGTGCACTCTTTCAGACACACAGATCCACTATATACTGTGTCATTCTCTCCCCAGTCGTATAAACAGCCAGGTGATGACTCTGAAACTCATACTAAGCTGTGGCTTACACGCAAAAGTTAAAATACAAAATACTGATGCTAACTGCACAATGTAAGGAAGCGAGTTCATGGCTAGGCCATCTGAAGAAACAGTAATGAGGTATCACTTCCAACTTATCTTACTATATTCATGATGATTTTAAGCAGGATCCTAGCTGTCTGGTATGTACCAGTGTGAAATATCTATCCTTGATTAATTAGTATGCTGAATATTTCTTTTGCAATTAACTCATGTTATGTGCAGGAAGAGTCATTCTCCATATACGATAGACATCTCCTCCTAATTTAACTTCTGTTTTGCTGTTTCTTCCTGATTTACTTCTCTTGTGCCTAGTGGTCCCCTTCATCTCCCAAGGACACTCCCCAAAACCTCGTGTTTTTCCCGGTTGTTAATTAGTTTCTTGATACGTTCCAAAGTTAGCAGACCTGGATAACCTTTGGTCACTGAGCAAGGCAATTCATTCAAATTGGAACTTCCTGATAACCAATAATGAGCAGTTTGATTAACAGGATTTCCCTGACAAGTACTGCTTGGGACTCTCTCGTGATTTATACAACTACAAGAATGCTTTGAAGGTGCTGGACTACGGGGATAAGAAAGAAGTGAAACAGTTAACAGCATGTGCTTCAAGGCTAGGGACAGACATTGCACATAAACTGGTTTAAGTGATCAGAAACTGGTTTAAACCTGTAACAGAACTGATGTTCAGTGCACATAAACCGGTCTGAAAATGGCTGACACCAGTTTGAGATAAATCTGGCTGAATGTAGTATCAGACTAAACTGATTTGGGTCAAGCCGGTTTATGCAGTGTCTGCCCCACACCCCTTCCTGGTTTAAGTTAAACCAGACTCCTCCAGCATCTCTGGTATATTCTCTGGGCTGGGCTGAGCTCTCTGCTCCACAGCAGAGCTGGCCCCTCCCCTCTGTTCCCTGGCCAGAGCTGGGTAGAGACTCCCGGCTTCCCCCTGCTCCCCCACTCCCCATCCCCTCTGCCTTACACAGACACCTCACCATTAGCTAGCAGACCACATGCTGGCTACAGTCCCTGGTGTGGCAGATGGGATAAAGGCAGAATCAACAGGTAGCTGGTAACAATGCCCCTCGGTTGCTTTCTTAATGGGGGGATAAACACTAAATGAACAGAATGATATATACTGTTATCAATTCCCTGCTGGGCTGGTTCCCCTTCCCCCCCCAACCAGCCCAGCAGGGAATTGATAACAGTATATATCATTCTGTTCATTTAGTGTTTATCCCCCCATTAAGAAAGCAACCGAGGGGCATCCTGTCAGGGTGTGGCCATGCCTCCCTCAGCTCAGCACTGTGGAAACGAAGAGAGGGCTGCTCTAACACCCCCCCGCCTTCTAGCCTGAGCCAATGCAGGCATGTGCCTGCATTTCTTCAGTCCAGAGGCAATGTTTGTGCAGTTACAAACTGATTCAGCCTCAGCAGGTTAGACCACGGGGGAGGCAATTATTTTGGGGGGAGGGCTGCTTACCCAGTTTTGGTAAACTGTCAAGGGCCACATGGGTAGCCCCACCCCTTGAAAGGTGCCCCGCCCCCTGGTCACCATCTTATAGATTCACAGATGTTAGGGTTGGAAGGGACCTCAATAGATCATCAAGTCTGACCCCCTGCATAGGCAGGAAAGAGTGCTGGGTTCAGATGACCCCAGCCAGATGCCCATCCAACCTTCTCTTGAAGACCCCCGGGGTAGGGGAGAGCACCACCTCCCTTGGGAGCCCATTCCAGACCTTGGCCACTCTAACTGTGAAGAAGTTCCTCCTAATGTCCAATCTAAATCAGCTCTCTGCTAGCTTACGGCCATTACTTCTTGTGATCCCCAGGGGCACCTTGGTGAGTAGATCCTCACCAATTCCCTTCTGTGCCCCCATGATGAACTTATAGGCAGCCACAAGGTCGCCTCTCCACCTTCTCTTGCAGAGGCTGAAGAGGTCCAGGTGCCCTAGTCTCTCCTCGCAGGGCTTGGCCTGCAAGTCCTTAACCACGCAAGTGGTCCTTCTTTGGACCCTCTCCAGGTTGTCCACATCCCTTTTGAAGTGTGGCACCCAAAACTGGACGCAGTACTCCAGCTGCGGCCTGACCAGCGCCCAATAGAGGGGAAGTATCACCTCCCTGGTTCTGTTTGTCATGCATCTGCTGATGCACGATAAAGTGCTGTTAGCTTTGCTGATGACTTTGTCACACTGACGACTCGTGTTCATCTTGGAGTCCACTAGGACTCCGAGATCCCTTTCCGCTTCTGTGCTGCCGAGCAGGTCATTTCCTACGCAGTAGGTGTGTTGGGCATTTTTCCTCCCTAGGTGCAGCACTCTGCATTTCTCCTTGTTAAATTGCATCCTATTGTTTTCTGCCCAGTTGTCCAACCTGTCCAGGTCTACCTGTAGTTGTTCCCTGCCCTCCGGTGTGTCCACTTCTCCCCACAGTTTTGCATCATCCGCAAACTTGGACAGAGTACACTTCACTCCCTCGTCTAAGTCACTGATGAAGACATTGAAGAGTACTGGTCCAAGCACCGAGCCCTGCAGGACCCCACTGCCCACTCCCTTCCAGGTCGATACCAACCCCTCCACCACCACTCTCTGGGTACGACCCACTAGCAAATTTGCCATCCACCGGACTGTGCAAACACCCAAGTCACAGCCTCTTAACTTGTTCACCAGGATGGGGTGGGATACTGTATCAAAGGCCTTCCTGAAGTCTAAGTAAACGATATGCACCCCTGCTTCTGTGTCCAGGTGTTTTGTAACCTGGTCATAAAAAGAGACTAGATTAGTCTTGGAACCAACGTCCTAATGTCTTGGGACCAATGTGCCGGTTGGGGGGGCAGAGCAGGGCACAAGCTGGCAGAGGCTTGTGGAGCTGGGCTGGGCTGGGCTGCGCTGCACAAGCAGGGAGAGGAGGGAGCTGGCTTAGCTCCACAGAGCCCCTGCCAGGCAGGACCCTGTACCCCTGCCAGCCTGCTCTGGGGCCTGCTGGTGCTGACCTCGGGAAACCAGTGCGGGCCCTGTGCTCCCGCGCCCTCTTACTCCCAGCACCCCCTAGCCCTGCAGTACAGGCAGGGGGGGCAGCGCACCACCCCAACCCCCTGCTTGCCTGCAGGGAAGGAGCTGGAGCAGAGCACAGGAAAAAGCAGCCCCTCCCCCAGCCCGTGGTCTGCGCTCCCTGCTGCAGATGCTTGCAGCCCACACGGGACTGTCCTGAGCAGGCACAGGTGGCCCGACGTGGGCTGTGAGCAGCTGCAGTGTGGGGTGCCGGAGCAGCTATGTAGTCCCAGGCCAGAAGCCCCTGTTGGGGCTTTCAGCTCGGGGGGAGAGGGGCCGGGCAGGCCTGATGTTGCAGGAGCCCACCGAGGATTCCCCTGGATCCTGCCCCCCCCCCCTTTCTTTTTTTTTTTTTTTTACAGGAACCAAGGACAAATAAATTTTAATTTTCAAAAAATGTTTAGGGGCCCCGCAGGCCGCACAGAATGGCATCACGGGCTGGATTTTGCCCACCCCTGGTTTAGGCTAACCTGCAAAGACTGAATCAAATGAGACTCTAGCTTTTTGAAGCTCTGTTCCTAGCCCAAGAGTGAGAAAATTCCGACACCAACTATTGCTGCGCCCAGCTTATTCGAGAAATTGAAGAGAAACAGACTGCTTTTTTGTCGCCTGTTTGGTGAGAAAATCATCACCTTACAGCTAATTACTGGACTTTGCTTTGGTTTGTGATCATTTGCCTCTGAATACTTGTAGTAAATAAAGCCTTTCTGTCACTCAAACGAGGTGTTGTGTCAATCTCTTAGGCTGGTCCCGAATCCTAGGTTTTTATTTGCTAACACCAGGTGTCAAACTTCTTTCAAAAATGTTAATTCAAGGGAATCAGTAAACAATCCAATTCACATGCTAACTGTAAATCATTATTGCTCTAAAAGCATGAATAGGGGAGGTCCATTTAAGTAAATCATCAACTCACTAAAACAACCTTAGCTAGAATATAAAAGATGCATCAAAACTACATTTATATCAAATACCACAATCTATAGAGACATAAGAAAAATACGGCTGAATACAGTTTGCTGTTAACCAATGCATAGAGACTACACATTATATTAGTAAAATAAAAAAATCATGCAAAAAATTATCCATAAGCCCCCAGCTGATGACACGTGTAGCTTTACTTGCACACCCCCACAGCCAGAGGCTTTTCTCAGCAGAAACTGCTATTACTGTATTTCCTCTTTTATACTTCATGCTCCACGTTCCAACAGCTGATTTTTTTTTTAAATGCATATTGTATGCAAGAAAATACAGTTATTTTTAGGCACCAAAATGCACCCTCCTGTTTTTCTCAATTTTCTGAGATGTAAGTACATCTCTACTAACATCATCTGATTTGAGGTTTCCAAGCTTTCACCAGAGGGCTTTGGATAGCCAAATACACAGAAGCGATATATCCCTGAATCCAGACATAGTCCTAGGAAGGAAGAGGTTCACTGACAGACAGCGAGTCACAGACCGAGCCAGCAGTAGATCCCTCGTTCCTCTCGGTGTCCAGCACGCCGATTTGAGGTGGGTTTGACGGTTCCACATTTACCTAAAGTAGCTGTGTGTTCCCCACTCCCAGTCTCATTACATTCAGATCCCAGTGCTAAGCACGCTGTTAAGCATTGTAATTCTTTCTTTATTAGATCCAGGTATATAAATGGCATCCCAGGGAGCACTGTGAATTTTGATCATTATTTCTGTGCCTAAGCTGTGTTCATCTGCCTGCTGAGAGGATGATCACTGACTTACCCCCAACCCTGTGGGACCCATTATTTATTATATTACCTTTTAAAGTGCGGAGTAAATAAATAGCATTAAAGTGCTAAATTTATTCATTGAACCGAGTTGTGTTCATATACTGCAGCCATTCCTTAAATCAAGCAAATGCTGTTAATAGGCACTCCATAAAGCTGGGGAAGGCATTCATTCTAATACAGCTGTAATAAAGCAAGACAGCTATGTAAGCGATGATGACAACTCACGCGTGTGCAGAAGGACAGTGCCACTTTAATAACTCAGCTTGTGGATATCACTTCTCTCACCGAGAGCCCAGGAGGCTTTTGTAATTATGCTGGTGTCATTCCTGAGATATTAATTTCAATCATTATTGTTGTATACGTTTTACATGCTTATTGCCTGGATGCCGGGAGAAATGGGAGAGGCAGATCCTATATGGTGGGGGGGAGGGTATAAATAGGAATATTTAGCAGCGATACAACAATTTCCTCCTTTGAAGCGTTTCACAGCTTTCATCCAACTAACCTTCTTGGTGTGTCACTCATGGTAGGCAGGTAAAGGGCAGAAGTGCAAATCAGGCAGAGAGGAAAAGCGGCTTGCGGTGAAGACGCATCCAGCCTTGGGGACGGAATTAGGACTAAAGGTTTGGGACTCCGGCTTTCCCAGGGCTTTCCTCAGAGCAACCAAGTCAACCACCCCCTTAAGTACCTCTTTAACAAGCTTATTTTACAAATGAAAACAGATTTGGGGGCTCATACCGTTCAACAGGATCCAAGTCCACAGGGCACCAACACACCGACAGCTTGTCTCTGCTTTCACAGTGCTTAATATTGGATGAATACCAACGATTTCACTAGCTATACACCAGCAAAACTGAGAAACTAATTGAGCCAAAATCACCCCAAAAAAGTATTGTATGGGGTCTTGTGATTATTCACCTTAGAAGCTATGAGCTCCCAAAACTAACATTCAAAACAGTTAAGCAGACAGAAAAAAAAATAGCCAAAATTTAGGCTAGTATGACTGAGCAGACTCCCAACAGACTTTCCCCTCTGCAAACCTGTAACCACTAAAACTTTTAGGTGATGTAGTCAGAGCCCTAAGAGATTAACATCAGGAAACCAAGCTCTCGTGGAAGTCGAAACACCCGGTCAAGCCAATGACCTCTGCAGGCAAAATGCATGAACCAAAAACAAACTTTGGATGACTGCAAAAAGCTGCAGGTTATGCAAATAACCCTTCCAAATCTTAAAATGGCATCAAATTTCCTTATCAGGATTTTATACTTGGCTCTGTCTTGAGAGAGGAAGAATCACAATGAAGGCAGAAACAGATGCTCCAAAACACATTTGGTTAACCAAGCCCATTTTCAAACCAACACCTGGTTCAGGGCAGAGAAACGTTTGAAAATCTGGAGTGTACAAATAAGCAATGTTTGATATGATGGGCCAAACAATGCAAGGATGTAGTGTTCAAGTATGCTGCCAATCACTGCTATTTGGAAAAAACTGCCAGAAAAGAAAATGGTTTTATTTTTAAGGAAAGGTCCATAGACTCTTTCATCATATAAGCTATTTGAGTAATGCAAGTTATTGCTGAAACAATCTGGCCCTCAATTTTTGTTTTAAACTACATATATGACCCTCATTTCCTCAACATCCAAGTAACTTTTGGTCATGAATACCTCTTTCCCAACACCTTTCAGAAATACAGCAAGTATAGTATCCCCATTTTACAGACTGGAAAGCAATGAACAGACTGAGGGAGAGGCACCCAAAAGGTGTTTAGGCAACTGCCTCCTTTTCTGGAACTGGGCCTAAATGATTTGCTCAAGGACTTGTTCAGAGTCCGGCGGGGCAGGGAGTTAAAGTTAAGGTCTCGTGACTGCTGGACCATCCTGCCTCTCACAGCATGCTCATATGTGGTCTCTTAGCATGTGGTCGAGTCTCACAGATGGCAATGTAACACAAGCAATGCACATACATACAAACACAGCAGAGCTGGATTTAAGTATGCCCTTGATGACTTGGTTAAAGAGGAGCCCTGGTGCAAAAGTTTCTGAATGCAAGATTACCCCAGTGCTTCAGATCTTTACATTTAGCTTTAATACTCGATGATCTCCCGAGGTCCCTTCCAGCCCTAATGTCTATGAAATCTATGTAATACCTGAAGCTGCAAACTTCTTGGCATTTAAAAGGTGAGTCAGGAAATGCTTCTTCCCTCCCACCCCACGATGTTTCTCCATTCCAAGCGGTCTGAATTGGGTCCTTCTGGGTACAGGAGTGTATATGTAGTAACGAAGAGAGAAGAAATGAAAAGCATGGCAACGACAGATCAAAGCAGACTAGATCCGCGAACGGTCAAGCCAGCATGCCAAACGGCTGGTTCCTGCGATTCGGAGATCTCTGCTGCCAAGAGAATACTGTTCAACAAGCTGGGAATGACAGGGCTCCTGGGAGAGATACAGCTGGCAGAAAGAAGCAGCTAACACTTGCAAGAGGATGAGAGATATATCAGCTAGTGGCTTTCACAATTACCGCATGGGGGGGAAAGAGTGGCACAGGAGTGTCAGCAGAAGATTAAAATTTCATAGATTTCATAGACATCAGGGCTGGAAGGGACCTCGGGAGATCGAGTCCAGCCCCCTGCCCAAATTTGTTAGGTGTCTCCAGCCCTGTTCTCCATGCTCACCTGAAACATCTTTGATTGCATTCGTTCAGCACGTGAAAGCTTTGCATGGAATATTTTGAGACGAGATTTGCAACCTCCCCTCTCAATTTCTGGTGGTGATGGTGGTAGTATTTTCTGTTTACCCACCTCCCACTTCCTTTCTTGAAATGCATTAACAAAGTCAAAATATAATTAGAAATTGCAATTGTTGCTCAGCCTGGCCAGGAAGTACAAGGCTCCTTTCGTGCTCCTTTCCCTGTCCTGTGCTCCTTTCAGCCAAATGCCTCTTCTGAAAGAGGGATCCTGAGTCCATCATGTACAAGCAGCCACTCTGTTCCTGGAATGGTTTCTGGAGCTCGCAGGCCAGCAGGATCCTGAGCTCCCTTTGTGACATATGACCCTGGCACAACATGTGGCAGCAAAGGAGAATCATAAAGATCTGCTGGCCTCCTTCCATTTTCATTATTAATCTGAGACCTGATCCAAAGTCAACTGACATCAGTGGAAGCCTTTCCAGTTACTTCAAAAAAGACTTTGAACCAGGCCCCTTCCTGCTTAGATGACATTGTGATGGACAAGTTATAAATGTTGAAACGTAAGACAGAGACAAGGAGAGATGAAACAGAAAAAGAAAAGACAGATAACAGATCATACAAATACAAGTTGCTGTAAATATGACGGGCAAGACAATGACATTAATCGAGGCCTTAAGACGAACTCCTTTTGTCAAACTAAATACTTTGTCCACCCAAAAATCACATGCTCAAATAAAATTTATAAATGTTAATAGCATTTTTCAAAGGTCAGGTCACTACTGCCTGTAATGTGTGTCAGGAGAAACCTCATACATTGCAGTGTCAGGTCGCCATGAGGACAGTACTGACATTAAAAGACATAAGGAATGGGGACTTCCTTGAATCAGAATTAGTTACCTGGAACATGATTTATTTATTATGCTTAAGTTGCTCCAATGTGGCAGCAAGCAGAGCATTAGGAAATTTAGTGAAGCAAACCATCGTTGGGGCAGAGACCCCAGTTGAGAGATTCTCAACCTGGGTGATACGAGATCCTTTTACGGGTGATGCACGATATTAGCACTGGGCAGAAACCTATATGTGGTTCACAAGATGAACCCAGAGATTTCAAATAGGAATGCAGCGTGTCATAGTTTCACAGCTGGTTGGATCAGAAGGGACCTTGTAGATCTTCAAGTCCGACCCCCTGCCTGAGCAGGAGAAAAACTGGGCTCAAATGACTCCAAACAGGTAGGCACCAAGCCTCTTCTTAAAGACCCCCAGGGTAGGAGCCGGCACCACTTCCCTTGGAAGCTGGTTCCAGACTCTAGCCGCCCTGACCGGGAAGTCGCGCCTCCTGATGTCTAGTCTGAATCTCCCCTCTGCCAGCTTGGGACCATTATTCCTGGTCACTCCTGGCGGTGCTCGGGGGAACAGGGACTCCACCAGTGCCTGCTGGTCCCCTTTGACTAGTCTGTAACAGGCCACTAGATCCCCCTCAGCCTTCTCTTGTG
>NW_017728931.1:141096876-141109232 GCF_001723895.1 Crocodylus porosus | reverse complement strand
TGAGAACAGGGTGAGAGACAGTGTCAAAGGCCTTCCAAAAGTCCAGGAAGATGATGTCCACTGCTCCCCCTGCATCTAAGGATTTGGTGACCTGATCGTAAAAGGCCACCACGTTGGTCTGACAGGACCTGCCACTGATGAACCCGTGTTGGCTGCCCCTAAGCATGATTTCCCCTGCTGGCCCCTCGTGGGCATGCGCCAGGATAATTCTCTCAAAAAGCTTGCCCAGGATCGAGGTAAGACTAACTGGCCTATAGTTCTCTGGGTCCTCCTTCCTCCCTTTTTTGAAGATGGGGACCACATTGGCCCATGGGAACCACATTGTCGAAAATATCCTGACCTGTTGTGGTCAGTGTCAGTTCATTTACAACAGACGAACTGCTCGATGATTTTCCTTGGTTGAAACAAAAATATTGAAAGACAAGAGCTGGCATTTGCTAAACGGTGTCTTGAGTCAGACAAGGCTGAGAACCATTGCTCCAGTCTGTACCCAAGAAACCTGGCTCATGCGAAAAGCAAAGCAACGCAAATTACTGTTAAAAGCAGGAGTGAGAAAATCAGCTAAAGTGCTCAGGAACTCTTGTAATCTGTCTGTGATGCTTGGTGGTGGGGAAGTCATCAGGAGACAGCGACGTACCACACAAGAGTGTTCAAAGCCTGAGCTCAGAGATCACCCCGTTCCTTGAGATGTCAGCGTTAAAAAGACAAGCAGCAATGGTTTCAAGGCTCATTGTCACACACGCTGCAGCCAGACTAATGGACCATGCTCTTTGTTTTCACCCTTCTTCTAGGGATTTTTACTTATCTCAAATGACGGAGTTATTTTTTGTTGATCATTCAGTGGCCACTGCAGGGTAAAGGCGACACGTACTGTCAATAGAAGACGTCCATCTAGTTAAATCTCCAAGCAGCTGAACTTGTGAAGCTGAACATAACCATACCAGTCACTTACAGTGACATCAAATACTGCTTTAAATTCAAGTTATATTTTTTGCCAATTTAGATCTTTAAAAAAAAACAAAAACAAAACAATCGGTGCATATGCTTCAGTAACCGTTTAGCAACTGCACTTGTTTCTATCTGAGATCTCTTAAAACTTCCACGTGGCTTTTTTTCCTCATCTTCCCACCACAGAAAAATTAAAATTCTTTTCATTGTCAAAATGGAGGGGAAAATTGATAGGATCTATGCAAGAAAAGCAAAGATACAAACCTGGGTGAAAGATTCATAAAAGCGCTGGTAACATCTTTCTAGAAGTACTGAATGTGCCAATGCCATCTTCTTGAAAGCCATTTTTTTTTCATTGTTGTTGTGAAATACAACCAACAGTTGTCAAAATTGTCAATCCCCCATCGAGTAAGTCATATTTAAGATAAGGTTACTCAACCGTGTAAGAATAGATGATTAAAACTTGGAGCTATTTAATTTTTTTTGACACTTAACACATTGCCTGCAGACGCCTGAAAGACAGCTGTGAAAGTAGGCAAGTGAAATCTCGTGGCTAAACATCTCAAACAATCACAGAAGTTAGAGATGGAAAAGGCCTTCTGGCCCATCCACTCTGGTTCCCTGCCAATGCAACATTGCTTCGTATGGTGTATTTTTAAATGTTTTGTACCGTGTTGCTTTAAAAATGCCTTGCATAATAAGGCTTCCACAACTACCCCTGGAAAACCAATCCAGACTCATTTTAGAAATGCACTGGTATACAGTAATAAGGCTTTTAAACTTTGCTACCCCCATGAAGCACTTTTCTTCTAAGAACCATGCGCATGCTTGTGTCGCAACTTGGCTTTGAAGAAGAGATGCAATGCTTTCTGGACTTCTCTCCATCTTATTTCTTATGTGCCCCCGACCCTCATGCCCTTCACCATGCTATCATAATTGAAGCTACAGAGTATAAGAAGTTTCAATTCTGCCTGTAAGGAGAGTGGTAAGTGTCATTAAAAATGGACGTGTACTGCGTGCGGGTATGAAATGTCATATGGTGCTTCTGAGTATAGGGCTGCAAATACTGGGATGGTTGTGAGATGCAGAGTAGAGGCCAAGTCCTTTCAGTGCTGGTCACCGCACTGATCTTTTGCAGGCCTTACAGGTACATATAATTCACACTGCAAGAATAGATCCAAATATCATGCTGGTGAAAGATGACAAAGCAGCTGATCACCATAGGATGCAAGCAGTACATTAAAAAAATATTAAAAAGCAACTTTTTTTTTTCCCCCCTTTTTTTAAACAAGTCAACCCATTCCAACAAATTAAGCTCGTCTGCAAGGCTACTTTGCATATCATTAGCATTTCAGTGTATTATTTCTTGCTGTACACAGACAGGCTCAAACACATTTTACTTTTCGCTCCTGGACTACAAGCATCAACTTTGGGCTGAGGCACGGAAAAATGTGAGAGAATGGGGAAATGGGATTAGTAGATTTAAAACAAGGCTAAAGTACCCGTTAGTGTTTCAGAGGTTATGATTAGTTATCCATGGACTGAGTGCCTTGCGTTAACCCAAGTTTTCCTAAGGTTTATCAATATCAGCACAGCTTTCCAAATAAATCTTTTGATTCCCTACCTACACGGCACTATTCCCATATCAACATATAATTATGACGTACCAATACATTTCCTTCTCTTCTGCGAATGCTGAAAGTATGGAACCTCTGAGACGAATGGCAAAATTAGTGAGCAAAAAACCCTATAAAATGGATAGACTCCAAGCAAAGGCAGGGAAAAAAACCCACCTAAGATAATTAGGTCATGTCCTTTCTGACATTCGTTTTAATAAGGAGTCAAGCAATTGGTGCTCTCTGTTTTCTATGCAATTCTGAAAGTATAATGTATATTCATGCTGATACCTATCAGCATATGGAATTTAACTGTGGGCATAAATATTTCCTATATTTGATACGCAAAGCAAGGACAAATTTCTCATCACTGGAAAACTGTACAGTTCCAGAGTTATAAACATTGTAAGGGGAACAAAGTTTCCGTTATCAAATGAGTTTTGCCTCCAAGCATAAGAATGAGGGTGCCATTAGCCAATTAATAGCTAACCAAACCCTTGTTAACACACTAAGACCTAAAAAGACACTGGCTTATAGCCATAATCGCTGGTTCAGGCCAACCTCCAAAGCTCTTCACCATCAATGTAGAGGGAACATAGGACAGCCAAAAATGTTAAGTATGGGAGCACTGGCTTGAAAACCTTTATTGCAGCAGCTCTGCAAAATCCTATTCCTGGTTAAGAGCAATTTCTTTTTTGGGGGGAAGGGGGAGTCTACTGAACTACTCATCCTCCCCTCCAATTTTCTTCTTGAAAAGAAGCCTAGGCCAGCAGATTTTGTGCTTGATACATTTGCATGACACGCTAGCCAGGCTCCATCAAAGTGGAAACTGCTGGGAGCGGTGACACCAAGACTTAGGGAACACCACCTGGAAAATTTAGCTAAAAGAGGAAGAAAGACGAGGACGTGCCTTACCTTGCAAACCTTGGCATTGCTAACACCAGTAAAAATCTCCTGGGAGAGGTCAGGAACTATCTGCGAGCACCCTGGAGCGGCAGCACAGCTAAGGGGAGAAGCAGGGGATGCGAACGGGGCAGCAGCTCTGGGGGCTGATTTAAGTGTAGGGGTGGTGGGGCAATGCAAAAATGACAGTGGTCACCACTGCCGGCCAGCTGTGCTACTGCAGCTGGGAACTGCCACTGCCCTGTGCACCACTCCTGCTCTGGTACGTCTCTCCCATGGAGTCACAACTCTGACAGCATTTATTGCCTATTTGGCCTCAGTTCTGCTCGGACTTGGGAGAGCCCCTTAAAGCTGGTACAAGTTGTAGTCATCATTTAAGACAGCTTACACCAACTGCAGATCTCCAGTCCTGAATCCCTTCAGGACCACAGCTTGCAAGTTGTTCTTCTGTGTCCCTTCTCTAATAGAAGCAAATGAAAGAGCATTTCAGAACGAGAGACAGTAACGCATTGGGGAGCTCTGCAGAAATGTCCCTTCAAAGAACGTCATGAAGAGGTCAAAACCTTCCTGTTGCTCCAGACTAGCTGCCATGAGATCCTTTAAAGGATGCTTTGAATGCAATAGTAAACACTGGCAGGCGTGCAAACACCTGTACTTGGCTCACAAGATAAACCGAGAAAGCTCAAATAGGAATCCGGAGCATCACAAACATCCTGACCTGCTGTGGTCTTTCTGAGTCCTGTGCAAGAGAACTGCTCTGTTACTTTTGTAGTCAAGATGCACGTAAAAGTTAAGTGCTGGCATGGCACCTCAAGTCTAATAAGGTTGAGAGCATCTGCTCTAGATCTTGAGAATTTTAGGACAAAGTCTGTGTCACCTCCTTCCTCGGTAAAGCCCAGCACCACTAGGCTGGCGTTTCTCAACCCGTGGGTCGTGACCCAAAAGCGGGTTGCAAGAATATATGAAAGGGTCGTGAACAAATTTAAAAAATGAATCAATGAACTTTAACAATAGATTCTCCTTTAAAGGAGAAAAACATGGGAACCGTGGCTTTTCCCTTGCAGGTAGGCACAGCTCCAGCCTGAGAGGGGCTGCTTGGGGCCCCCATGTCCCACGCACTGGAGGGCTGGGATGGGGGCAATGGGTTGGGAGTGGGGGGCACTGGGTCGGGAGTGGCCATTGATGTTTACAAATGGGTCCTGGTACAAAACAAGTTTGAGAACCACTGCCCTAGGCAGACGAGGTTCTTTGGGTAAATGTGGTCCCTTTTATTAGACCTATTCAAATGGTTGGAAAAAAACTTTGCAAGCTTTCGGGTACGAACACCCTTCTTACCCCCAGTACCCCTAGGCACTAGCTGACAGGATTGCAGATCAAGTTAGAGCAAGAAGCAGTGTGAACGCTTTCTTCCTTCCCCTGTGCATCACCAGTGTAGCTTGTAGCCCTGTGGGTCTAAGGACATAGGCAGAGATGTTTCTTTGGGTAAATCCGATATCTTTTATTAGACCAGCTCAAGCATTTGGGAAAATTCTTCTTAGGAAGCTTGTTAGCAAGAGGATTTACTGATTTTGTCCAAGCTTGCTAAGAAGAATTTTTCCAGCTATTTGAGTTGGTCTAATAAAAGATACCGGATTGACCCAAACAGCCTTGTCCGCCTGCGTATCACCATAACACACCATAATCTCCCTCTCACCTGCCCTCTAGGAAAGGCGGCACGGCTCTGTGTGCATTTGAGCCATCCTGCTGCATACTTCGTAAGCGAAGCAGACAGACTCCATCAGTGCTTAGCTATCGCCATGATTGGTGCTATAGAAAAACTGGAGATCAGAGAGCTAGTGCTTTCTGCCTTTTATCTTGTGTTGCGTTTTTCAAGATTTAAGCGCTTCCTTGACATAAGTGGGCAAGTAGACGGAATTTTGTACAGAAATAGCAAAAAAAAAAAAAAGAAAAAGTAATGACAGCAGCAATTTAAACCTGGTAAGTGACTTGCCACATGGCAAATATTCAGGGAACAACAGGCGGAACATAAACGGAAACGCAATAAATCCTGAACAGAAGCAGTTTTCCGGCTGAAGCGTGTTGACCACCTTTGCTAGTGCCATCCCGCAGCTGCGCAGCGCCTCCGGACAGCTTGGGAACATATTCCTCTCGTGGTGCGGCAGGTGTGCTCCAGCATGAGCTAACCGTCATTCTTGCCCCAAGCAGCTTCCCTGAAGCACCCTATCTCCAACTCTCTCTGAAGAACAAGCATTTCCTATGAGACCTAAAGTGACACTGAAGTTACGTGCTGCTCACGAACAATTCCCTGCAACCCCCTCCGGGTCCGCGGTCGTTTCAACACGCTGCACAAGAGAGACAGCCCCTAAGCACTGCTCTTCACAACCCTTTTGCCACCCCCTGCCAAGCATCCCTCTGAGACAAATCTCTATGGAGTTCAGCGAACAAGAGAGACAGCCGCATTAACCTGTGTAATGATGAACATTAATGGCCTGTGACAAAACTGGTCTCTGGAAGGTGACTTGTCACGAGGGACAGGGATTTCCACCCCCCCTTTTTGTAGCAACATGGGCATCAAAAGTGTCAAAAGCTATTCGGTCAAGGAAAGAACCATCAGGGCAAGGTAAAGGTGATTTTCGGGGCCTCATTTTTAATAAATCTTGCCTTTAAATAGTAGCATCACAATTTTTAGCTCAACAGCAGTGCATGTATGTTAAATATGTACACCTGTGAGCACATGTATTTTAAATACACACTGGTTCTTTCCGCTCTAAGCGCATGCAACTTCACTGGAGATTTTGCTAGATGATCTGCTTCAGTGATGACTTTCTGCTTTTGCCCATCATTCTGACACTGGCATGGTACCGCCAGTGATAGAAATTGAAAAACAACTTCAGCTCACCCAAAACATCTCCCAGATGGTGACAAAATACAGGAAATAGGAAAATCCAAAATATACGTACTCGTAATTTCCTAAGTGGTAAAGACAGCTGTGAATACTACGCACAAATAAATAAGTATAGCTGCAGTCAGAAAAGGACAACTGGAATAAAAATGCAGAAGTACCAAAATGTCATTATTTAATGAGTAATAGTTTCATAGTTTCTAGGGTCCGAAGGGACCTGAGAAGGTCATTGAGTCCAACGCCTGCCATGGCAGGAAAGAGTACTGGGGTCAAACGACCGCAGCAAGGTGTTCATCAAGCCTCCTCTTAAAGACCCCCAGGGTAGGAGCCTGCACCACTTCTCTTGGAAGTTGGTTCCAGACCCTAGCCGCCCTGACCGTGAAGTCGCGCCTCCTGATATCTAGCCTAAACCTTCCCTCTGCCAGCTTGTGACCGTTATTCCTGGTCACTCCTGTGCTCGGGGGAACACGGACTCCCCCAATGCCTGCTGGTCCCCCCTGACTAGTTTATAAACAGGCCACAAGATCCACCCCCCAGGCTTCTCTTGTGGAGGCTGAACAGGTTCAGGTCCCGTCGCCTCTCCTCATAGGGCCTGCCCTGCTGTCCCCAGAGTGGCCTCCTCTAGACCCTCTCCATGCTGGCCACATCCCTCTTGAAGTGCGGCGCCCAGACCTGGACACAGTACTCCAGGTGTGGCCTGACCAGTGCCGCATAGAGGGGGAGGATCACCTTCCTGGACCTGCTCCAGATGCATCTGTGGATGCAGGACAAGGTGCGGTTGGCCTTCCTGACCACGTCCCCACACTGCCGGCCCATGTTCATCTTGGCGTCAATGATGACCCCCAGATCCTTTTCTGCCTCTGTGCTGATGAGAAGGGAGTTCCCCAGCCTGTAGGTATGGTGCCCATTGTTCCTCCCCAGGTGCATCACTTCGCACTTGTCTGTGTTGAATCTCATCCTGTTCTCATCCGCCCACCCTTGTAACCTGTCTAGGTCCGATTGTAGCCTGTTGCTCCCTTCTAGAGTGCCCACATCCCCCCCACATCTTAGTGTCATCAGCAAATTTGAACAGGTGCTTTTTACGCCCTCATCCAAGTTGCTGATGAAGATGTTGAACAGTGCGGGCCCGAGAACCGAGCCCTGGGGGACCCCACTGCCCACGTCCCTCCAGGCTGAAAATGACCCATCCACCACAGTCCCTCAGTTTCTTAATGAGAACAGGGTGAGAGACAGTGTCGAAGGCCTTCCGAAAGTCCAGAAAGACTATGTCCACTGCTACCCCTGCATCTAATGATTTGGTGATCTGATCATAGAAGGCCACCAGGCTGGTCTGACAGGACCCGCCACTGATGAACCCATGTTGGTTGCCCCTAAGCATGAAAACTAATGTTAATATAGCAAGCAGGGCTGTGCAAAGCTTTGGTCGCCGATTCAATACGAGGGAAATTCGGCCCGTTTTGGGGGGGCCGAAATCAGGAGACCCATTAAAAGCTCCAAATCCATCTGAAGCATCCAGTGTGCCGTGCCCTGTCGAGCCGCACTGCACCCGCGCCATGGGGCAGCTGCTGCACGGGTGCCAAGCAGGGGGGGAATCTCCGCTGCCTCCCACTGCACAGGGGGGCTCTGCTGACCCCTCAGGGCCCTGATGGCTGCTGCAGCTGGTGAGTGTGGGGCTTTTTTTTTCTTAAGTGCTGGGAGGCTGGGCTGGGCTGGGCAGGGCAGCCATGGGGGCTTCTCCAGCAGCACCCCAACCCGGAGAGAGGTAAGCATAGCCAGAAGAGTCATGGGAGAACCTGCAGCCACGCAGCTGTGCCTGCCTCTCCCCAGCCAATCTGAATCACCGCATCTCTCTAAATCACCACCGAATCTTTCGAAGCTGATTCAGCCTAATCAAATGGGTACAGTGATTTGAATCACCAAATCAAATCGCTGACCTCCGAATCAGCCAAATCCTAATTGAATGCTTCCCTTTTTGCACAGGTCTAATAGTTAGTATATCAATTTTAATAGTCAGAGATACCAAGCCAATAAATAAAATCAGAGCAGAACAAACCTTCACATTTTTCAAGTAGGTATTTTCAAAACAATAGCTGAAAAAAGTATATATATTCTACTACATCCAGTAAGAAGAATCACTTTTGAATAACAGATAACTGAATATTTTGAACATCTTATGTGCATACTACATATACACCAGTCTGTATGGTATATACCATATACATATGTATATATATTGTATTTACTGACAGGCCAAACACACCTTCTCCCCAAAAGTTAGCCTTCCAAAACTGGCTGCATGTTTTAAACAGGGAAGCTGTTTGTCTGCCCTGGACAGAAGCATGGAGACACTGAAATGGCTGCTGCTGCTTTTCGTAGTCTCCCACCAAGCGGTCCACATGAAGGGGCAGGGCAGAGTTCAGTCTTCAGCAGCTGCACTTAGTTTTAATCCTTTCATTGCCATTGCGGAATTGGCAGCAGCTTTTGGCTAAGCAGCCAAGAGTTGCTGCCAATTAGATAGTGGCTGTGACAGGGTTACAACTGTAGCTTTCGGCTAAATGGGAAATGGAAGGAGAATGAGCTGAAGCACAGGCTCCGTCTCCGCTTCATGCAGGCATCATGCGGGAAAAATATTTTCCCCAAAACAAGGTGCATGTCTTATTTGGGGGTGCGGTATGCGGAAAAATACAGCGTGCTGCACATTAATACCACTAACTAGGCACTTCAGTACCCTTGCATCTGACAAACTCAAATCAGTACTTGAAGGAAGGCTCACAGCATCACATGCCCAGACAGAAGGGCAAGATCGACAGAAGAGAAACTCAAAGCTTATTTTAGGCCTTGACTATACTTGAAAGTATTTACTAGTGGAAGTGTACCAGAAACCCCCCATCCTTAATAGAGTCCTTCTGCCAGTACCCATTACCCCAAATGGAGCAACCTATACTATCTAAGGGACATCTTTGCCTGCCTGCAGCTGTGCCTTGACTAGAGATTTTGCCAGCCTAGATAAATCCATTCGTGTGGGGGATGAGAATCACATTCCTGAATCAACAAAGCAATACAGGGAATATTTACAGGAAGAAGTAGGCCTTATGCTGCATGAAAATGCATTAAAAAGAATATGGCTCTTGTATAATGCATATCAATCAAGCTAATTATTGTGAGAGTTCATCACATGCAACCAATCATATACCCCACAAGAAGCCTGCATATTTCAATCCCAGGAATCACTCTCTACCTCTGACCCCCTTATCTTTCCTCCCTCAAACTGTGTCAATTAACAATCAAAATGAACCTAATTAGAAACTAGGGAATAGATCTGTGGAAAAGATATTCATTTCTAAACAGCCACAGGCCAATACCGTCATTTTACATTTATTTATTTATTTTGGTTTATAGCTCATAAACAAAAGATGGGAGTGCTTGGGCGGGATTCACTCAAGCAGGTGACCATCGTACAAATACTAGCAGCCGCTGAGACAAATGAGAAAGATCAAAAGACGCAGGGAAGGTAGGCGTGTATGTTGTGCCCACTGGCATCTTCAGCTCTCATGCTGTGGCCGTTTCTGGATGCCCTCTTACCAACCTGATGCACAGGGCTGCAAAACCATAGAGCTGAGCTCCAATGATTGCTTTGGGAGGGGGAGCTGGGGAAAGTGCAGGAGACCAGGTGCTTAAAGCCCCCTGCAGCACTGCAACCAGCCTGCTCCAAGCTTCCACCGATTTATCAGAAGTTCGCCCTGTTCCCAAGACAGCGTGAAGAAGTAAATGGGGAAACAAATAACTTATTGCACAGTCTATTGATTAAGCCACCTGCTTAATCAGGGTCACACAGCCTGCTCTTTTGGGGAGGGAAGCAATCAATTCAAGACTAACTTGCATTAGCTAAAGAAAATATCTGAAGTTGGGTTCTGCACAGCGGGAGCACTGAGCCAGCCTCGCGTCTCGCACATCCCTGCAAAGAGCTGGCAAATGCTGAGTGCAGAGGAGCACAAACCCAAACGGAGCTCTCTCGCCTCTTCTGTCGCTGCCTTGACAGGTGATCTTGGGCAGGTCAGTTCATTTCTTGGTACTTCTGTCTATGTTTAAGAGGAACAAAGCCAAACGTTGGCCTTCACTACCAATATCTGGACTTTGAGAGAGAGCATATTTCTCTCAGTTAACACAAGAGAGTGGGGTCCCCTTTGCTTTTTGGGCAGGAGGTGGCTAAAGCCACAACTCTGGGGAGGTAAGCATGAAGCGGGACTCCTAACAAATAACTGCTGGGTGTGCAAGACACGCAGAAGGCAGCTAGGAGCTCCTTTTACAACGGGACAAGGCAGCCGGGAGAAAGGAGCCTTGGCCCACAAGTACGAAATTAAGGGACATGACCCGGTGGAAGGAAAACGCTTGCATCTCTACCCTTCACTCCATGAAAACCACACACTTCTCTGCAGTTATCCAGGCATCCTGCCCTCCTGCACTGGGGTAAATCCACACATGAATACACCTTACAGCCATCTGGAAAGCACAGCTTTTACTTGCTTCTCCTAGGCACCTGCTCTGCATCTAGATCAGCAACCCGCAGGGCTGGGGCCATCCCAGTAAACAGATGACACAGAGCATGAGGCACCTCATCCCAACTGGGGTCTTTATTCTCCAACTGTTAAATAGTAAGAGCAACTGCAGAAGGTAGTGACCTGCATATTAAGTGCCGTTTCTCCATACTCATGCTCTGTGATCTGCATTAGCCACCAACTGATTTACAAGTTAGTTTAATACCTTGGTTTTTGTCCCCCCAAAAAGCTAAGCCTACATCTACACAGGGATTATGTGTAGTTTTGGCATGCATTTACGTATTTCAGTGAGCACATGTTAAAATCGTAAGGGCAGAAAGAAGTTATAGGTTTAACACATAGTCAGTGTGAACCCCGTTGCATCCGTGCATCAGCTCTGCATCTGCAAAGCAGGGAATAACAGCTCTTCCCTATCTCCAAGGGAGAGTGGGGTTTACCTCAACGAGGTGAACATATACTAAAAACAACCTCCCTTACCTACATGAGGATTTAAATCCATCAGTGAACACATGTTGGCTAATGCATACCAAAAATACACCTTTTCACTAGCAAAGACAAATCCTAAATGGTACTTGAGATGGCCTCAACTCCTGTGATCCTGTAACGACTGTGACAACTTGGGGTGCAGGACCTAGCAGCCTCAGGTAGATGATATTCAATTTGGAGATTTGTTTTGAAGTTGCCTTCTGCCTCTGGTCCCCACCCAACCTCTGTGCAGACAGAGACTGGCAGGTCACAATATAGACGCAGACATTTCTTAAAATATTATTACCAATATTAGTAAATGTAGTCTTCATTTCTATCAGTCTTTCCTTCTTTTCACAAACACGTTTTTACTCTCATTATATTGACACTTCCTTGCTTCCTTCACTTCTAATCCCAATTCTTCATTCCAATCCTGCCATTTCCCTCATTCCCAGCCAATCCTATTGAAATTTTTTGTTCCTAATTTCTTTGGTGCCTGTCTTCATGGTTTGCATCATTCTCCACTAACTCTTTGTTGAACGACTGATTGCATGTTCTTCTTTGGTGGTCCTGCCCCAACTTAAATTCACATGATTTTTTTCTGTTAAACTGTCTAGTAATTGGCTATTCCAAACCACTTCTGCATTCCTCTAAGTGGGAAGGAAATATCTTTGGATGTACAATTAAGGTTGGAGTTTGACTTTTAAATGCTCATAAATCTAAGGTCAAAAAATGCCTCAACTTAAGCTTTCATTGGGATCTAGGCAGAAGAGGGGGTCTACAACAGCAGGAGGCAAGGGATGGAGAGAATCAGAGAAACTGCTGTTGCACCCTAGTCAAGGGAGAGGCAAAGAAATGATTTAGGAAAGTGCTCTTAGACAAGCCTTTGAGAGAAGTAGACAGGAAAGATAATCTCTTTAAGCTTTTTGTACAGGTCTAACTATGACTTACATGAATTAATTGCAT
>NW_017728931.1:141091000-141094451 GCF_001723895.1 Crocodylus porosus | reverse complement strand
CGGACTTGAAGATCTATAAGGTCCCTTCCAACCCTACTTCTATGATTCTATGACTTACTAATTTTTCCAGGCTTTGTGGACCAGATTGAGACCATAGATCAGTATTTAGGAGCTGGGGAGAGGGGGCAGGACATGTCCGGAGCTCAGGAAACTTCAAAGAGAAGCTTCTTGACATGCTGATTAGTATCCTGCATTTTTTAGCCTTTGTAGTTAGAGATTTTTAGTCAAGAACTGGAAATAAGTTTAAATCAATAGTCAATACCCATTTGTTTTCCAACTCATCTCTGGGTACAGCTCTAACTCCCCTAGACTGATCTTCTCAGTAGTGTAACTAAGGAAGGACAACCAGACCAGCGGCCCTGGGCACCGGTCTGCAAAAAACAGCCACAGAGCTGCCCAACTTTGCCTTGGGATCTTCCAACTTTATTGGAAATTATTTTGGCTCCCTTCAACATGGGCCAACTCATTCTCACCTTCTCTTCACTTACATAGCTCCTTACAACATGCTTCTTCTATGACGTATATAAACCATAGCTTTCATCGCTATAAAGACCTGGAGAAACTTCAAAACGCATGCGTCACCACTCAAGCAATGGCATGACCATGGCCTAACCCCCACTGCTGTCCTTCCCAGCACTTTCCACCATGGATTTCTCTTCTCACATCTTCATTTACGATGCAAGCTCCCCAAGGCAAAGACCTTACATACCAAAGCAACAAGCATATTTATCAAATAGAGTCCTTCTGCAGGTACCCATTACCCCAAATGGAGCACCCTATACTATCTAAAGGACATCTTTGCTTGCCAGCAGCTGTGCCTTGACTAGAGATTTGACTATGAAGATAGCCTTGGCATTACATTTTTGTGAAAGGCGCATCATGAGGTTGTGGAGCACCATGCCAGAATCAGAAGCAGCCAATCTGGTTCTTTGCTGCCTCAGACTGAAGAGTAACAACAGGCGAATCTTGAAGGTATTAGCACCCCTGTGAGATGGGGAAATGGTATTACACCTATTGATAAAAAGAAGCAGAGTAAAGTCCAGATTTCAATGGGAGCTTGGCACAAAAATGCCTTTGAGGACGTGGGTTAAGTGACTTGCTCATGGTTACGTGAGAAATGCATGATAACAGGATGCAGGGCTCCCAAGTCTTAAGACAGTGCCCTCACCACTGGATCGAGCTTCCTCAAACTACAAAGACAACCAGGAAACCAAATAAATAATTATTGTGTCCTACTGATCATGAAAGTCAAACTTAAAAGGCTACAAATGGGTTAAATAGTAGCTTTCCCCATAACTGTCTTTGACTGCCCTAGTTATTTAAAGAGGGAGAAGGAAACATGGGAAAAAAAGCCATTCCACTGCAATTCCAAAGGGCTGCGCTAGCAAAGGTCTGCGACATGACAATCACTAATGTCTTTTGACAATTTGACTTTTTTCTGTGTGAAGCTGCTGGGACCTGCCATGAAATGCAGGGAAGTCTCAACAAATGCCCATGAGTGACAGTGACATCCTTTTCTCCTCCAGCCAGGCTCTCTATGCCCCATGCCAATTCCGAGGGGAGAGGGATTCACGCCTATTAAACTCCATGAAAATCTACTGCCACTCTTGGTTATCCCAGTCTGATTTTGTATGGAAGGGGGGGGAAAAAAAAACAACCCCAAGATGTATTTTTAAAACCTTCCAGGACAACTGAAACAACGCACAACACATGGGCTCTGAAAAAGATCTATTTAAGTGTCAGATTTTTTTAAAAAAATCATATTGAAACTGAAGAACAGATTTTCTCCCCCCAGTCTTTAGAGGCAGAAAGACAGAAAAAAAACCCTGCCACTTTTGATTCTCTCACTAGCAGCCTTTATATCTTTCTCACAACATACATTAAATTAGACGAACAAACATTTTATTTTTTTTCCTAAATGCCGTTTGTTACTAAAACACTGGTTGTGAGCTTCATCCCGACTGTGACAGTACACAATCCCCATCAGCAGACTACAAGCACGAATCCCACCCTCTGAAAAAAAAAAAGAGGCTCAGACTGTGTAATTAATCTAAATACCTTAATCGAAGACCTACATTTAAAAAAAAAATAAATAAAGAGAGACACTACACACATCCCATCTTCGTTCATTTTCTACTTGACGCTCCATTGATCCAACCGAGTCTCATATTCAACTGGGCCTCAAGTTCAATTAATTCAGAGAAGGTTCCTTTAATTTTATATTAAGATTTGCAACACTGAAGATGCCAAGAATCTGAACAGGTGGCGGCTCATTGTTGTCAATTCCTCGAGGGTTTGCAGTAATGCTATCAATTGTAATTCATCTCTGTGGTGTTAATGAGGCTGTAGTTTGTAGTTTCATCAAAATTCAACTTCACCAGCAAAGCATCTTAAATCATTTAGGATAGTCAACGTTTTGCATCAAGGTTGCACTGGTGGATATGGGAATAGCCGCACTGCCAAAAAAACCAAATAGGGGTCCAAGGTCTTACAAATAAAAATAGGCCCATGAAACTGAACCCAGGACTACGCAGTTAAAGGAACTGCCACGAATGCAAACCTCGCGGTTTCAGACCCATAAGACTAGTTTGGCATCTTTTGAGCTGTACGAATGCACAGTAGAGGTTGGCGTTGTTGCTTGTAGCTGTGGTGGTCCAAGGACATAGGCAGGCATAGTTCATTGGGTAGATGTGATATCTTTTATTAGACTAACTCAATAGTGGAGGGGGAAAAAGACATCAGCAGCATCTCCCTATGCCTAACAAAGGGTGTTTGCACCCAAAAGCTTGCAAAGAACATTTTTCTGACAATTTAGTTGGTCTAATACAGGGGCAGGCAATTATTTTGGGCAGAGGGCCATTTACTGAGTTTCGGTAAGCCATTGAGGGCCACAAGACAGGCAGCCCAAGGCAGATTAATATTAATTTTCTAAAATTTTTAGGGGCCCCGTGAGCTAGATAGAATGGCCTGGTGGGCCACATCCAGCCCCCAGACTGCATTTTGCCCACCCCTGGTCTAATAAAAGATATCACACCTACACCCAAAGAACCATGCCTAAAAGTAGAGGTCAAGGCACGGAAGGGGGAAGCTTTGCCTTTTGCAATGCTGTCCCATCTCCCACTTGGTACATATAATGTGATGCAAACACATCTGAGAGAGCAGTTCTTGCTCATCTGGACACCACCACAGCTGAGTTCAGCGGAGGCATTCAAGCAGATGCTCCTTTGGGTCTATACGCAATGGGACTCGGAGTGTTTTCTGAGCAAAACCATCAATTCTGAAATGAAATGTAGAACAGCCTGACAGAGCCTGTATTTGCCAACCTTCAAGATACATTGCATCACCTCTTTTTTTTTTTTTTATTGCCTTTTATGATCAGGTCACAAAATCATTGGATGCAGGTGTTGCCGTGGACGTAGTCTTTCTGGACTTCAGCAAGGCCTTTGACACC
>NW_017728931.1:141071172-141090322 GCF_001723895.1 Crocodylus porosus | reverse complement strand
GCATAACAAGGAATAACGGCCACAAGTTGTTGGAGAGGAGGTTTAGATTAGACATCCGCAAGAACTACTTCATGGTCAGGGCGGCCAGGAGCTGGAACCAACTTCCAAGGGAAGTGGTGCTGGCTCCTACCCTGGGGGGCTTTAACAGGAGGCTGGATGCCTACCTGGCTGGACTCATTTGAGCCCAGTTTTTCTCCTGCCCAGGCAGGGGGTTGGACTTGAAGATCTACAAGGTCCCTTCGAGCCGACTTCCGTGATTCTGTGATTCCTTCCTGAGCTTTTGGGAAGGTCTGACAGCCTATGAAGAACAGATGGGAAACTGCTTCAGCTGGTTTAGCTGAACTGGCTTGATTTAAAATTTTTGTCTGTTGTTGCATTCTGACTGCTGCATAAGGGCCCCAAGGTAATCAGAGGCCAATTTTTTATAATTAATGCATACATACATAAAATTAAAGAGAGGTTAGTGCTTTTTCACCCTGGCTCTGTCATGTTGAATGTTTCTCATGGCTGAAGTTTTGCATTGTCCAGGAAAACACAGCTCCCTCTGCTGCTATAAGGCCCTAAAACCACTAGCCAAAACCTTAACTGAAAGAGTGCAGGTCCACTTTTTAAGAGATACCTGATGGGACATACTTAAAAGTACTTTTTAGGAATGAGACATAAAAATGCACAGTTCTAGCCTTACCAATGGTGACTCCCAAATAAGCCTGTTGTCATCCGCCAAACTGATTACAGGAGGAAGGGCTGGCCCCTACCCTGTGAATACCTCAAATGGTACTATAATTTCCTGCATGCTCTAGCAACATATTACAATCCAATAATAATGACCATATGGTCAGGGTGCAAAATATAGGGGAGCTTGAAACAAGAGCACCCCTGTAAGATTTGAAAGTCATAACCGGGGGGGGGGTCTCTGATCAGATCACTCCTTCACTTAAGTGGACTTGTTAACCAATGAACTCACAGAGCCAGGGTGAAAAAGCACTAACCTCTCTTTAATTTTATACCTACATGTATATACATACATATACATACATGTATGTGTATGTATTATATGAACTCGTTTAATTTTTTTTTGCAGACCCCCACCCACCCAGTTATGAATCAAACCCTGCATACAGTGCAGTAAGGTGCACATGAAGTGCAACTACTCTTATGTAAAAGCTTATCTTGGCGAGCCTGCAATACAAACTCAAGGATGGAGAGCATGAAAACTACTCTTAGTGGTGCTTATACACTACTGCAATATTAGAAACTCATTAGGTTCAAAGCAATAACAAACTGAACTGCAAGGGAGCAAGGAGACCCTCCACCAGATCAGCACAGGAAGGTGTTACTGAGCAGTGGGCATTAAGGAAAAAGAGGATGCTCAATGAACCTACCATGGGAAACCTTGCAACGCGTGAAGTGCAACATGAAAGAAACTCCCAGAACTACAGTGCGAAGAAGCCACAGGGACCATTTAGGAAAAACATACGGAGGGACACAAGGCACGGAGCAGGGGTACAGCAATGAAAGCAGGGTAGACCATCTCTTGCCGAATATAGATCCCCAGTAATTAATTAATCTGTACTAGAAGGCTACTTCTGAGCAGCAGTCTGCTTTCAATTCTGCTTAATGATTTATGTGCAGTGCTGGCTCAATCTGATCCTCGCACTGACTTCCAAAGCCAATTTTCATTAAAATCAACCATGTGGTGTATTAGCAGGGATGATTTTTCATATTGACAAATGAATTGCAATGATTAACTGGTGTCGCCTAATAAATAAAGAAGAAGAAAAAAGAAAAAGTGCTTTTGGACTGCAAAGTGGCTAAGGAGAGTGGCAAGAAAGGCATTTCCTCCCCCCACCCCAGCTTTCTAAAAAGTTCACAACATTTAAAAAAACTTTCCTACTCTGTGCAGCAGCATTTTGATCTTCTTGGTTGTGATCTAGCCACAGCCTGGACCTTAACTAGACCAGGGCACTCCAACAACGCTGTCAGTCATTTTCATTAGAAAAAATAAGCTGGCAGAAGGGCAAGTTTTCCCCTGGAGCTTCTGTGACCCATTAGAGGAAACCAAAATCGGATCATTTTTTGAGTCATTCTTGCTTTGTGTTGTGCTTGTTGTCCTCCTCCTGCCCTTAAAAAGTCACAAAGTTACAGTTAGATTGCAATGAAGGTACTGACGTGGCAAATGGCCCTCCGCTCCACCTGTTGCCTGCCTTACCCAGTAGTGAGACCTCACCTTGCACATCCCAAGCCTAAATACATCAATTATTTCCTAGGCAGCTTGGATGGAAACAGCCCCGTCCAATAAAGCTAAACAGTTGTCTGGGGTGCGAACATGTGGAACCAGACATTTTTTTACTTTTAAAAGGCTCACTTTCCTGGTACTGTACGGATAATGAAATTCTTAAAAATCACTAAAATGATTAACATTGAAAAGCACCAGAGACTATTTAATCATCATTATTTTTTATGGTACATATAACACCTGTTGCGCACACATTCACTACAGCCTTTTCACTCGGTGAGAAGCCAGCTAGGGCAGCCAGTATAAAACCTTAATAAAAGATGCATTTCTCTGTTCAGAGGCATTACCACATCATTTCGGGCCCCTAGAACAACCACTCCATTAGTTTTAAATGCTATTACAGGGATTGGTTCTGAAGGCACCATAAAAAAAAATAAAAATAAAAAAAGGTAAAGCTTTTAGCTGCTTTTCTCTTGTAGCATTTATTTTATAGTCTTGGCAGAAGAAGAAAAAAAAACAAAAACAGCAATTTGAAGATACAAATAGGCCTAAAGTCAATGACATTAAATGGCACTATTTGGCTTTCGAAGCCTTGAGTTGCCACTATTATGAGGAACAATTGAATTTAAAGGTCCATTTCACAAATTAAAGTCTGGCTATATTTTACCATCTGGATTTTCTGCAGAAACAAAACTATTTATTGATGTCCATATACTCAAATAAATGTCCATAGCCCTTAGACAAGCTGCGATTCACTGGGTCAGCTTTAACAGGAAAACTACTCAGAACTCCTTTAATCATGCAGGGACTCTGAAAGGGGGGAAAAAAGGTTTCAAGGGGCTATAAAACAATATATAAAAGACAAAAGCAACCACGCAGAGGGAGTGTTTAGTGCCCTGCTAGAGTTACCCAGCAGGAGATAACAACTTGCTCGATGGACGTAAGTACTGCTACTCCCACCTTTGAGAAAGGGAGGCAAAAAAAGGGGGAAATGACTCCCCATCAAGGTCACACAGCCAGTCCCAGGCAAATACTAGCCCCGCTGATCATCTCCATGTAGCCACAACTCTCTGTAGGACAGAGGCGGAGGGCCTCTTACTGAGTTATTTTGGGCAGAGAGCCTCTTACTGAGTTTTGGCAAGCTATTGAGGGCCGTGTGACAGGGAGCCAGGGCAGATAAATATTAATTTTCTAAATTTTTTAGGGGTTCTGCAGGCTGGGTAGTGGCCCGCGAGCCACATTTTGCCGGTCCCTGCTCTAGGAGATAGCAGAGCCAAGCACTGAACCAACAGGAAGCATTCAGTTTGCTTCAGGCTCAGATGCCCATGCAAAATTACAATGCAGATAACCACCTCGGAAAAGCATAATCTCTTCTTTTTTTGAAGCAAGTGTAAGAATCATAACACTAGCTTGAAAGGATTTAAATAAAAATGCCACAGGGACGAAAACAATCGCAATGGGGCTAAACTGCATTTTGTTGCCTGGGAAGAGGCATTGGATAGCACCACTCAAACCAGCACATACATGCTGCAACGGCAGCATTCATGGAAATTGCCACTTGGGCCCACACCAGATCCCTGCACAAATTCCTCTTACGTAAGCCAGTTCTACAAGAAAAAAAATCCTTGCAGGGGAGAGAGAGCGGAGACCACTGTAAGATCCTGCAATATGCAATGTCGTAAACATAGCTAATAAATAATAAGAAAAAGTGATAATAAAGTACAGACCCCCATTCCTAGAGTTTACAACATTACGGGGTGGGGTGAAGAGAGAGAACAAGGAGGCTTACAACAATACGAACACGTGGATAGCTTTGGTGTATTATTGTATGTCGGTATGGGATAAACATGAAGATCAGGGTCCTCTGAACGTGACACTGGGTACATCCACATGTGCACTTTACTGTAGAGCCGATTAATTAGCTCTGAAGTAAAGCGTCACCATCTATATGCGCACCGCATGTGTATTAGGGTGCAATAAATTAATTAACTCTGCTAAAATAGTCCTTTGCATGTGTAAATGGTGACAGAGGACAGCTGGGGCATGAGGGTGCTGAAGTGCAGGGACTGCCTCCTGCAGAGCCCCAAACTGTGGCACCCTTGTGCCTCACCAGCCCCTCTGCTGCCACCACCCAGAGCCCAGGGCTGACCCCCTACACGTCCTGCCACCCCAGGGCTACTCTGCCCCAGCTCAAAGTGCTGCGGTCACAGGTGCACGTGTAAATGCTGCATTTGCACTGGAATTTATTTCTCTGCTTTAATTTTGTATGTAGATGCACCCATGGAGAGCAAAAAAGCTCCTGTTTGACTTTTCTGTGGGATCTCCAAATGTCTAGAATCGATCCGCTCCAGGAATGGAAGAAAGGAGTTGAGTGCATGTCACGGGACGCAGTTATGAGCAAGACAGCATGCGACAAAATCACAGCTGCGCACACAGGCATATCACAGCAGTGAGTAGGCATTCAACCAGATACTTTCCATGCAACACAAAAAGGTTCTACCACTTAAGCTAAGAGAAGTTCCCTATAATAATCACGGGGGATAAATGCATGCTGCTATGATTTATTATAATCCCACATGGAGCAGAAGTGTTCTAACATTTCAGTAGCTACGTATTAGTTGACACTATCACATCTTACAGATGGTAAACGGAGACACGGTGCAATTACAGGACTTTCCCACCAGCACAAAGGAAGGAGCTGCTTCAGAGCTGGAAATATAACTTAGGATCATAATTCCCTGCACTTCGCTTTCGTCACGTGACCATATGCTAAAAAAAGCATTTCTAAACAGAAGGCTTTTGACACATCGAGGAAGAGAATCTGTGGTTAAATGCTCACTTAAAACTGCACAAACAAACAGAAACACTGAACTATATCGAAAGAACTGCCTGCAAGGCTTTAACGCAGATAGGAGGAAAAACACCACAAGTCATCTGCATTTATGCTTCATTCGCACCAACTTCAAAGGAAATAATCTGAATGCTAACAATGGCAAGAGACCGCTAAACACAACTCGTGGCCACCGGCACCCAAATATAAGCCGTAAATATTTACCGGGACCCCCAGACCTCACCACCATCGCCTGTCAATGCAAACTCTCCTATTTCATCTTTCGCAACACACGACATCCCAGGTACAGATCAGTACTAAAGACCAAGGTGGAAGGATTCAGATGCTTTAAAAAAAATTAATGCAAAGAGAGGTGGGGTCGAGTGGGGGGAGAGGAATCATCATTCTCCTCTTGCTCTTTTCAGGTTAACACTTGCCACTATTTGATTTTGTTGCAGTCATACCCAGCATGCCAGCTCCAACAGCTGCCTAACCAACATAGCCATTTCATTCAGCCAGCTTTCACAAAAAAACCCCAAAAAACCAAAAAAAAAAAAAAACCCCCCACCATGCACACGCACACGGGCTCTGGCTCTGGCTCCTTGGCAGCAGATAAATAAGAAAAAGGCAGGAAACACCAGTCCGCTTTCCATTCAGCCTCCAACAGCAAGTTCAAAGGATTCAAAATCCAGAACAAGAGTGTCTCTTTCCGTTTCACATTCCCACCGGGCCACCTTGCTTCAAAAATCATTTCAACCCAATGAAAGGGTGGGAAAGGTGCATTTAGGGGCAAAAAAATTAAGTTACATAAACCAACTCCCAGCCACAGATCAAAAAAAGCTGAATGGCAGCTCAGCAATTTAGCTAGAATCGGAGCACACGGGAAGTCTAACCGCATGGCTGGTTATTTCAAATACATTTACGTGGGATGGGATGGGATGGGATGGGGAGAAATTAAACAAAAATTTTTGTAATTTTTAGATAATACAAAAATCCAGCAGTTATACGCATGCTATCCAGAGGCTATTCTGTTTATTTCTCTGTAACCAGAGGCTATTCTGTTTATTTCTCTGTAAACAGACAATATAATTATAATTCAAACCAAGTGTCAAACTTACGTACATTTGAATTAATTACATGATTTGTAATTGAATATTGTGTATTTGTCCGTGTTTAAATATAGGCATCATTCATATGCTTGGAATGTATTGATCTGTTGTTTAGACACACATGTACGCACGCATATGCGCAGTGATACCCAGTACGCCAACTGCTTAATATTCAGAAAAAAAGGAGAAAAGCCTTTACTAGTTGCCCTGTATTTTCTTACACGCCACATAAGACATGCACCATGTTTGGAGAAAGCAGAATGCAAACTTTTCCAGAGTCATGGCTGAATCCTGCCCATGGCGGGGGATCCTGACTGCATGGCTGAATCCCGACGGGTGCTACTCATGCGAAAACTGCAGGTTTAATTCCCTCAGCCAAAATCTGCTCCCAACTCAGCAGTGGCTCTGAGAGGGTAAAAAAAAAGGAGCGCTGCAAAGCTCCCTCCACTCCAGCAGCCCCTACAGGCTCCCTATGCTTCCACCCCAGCACAGAAATCAGCTTTCCCACTTAAAACATGCACCCCAATTTTGGAGGGCATATTTTTGGGGCAAAGCCGTGTGTGGTACATGAATAAATATGGTATGTAAAGCACATATTAGGGCCTATCCATGCACTGACCAGACTTGCAGAGTCTCTGCCCCATCAATGCGGTCATCTAAGCACCTTATGTTCTTTAATGTCCTTCTCTGCACAACACTGCTGAGGTCAGGATAGCGTCTTGTTCCCATTTTAAAGGTGGACAACTGAGACCCAAACAGAACGAGTAACTAGCACATGGCTCCCCATGGTAGTCTGTGGTTAAGGAAGGAGCCAAGTCTAAATCTCCAAATCTCCAGGTTGCCACCACAGCCACTGAACTATCCTTCCTCTTATATTTAAATTTTTTAAAAAATTGGGGTTCAGACCTGATGATCTGTTAAAGCCCCTTCCGACCCTAAGTACTAGATAATTGTAGAGAATTAGAGGTTTGAAGGGTAATTAGGTGAAATGACAAGGTGAATAGAGGGACTGGGAGGGAAAGGTGGCTGCCTGGAGCAATGCAATACGCACACAGACTTCCCATGAGAGGGTCCACTCCCAAAATATTGAAGGATGATATTTTTTTTCCAGGGGAAGAATTTATTAAATCCCTGAAAAACTACGTTCTTGTGATTAAAAGCAGGGAACTGGTAGCCTTCAAATTTTTAGAGCTAGCCTGGCACTGCCTTGTACCATGTATCCTAACGGACTTTAATAAATCTCTTGGTACTCCAATTTCACATTTCAATCATATGGACTAAATAAAACCAGATTATCCAAATCTGAGATTAGAAATTTTAGATATACCTCTCAAATCTGTATAACAAAACATCTTTGATGAGCCAAAAGTTTCAGATTCACCTCTCTCCATGAGACGCTCATCGGAGGATTTTCATGTGCAGAGTGATACACCCCATGCTGAGGTGTGAAGAGAGTTAATTAATTGATGCCTGTAAAGGACTTGAAAGCTATCACATAAAAGGTGCCATGGAAGTACTAAGTATTAGTATTACACAGTATGCAATTACTACTAATATACCTGACAAGCAAGTGTTTCCGGACCCAACCAGACAAAATATACCTCTGTTTTTCTTTGCTGCAGATTCCAATTACAGCAGGTTTTTTTCTGGAATTCCATGAAAAAAGCAAAACATTTTCAATAGGAATGAGGCTAGAACTGATAAGGAATTGTCTGTTTAAATAAATAAATAAATAAATAAAAAATCATTTGGCCACAGAAGGAAGTTTCTGCAAAATTGAAATTTTCCACAGTAAAATCTTGACTTATTTTTTAAAATTTTCTGCCAGAGAAATATTTCATTTATATTACATGGTAGGCCAGTGAAACCTAAAGTGGAATATTCTATTTTGTTGAAATGATTTGAAATGGAATATTTTGCATCAATTCAATCAAAACAATTCAACTGACTCGAAAGGAAACATTTGGGGGGCAGTTCAAGCAGACACGAAAGGTCAGGTAGGGAATAAGGTTAAACATGTCCAAATGCGGGGGGAGGAGGAAATGGGGGATAAAGATGTGTCATTTCTGAAAAGTACTTCCAAATTGACATATTTTTTAAAACAGAATTGGGATAGATAAAACACATGTTTAGATATGGAATATGAGCAGCATTGCAATTTTGTATTTATGCCTTCCTGGAAATGTGAGCACAAAGGGCACCTATACACATGCCAGACGTCTGCGCCAACTCGTGCTAATTGGCATGTGTCGGAGCAGACTCAATTAACTGAGTCAATTAATTGAGTCTGCTGGAGCATGCCAACTGGCACACTCCAGCAAGCTCCATGTCATGTGAATTCAGGCTCCCCGCGCTTCAAAATGGTGGCGGGGGTGCTTTAACTAAAGTTAGCCATGCCACTACTGGTGGTCATCCCATCAACTCAAACTAACGACCAGGAAAGCAGTCTGTGGCAGAAACGAGTTTCACTCTGTATCTGAGCCACCGCACTGTGCCTGAAGAACAGGACGGCTACCCGCGGTCCTCGTCCCAACGCTTGGGGTTGTGCAGGCTTCTGGACTGTGGACTGCTCATCGCCTTGAGGATGAATGCAAGAAATCTTGAATTCAATTCAGTGCATCATGGACGCATCTGTTTCCCGCTCTGAACTCATATGGTGCAGTAACAGGAACTTTTTTCCATGTCAGATCTGCAGAGTATACACCATGAACATGCCTTATGGTAAAAAAAATCCGTTTTCAGCGGGTGCGCGGGCACCCGTTCCACTGGTATTTGGACACGAGTTTGTCGAGTAACAATACTGCAAAAATTATGCCAAACGCCATGTTTACATGCAATGAATGAGATCAGAAGATACAAGCATCATTCTTGGGTTATGTTCCCACTGCCATTCCCAATGTTCATTAGACACAGCTGTGGCTTGAAGAGACTACCCTAAAGAGCTGGAGATTTCATTGCACTTTTTGCAACCTAGCCTGCTGAGATTGCCAATGAAGACCCTGCTCGGCGATGACAACTTACAGGTGACAGGAAAAGTCTGGGTTCCTTCTGAAACAAAGTCATGTAACTGCCCATCACAATTCAGTTCCTGGTCCTTGTTTTATAAAGACTGTCTGAACAAACACAGCTCAGGCATTGGCAGTGGACCAGTCCCCGCTGTCACAAGCACGGAGCTGGTCTTGCAATACTGTCATTTATGTAAAAAGCATTTCAGAGGCCTGTTTTTTTCTACTCCATGAATTTGTATGACAACGCACAAGCATTGGCACAGAAGCCTTTTGGGGGAAGTTTACCCTTGGAAAGCTCTGGGGTTAGCTAGATGTTATCGCCTGTTAACAAATACCTGCATCGCGCAGGTATCGAATTTATGCCCAATTAGTTACTGTGCAGTAACACACGTGTAGATGTTCCTGCCCAGGGCAGGAGGCCGGACTTGATGATCTGTTCAGGTCCCTTCTGACCCTATGAACTATGAAGCTATGAAAAGACGGCAAAAAGAAGCAAGCCACAAAGGCATCTCAGCCATGCGAAATCTTCAGAAAGACATGCTTGCATTTCAGGCACTAGAAAAGTTGCTTGAGGTTGGAAAGTGTTGGAGTTCTCTTTCAAATACTTACCTGGCTTTATTTATTTAATTTGTTTTAATATCTGCTGGGCTCCATGTTTTATTACAGAGGCCTACTTACCCGGCTGCAGAAGCACACGTGGCATGCTCCACGAGACGAGACGAGACGAGACGTGTTGGACCAGTGATAAACCGAGGACACCCTAACTTCTTATTCTGAATTTCCCAACACACTTCCTCCGTGGCCGTTAGCCACATCTCAGACACCAAATACTGCACCTGCTTTCTTCAGGCAGCTGCTGGGAAGATGTGCTGATGTTTGCAAAGAGCTTTGACGATGCAAGTAACTAATAACCTGCTATCAACTAGCAGCAAAGTGAAAGTTACAGGTTAAAAAAAAAAAATAGCTTCTCCCTTCTCTCCGGTACTCACCGTGGGCAGGTTTGAAACCTGTGATCAGACTAGGACTTTCTGTGCAATGTATCGCTGACATTTGCACCTTAGTTAGGGTTGCACTGATTTTGCTCCAGAGGAAGGAGGAGCTGAAGAGATATGAAATTTATGACAAGCTGTTTGATTTCCAGTATAGATGAGGCATGTTTGAAAACTCAAACCTTGACTGATCGGATGTACTGCATTCTTTGACAGACAATATAAGATGAATGTATCACATATTAGGAGTTTTTGGCGAGCGCGTGTTTGTGTGGGAGGTAGGGGTACTTTATTTGCTGTCACAGGAAGTGAGCAGACTTACCTTAAGGTTTTTATAAACTGTCATCTCTAATCAGACACAGACTGTAAGATTGTCAGCTCTCATAAAGCATTTAAAACAAAAAAAAAAAGACGACGCATAAAGAGTGATTCTCACCCCCCCAACACACACGTACCTCATTTTCGCAATGACCTGAATCACAACTAACCCTCTTCCTAGCAATGTCACAACAAGATTTTTGAAATGTGTCTTTGTAATTCAGCCACACAGACTTCATGAGAGCTTGTCAAAGGAAGGAGAGTTAGGATGCGCCTACAAGAAGCATTCATTCCTGGTGTTGACAGATATAAAGTACTAAATGTCAACAGCAAGGGACTCATCAACTAAATGTCTTCTAAATACTCATTAAACCAGAGGGAGGAAAAATTCACTAGGTGGATGTCAAATTGCTCGCTTAAGATTTTGTCGCCTGAGACCGAGGTCAATCGAAGTAAACATCTAGTATAAACGCAGCCGCATAAAATGTTCATCAACGCTATTCTCAAATGAGCATTACCAATGCCAAAATAAAGATTTGAATATTAAGCACCACTTTTAACATACTAAGAATCAGAAGTTAAGATCTTCTGAGTCCTAAATCCTGCCTGTCATCACCTTATCATTGAGCCCGGGTGCGTTATAGTCGTTCTATTTTAATTTACTCAATGGGCAAGCAGGGATAATACCCATCTCCTGCAAATGGTGCTTAGCATGACTAATATTTGTACAGGGCTTCAAGTATACAAGCAACTATAAAGGAGATGTCTTCAGACAAATCAGAAACAGTTTTATTCTTGACAAATAAATGCTTTTTAAAAATCCCCATGGCTGCTAGTACACATTGACGTATATAATGGGATCTGATTCCCAAGCCCAATAACTGCACCTTCTGCTATGCCACACGAGCACGACAGGAGATGAGATCTGGGGATCAGTGATCACACAGATCCCAATCATGTCATTTTTACCTGCCAGCACAAGGGGGAGCTTGGGATCATAATCCTGAGCTCTCTGCCCACCTGCAAGTTGAAAGCCAGGTGCCTATAAGGTTGGGGTGGGGGCCAGCAATCAGCTAACTGAGACTGCACCAAGGTCTTGAACTGGCCCTGGTGCAATTAGGAGCTGGGGCTAATAATCTGCTGATTGTAAGCCCTGGACCCACTACACGTTCGGTGCAATACAAACTAGCCACAAAAATATTCTTCGTTATAAGTTCAATACATAGACAGTATATGTTCATTATACATAGAACATTTTTACAGATGATTTGCCATTTTACAAGGCCTTCGATTAGGTGCACATGTAACGCCCTTGCCATTTGTGCCATAATTAATGCTAATTGAGGCATTAAATGTAGCAGGGACCAGAGAAGTTAAAACTTAGCAAGGAAATGTTTACAGTTGAAAACAAAATCTTAGTTTATTAAATAAGAGATTTTAAAACCTGCTTTTCCTGTCCTATTAAACGGGTTTGCTTGTTTGCTGAACGCATTCAGCTTGAACCATGAAATTAGAGGGGTCAGTTCCATTTTGGCTTAATTTTAATTTTCTGGTCGCTAAGCACCGTGCAATGCCATTATGCACATTTCTCTGGAAGTCCAGAGAAATGCTTCTTGAAGTTAGCTCATACATTTTCATTCAAATACCAGTTGGTAAAAGCCCAAATTTGGGGCCTGAAATGACTCAACATCATTACTATAATAATTCAAATATCAAAAATACTTTCCTAACATTTAGGACAACATATAATGTGTTGTAAAAGCATTAAATAATAATATATATTACAAAACACCAACGTTTTCATGTTCCCTCATTTATAAGTCATGTGTATAATAGCATCCTCAGTAACATGAAATATTAAAGCAGGTTTATAGTATACACCTACAACACATTACGGCATGATTCCTTTAAAACTATTTCTCTGAAACATTAATAATTAAAGCTTTATAAATATTACCTTAATGTAAAGCATTATCAATAAACTACTGACAGTTTCTTAATTATGCACGTGCATTCTTTTGTTTGAGTGACACAGTCGAACGTTTAAATTGCTACCAGCTTGCACTCCTGTCCAGATGTTCAAAGTCGCCTGAGTGACCATTATGAACTGAACAGAAAAGTTGGTTGCAATTATTTCTAATTCTGAGCCTAATACATACACATACATATATTGACACGCCTATTTTACATACTATCTACCAGATTTCCCAGCATGGTTGGCGTCAATAGGCGGCATGAGTAGACAGTCACACTTTAGGTTTTGTCCCTAAAAGGGGAAACGGCACATACTCGGCCAGCACGATAATGTACCCATATACATCTCTTAAAAAAATCCAACGTTCCCTGGGTAACTGAATGGATGACAAAGTCAGTGTAAGCCAAGCACGGCTGCTTTAAAATCCCGGGCCTTATTTAAATGTCCTTATTTTAAAATTTCTCCCCTGCAAATCAAAGCAAGAAAAAGTTACCTAGCAGCGATTTGGAAATCTCTCCTTTCATTCATGCACTCAAACACTAAGGTGTAGCTTTACACAGCAAACGCACCACCACCATATAATCAAGATGGCAGGCTCCTATTTATTATTTCTTTTCACTTTAAGCCACAATTGCTCTTTTACTATTCATTCCTAGTAATTGCACACAATGATTACCATCACCGATACCAGGCTGCAATCTTTCCTTGCAGGCAGGCAGCTAGTTTTCCATCTGACAGACACCGTCCATCAGAAGGGCAGGTAAACTGGGGTGCCAAGACAGCTTAGAGCTTCTCTACCCTATCTCCTCCTATGGATACAGGCTTGCTAGGAAGTGACTGTCCCTTCAAGGCTGATGAGCATTTTGTTCCTTGTTCCATCGCGCAACCCTGTTAATTGCTGCCTGATCCTAATGGAGTGTGGCTGATATGAATAAAAAAGGGAAACCCTTGCAGCCTTGAGACCCCGCATCCAAATGGCGCTCAGCTGCATAAGGATCAACTGCGTCTCACAATTGGAAATGCTGTTATCCCCTACATCTCCAGCTCCCTCCTGTCCCTCCCCCACAGCCTCAAGACTGCAGACATCTGTTCTTCAATTGTCTGGTAATAAACATACTCGATAAAGCATATGTAAAATGATTATTACCCTGAAGAGCCAAGTGTCTTTCAAATGCCAGCTGAAACAAAAAAATTAAAAAAAAACCCCAAAAAACCCTTCCATCACGAAACAAATGTTACAACAGATATCACTCAGGCTGCTAAGATTTCATAATGCAAAGGGCTTTGGATATGGTCCACCACATTTCCTTGCAATGGTGGGAGACGGTAGTCCACAAACCAACCCCACTTATGCCCAAGCCCATTAGCAACTCGAACAGACACCAGTTACTAGTGGTGGATGAAGAGAGCAACCGGATTCTTTCATGGAGCCAACTTTTATACTTCACTACCTCCCACAGTATGTAATTAAGGAAAATCAGATGTGTATTCCTCTTCAATTTGTAAATGCAATTAGTTTTCATATATTGAAAGCCTGATGGAAAAAAAAAATCTATTCCCAGCAATCAACCCTTTTGAATACCCACTTGCCTCTGAAAAAATCTACTATTCATTTATTATGTGGGAGGTGGTATCATTAAATGCTGGTAATTAATCTGGGGCTTGGTGCGCATCTCATTTTCTCCTGGTGGAAATTGGGACCCACGCTCCTTAGGGGCACTGAATCTCCCTTCCCAATTCTAGCTTGCTACTCCACGTGAATGCTAAGTCAGGCAGGCAGGATTTGGGAAAGATTTGCACACTTGTCCTCTTTGACATTTTGAAGGTAGCATTGTGTCTGGGGTAATAGGATGCAAGACCTTGGAAGCAAAATTAAAAAAAAAATGCATTTGTTATTTTTCAAGTGGGGTTTTACTCTACATACAAATGGCACCTTCTTATCCAACACATCTTCTCCTTTCACATATTCAGATTGATTTCTGTTGATCTGATTGATTAAAAGAAGCGCTCGAGGCTTTTAATTCTTTGTAGTCCTACAAAGCTGACGTAGGTTCAATGAAAGCCCAGTGAAGTCAACATCAGTGGGCTTTGGATCAAGATGTGATCCTCTCATATGAGGAGGGAGGAACCCAACCTACTTTTCAGAGCCCAACTTCAAGAGCGGTCAACAGAAAAAAATATATAATCTGAGCGTATTTTACTGAGAAATCACCGAAATGCAGCAAGTGTGGAGTCCACGGATACCATTTATAAAGGGCCACCCTTTGGAGCAGACACACAAAACGAGAGATTAATTCAAACCCAGGGATAGGAGAGCGGGAAGGTTATGGTTTGCAACTCTTCACACAAGATTCAGCTCAGCAGGATATTAAGTGATAGTACACTCAAAACAGTGAAACATAAGCCTGGAGTGTTACATCATCAGATCAGTCGACGCCGTTTCGACTCAGTGCTTCCACAGTCAATAAGTGCTTGAATAAAGAACAGCTAGCATCCCCGTTTTTAAAACTTTCCTAACTTAATATAAATAAGGGGAAAAAAATTCCACTTTCAAATAAAATATCATTTTTTTTAAATCCAGATAAATATACCAACTTTGATACCCACAAAGAGTGGCTTGCGATGATCACAGGGATTAATAATGAATGGGAAAATTAAAGTAACAAAAAATAAGCATTTCTAAAACAGATACCTCTATGATAGGAAGGGATTTCATATGAGAAAGTATAGGATAAGGTACCAAAGTCAGGAAAAGATGTAGCAATTGTAACATTTTGCGCTGCGATTTCTTCCAAAGGATAATGATATTTCATCAAAACCTCATCAAATCTGCTCTTTTTGTCAAGGATGACGGTCTAGGGCCAGTGGTCAAATTACTAACCTGGCAAAGCGGCTTGCTGGTAGTAAGAAAAGCTTACATGTGACTTGTATTTTTTCCCCAAATGCCTTAAAGCTTTTTTCTTTTCCTTATTACTGGGAGGTGGGGTTATGCAAAAGTCAATCCTGCCATCTTCCCAAAAAACCTGTACTTTGGAAACCAATGCCTTTCCACCCCAGGCACCTTTGATCTAGGTTTTGACGAGGCAGCTCTCACGCACACATCGGGGTTCAGAACGGCCATTTAGACCCAAAACAGCCGGGTCTCCTGCAAACCTATTTGTTCTCCTGATGGATATGGGTAGCAGCATTACACTAAACAAATCTTATTATTAAAACCTCTTCCCCTCCTGGCACAGGCCTCCCTGTGCAGTGCACTGGGGTAAGAAAAGGCTAATGCATGCCACAAAGCCATTCTTCCTTTCCTACCATTACTGATGTCCTTCTCCAGAAAAGTAAGCTAAGGTGCTGCACATGCCGTCTTTTCCATTGGGTGACGGGCATATTGTACTCCGAGATCTTTCAATCATAAATCTTGCTGTAACAGCTTTTGTGACACAAATTATTTCCGCTGCCTACCCATCATGCTGGTAATGAAACCGGAGCGTATCATGAAAATTGTTATTCAAAACGTGTCATCTTTTTGACCAGGTGGGGTGGCGGTAGGAGGGTCAGCTGGGAGTGAAAGGAAGAGGGGAGAAAAAGGGAAAATAAGATTCTCATTTCATCTCAACAGCTCGTAGAGTGTCAGCAATAAAATAATATCTGATTGCTGGTGACAAGCCAACAGAGTCACTAAAGATGAAGAGTTAGGACTGTATACCAAAGTGAAGTGCTCGCTCTGAAGAGTACATTACTTACACTAAAGTGGCTGATGCCTTTATGAAATATGCTTTAGCAAGCTAAGGCTTCGTTCTGTGGTAGTTATTAATTATCACTAATTCATTAAAGGGGGACTCCAAATGCATAGCAAACCTTCTTGTCAAAAGAAAGGGAAGAAAAAAACAAAAACAAAAACAGCATTGAAGTTTGCAATCAATATTTCTTCCAATTTAACTGAGCCGGGGGGAGAATAAATTGTTTTAACGAAAATAACCTAATCTATTTATTGCTACAGGCTCACAGTAAAACTCTCACATAAATGATTTGGATACATACAGCCTCTTCCATTCACCTCCCTCCAGAGCCGCCTAACAAATCTTAATTAGTAAATCTAGCTGTCACATGTACTGCAAGGATGTATAAAAAAGAGAATGTATTACGCATGTAGAAGGTGTATTATCTCCAGTTAATAACTGGGGATCCTTGGGTACAGAAATGTTTGGCGACCTGCCGAAGAACATTCAGCAAGTCAGTGGCAAAGGCAGTGCTAAAACGCTGGCATCCCATCTCGACCCCCTGCCCGAATCCCCCAGCTGCGCTGCGTCTCCGGAGCACAAACGCAAATTGAAAGTAAGTGTCTATGATCTGTAGCCCTGTATTTGCTTCAGGGCAAGGAACATGCTTTCCGCTGCATCTCTGACCCAGAGAAACGATGAATGACTACAGCTCTCACCGACTTCAAAAGCAATCAGGGCGTTCCCCTCAACTCGTGATCAGATCCCAAATTGGTGGCAGAAATGTACATGGACATAAGTGATTTTTAAAAGTAAGTTATGGGGGGGAGGAAGGAAATGCTCTTGTTCTGGGTCTGTTTCGCTAGCAACTGGGGAGAAAAGCAGGCAACGCCATAGAAGTGGGAATCCTGCAAGGAAACGAGACGTGAGCAAGGAGCTGGTGGGCAGAGAAAACAGACCTGATGTTCCTCTCCGTTGAGGATGAAAAGAAAATTAATCAGCAAGTCGCAGGGTGGAAAGAACGAGATTAAATCTGAACAGTGCTGTAACAACCCTCCCATTACCAACCACCACAGCTCACGTATTTTTAAGTTCGAAGGGCCCTCAATGAGTTTTCAGCTGAGACTTTCTAATGTGTTTTAGAAAACTGGTGCTGCACTTCCGACCCCAGACTTAATTTGCAGTCCATAAATTGGACCTGTTTATCAAGGAATTAACTTACCTAGGAGCACATAAAATATTCCTTTGGCTTTTATTAAGCATAATGGACAGCAAATCATAAGCAATTTGCGACAACTACTCCTAAACTTTTCCCAGCTCTGATCAATAATGAATTACACTGTTTGATGTGAAAGGGGTCGAACAAGCCAGGAAGCCCAGCAGGAATGCTAGCAAGTTTTAAGAGGTAAAGTGCATATCTACAACAATGGTACCTGGGCTCTTGCTATTTATTTTTCTTTTACATATGAAGAAAACCTTTATAGCGAGAACATAAATACACGAATATATCATTATTGCGGTTAGATTTGTCTCCGAAACCACGACCCCCATTTGAAACAACACACAAGCCCTCTTGGTTAAAGTAAGTGGTTTCTACTTGCTCCTATTATTTTCTTTTATCTACAGATGTACAGAGCAATCTTACCTGAGTAATGGATGGAAGATGACTGTAATGTTTCTGGCCCCTGGTTTGCAGACAAACTTTGATCCACCACCTTCAATTAAATTATCGTCAGGTCCTCCTAGAAAACGATCATTTAAAAGAAAAACAAGTAAGTTTTCAAGCTGGTTCCACACATGCCTCGTATAAAAATTCACTATTGCCCAAAGCAAATATTGTATATAAACTCACTAGTGCCCAAAGCAAATATTTAGGCATTACGCCCCCAGTCTTCACATACATCATGTATAGTGATGGATCAGTGCTCTGAATACCACACTCTACTTCCCTTATTTTATTTGAATAGGCAAGATTTTGAATGTACCATACATATCTCACTCCCTGCAACAAACAACTTAGAGATGCTTCTCTCCTTGTTATTCAAAACGGTATTGGTCAAGAGATGGTTCTCGAGGAGGGGTGCTCAGATCCAGCCCCCAGTGCCGCGTGGGCTCTCCACAGGCCACAGCCCTGCTTGCTACAGCAGGCACGCAGGGCATTGCCGCCCCTCGTCCTGGAGCGTGGAGGTAGGCAGAGGCAGCATGGCATCCCAGTCATGGCATGCAGGGCTGGGCAGAGATGGCACAGGGCCTGATACAGGAGCACAAGGGCAACGCCAGGCCCAATTCCAGCGCACAGGGTCTCATCCAGTGCACGAACCAGCCCCACACTGTTCATTTGGCCCATGGGACCAAAACAATGAGCACCACTGATCTAGAGGACTGAGGGTATCTGAGCCCCAATTTCTAATCTAATTGTTGCAGCTGAACTCAATGATTTGCCCAAGGTCACAAGACAACCATTCTGTGCTTCAGTTCATTCAGGTATCGACCTGGACCCAATTATCCATGTTGTGAGAGACGCTATGGTATTATTAGGATTCAGCACTCCTTAAAATCCCACTTTCAACTACAGATGAGGGACTAAGACGCAGAACTAAAGTGACTTCCCCACCCAGACTGCATCAGTCCTCCGTATGTGAGGACAGAGAACTGAACCCTTCTGACCCTACAAACCAGGAAACTACGAAACCCTGGGCTTCCAGTTCATGTCCTATGACAATACCATCCTCTCTCAATGGCCTGAGCACTTCTATTGCTTGAGCTAAAGACCCTTATTCCTGCAAAAAGAGACACTACCTGCCTTGAAGAGATTTCATAGATTTCATAGACATCAGGGCTGGAAGGGACCTCGGGAGACCGTCGAGTCCAGCCCCCTGCCCAAAGGGCAGGAAGGCAGCTGGGGTCATAGGATCCCGGCAAGATAAGCATCCAATTTGCTCTTGAAGGTGTTCAATGTAGGTGCTTGAACC
>NW_017728931.1:141060913-141071161 GCF_001723895.1 Crocodylus porosus | reverse complement strand
GCTCCGAGCCGTGTCATTGGTGCCCACGTGAATGAGGAGCATGGGGTAGTGGTCTGTGGGCCGGAGGAGCTCTGGGATCCTCTCCGCAATGTCCCAGATGCAGGCCCCCGGGAAGCAGCAGACTTCCCAGGCTAAGGGGTCAGGGTGGCAGATTGATGTTTGGAAGCCTGGCCACATAATGCTTAGAAAGTGATTTAAGTGTCCAGGATGAAAAGCCCCATAAAAGCACAAAACGTTATCACATGTAAGGCCCTCCATAGCTTTGAAAAGTAAATATGATGCCATTATTGGGTTCCTTGGATAGCTTTCGTTTTTATAGTGTGCATCGCATGATGATTTAACTTTGTCTTTTTTTTTTTTATGATGTTTTGTTTAGCACCATTGATTTTTAGATCTCTGAAAGACAGTCAGACAATTTCCCCACATTGACTCCTGTAACTTCACTGCAAAAATCTAAGCTGTCTAAGCTGCAATTACGAGCAAAACAGCATTTCTCAGCTCCAGCAAAAATAAGCACATCAGATTTGGCACATTCACTTGCAGTAGCTCATTAGAAAGCTATGTCTAGTAGGAGTTACTGAAAGCACAGCACACGCACTAAGTGCAATTCACGGTACTCGAAACTAGACTACAAGTCTTACAAATAGGAAAGAAATATCCATCTTGTGTCCTTACATCCGTATATATGTTTGCGCCACCATCAACTGCCTTTGATCACAGATACAGGTAAAATAAACTGGCGTTTCCCCACTCCCATTCCACTGGCTCTGGGTATTGTATTCCTAGATGATAACAAGACCTCAACTCCTGTTAACCCTAATTAAACAGCTAGGGAAGAGCAGTCTTTGACCACAAGTAACAAAATCCTGCATGTGGACTTCCTCCTAATGGGCAAATACACCTACCTGCTTGGTCCTGCTCCCTTGCCACTCAGCATTGTATACTTCTTGATTAGTTTTGGCCATCTTAAATGCAACCCTACTCCCCTTGTGGCCAGTTTTACATAGGCTTTCACGATCCTGGGATTCATCTCACCCTAAGGGATCCAAGTGTTAAGAGGGCTCATTTTTACTTTGTTAAAGATGCTTTGTAGTTTTTGGAGGAGCGGGGAGCATGAATTAGACTGTTCTCAGTGGGGGCAGATGACCGAACAAGGAGCAATGGGCTCAAAATGCAGCAAGGGAAGTTGAGGTTGGATATTAGGAAAACTCTCTCAATAGCAGGGTGGTGAAACACTGGAACAGGTTACTTAAAGAAGTAGTGGCATCTCCATCCTTGAGGTTTCTAAGACCCGGCTAGACAAAGCCTTAGCTGGGATGATGTAGTTGAAGGTGGTCCTGCTTTGAGCAGGGGGTTGGACTAGATGTGCCCTCCTGAGGCCCCTTCCAACCCTAACCTCCTATGATATCTGTGAATTCTCCATTAATTATAAATGACAGGTACAAAACCTAATCCCATTTTTTAAATAGTCACTTTTCTGTCTACATTGCTGAAATCAAACAAGTGACACCAGAGAACTAAGTTACAAGACCCTGGTATGCAACTGCCATGAGATGCTAAGATGTGGGAAGAAAGTCTAAACCACTGAATTTAAAAAAATAAAATAAAAAAAATCCTCCTTTCAAAGAGATGTTTATATGGCCCAAACTGCTGGCTGGTATCTACTGTGGCCTCCTGAAAGCAATCGCAGCGCCGAGACCAAGAACCAGTCAGGTACTGATGACAATCGCCCGCATTGCTCTGGATAACAACTTGCAGCAGTGATATAGATTCAAAGAGCTGTCATGATTCCCCTGAGAGTGGCAAAGAGAAATGAACTGCCCAAGATCACACAGTGAATCAAAAGTAGCTTGAAGGCTTTTCCAGGCCTGATCCTGCAATACCAAACCGCACGTGGCCAGACTCGGTTAGAGAATATCTTTATGCCATACTGTAGGCATCGCTGATAAGATACTTCCATGTGTAGAGGCAGGGATATAACCTTATCAACCAGTGATTCTCAGCCAGGCTCCCACAACACCCTGTGGTGCCTTGAAGGGTGATGTGGGGTCCCATACAATGTTAGCTGTTTGGTGTGCAAACATGATTCACAAGAGAAACCCAGAGGTTTCAAATGGGAATCCAAAGCATTAAAAACCTTCTGAGCTATTGTGGTCTGAGATCTTCGCAACAGCAGAATTGCTCTATTATGTTTCTGTAGTTTGCACTTGATTTTTGACTAAGAATTGACATTTTCCAAAGGGTGCCTTGAATCTGTCAAGGGTGCCTTGACTATAAAAAGACCGAACTCCCCCCCAGTATGAACTGTAAGTATTTAGATCCACCTAAGCTATTTTGACATGGTAATTTATTTCCCCCATATGTGTAAAAACAGAAGAGTCAGGGCACATTAAGATGTCTGAAATTTTCTGGCTAACAAAATGTGCACTGAGTACACAGAAATAGCTAAGGGTGCAGTGTATAAATATTTCCTGGCTGCCATTACAGAAGAGGATGATTCACAGAAACTGGGCTTCAAAAACCTAAAAGTTCAAGTTAACTTTTTAACTTGTAGAATTTAAATGCAGAGAAGAGAAAGGCAGCACCACTTCTTAGAAAAGAAAATTATTCATTTCTCCTATTAATGTCAGACGCTGCAATTTCCAGTGGGGTCTGTCACTAACTGACTTATTGAAGAACTCATTCAAGCATGAACTACTGAGGCATGAACTAGGAAATACAGGCTCAAATTAAGAAAAGGGTGTTATTCTTCTTACATCAAGTCACCCTGCACTAATCAATATTATTGACTGGGATGAACTTCATAGCAAGGAATAAAACAATCTGTCTCATCTACTTGGCCATATTATGCAAGCATTAGGAAAAGCAGTGCTGGGAACACCAGCACTCTGACAGAAGAACATGGGCTTTTTATTCTTCTCCACCATTCAAACTTCTGATTAATAATCATGAATGCTCTTTGTGTAGGTGGGCACTACAAAGGGGGAAAAAAAGCAATTTAATTTACATTAAAATATTTTATCTGGGAAAAATGCACCGAGATAGAAAGCTCATTTCAAGTGATGTCCTAGATGTGCAAATAAGGTGCAAAAGTGCAACAAACCTTCCCATTGCAAAGCCATCCCCAACTTCTTTTGCTTCTCTCCAAGCTGTCATCTCCCTCGGGTAGTTTGTTTTATTAACTTTAAGCCATCGGAGGCCAGATATCAGGAAGGCTGCATCAGTGCAAAGCCCAACTGTAGGCAAAGAAAGCTGGGATAATTTGCACCAAGGGAGCTACAAAAGGGGCACCCTCCAGGCAGGCCCTGCCTGCCTGCACAAGCAGCTTGCAAGGGGATAGCTATGCCCTGGTGGGCCAACGATGGCTGCAATCCACGCTGCAGACAAGGCTTTGGGGCAAAACATTTCCCCCCTCCCCACCTCTAGACCTCAGTTTTGTCATCTGTAGAGTGAGAACATAGCGTTAACCTTCCTGATCATGCACAGATGTGCACTGTTCTCATCACAGCGACAATTGGGATGGACTATCAGCAGTTTGGGAATCAACCACCCGTATTCAGTGCAATGCTATACTAGAAGGCATGCAGAAACCCAGGGCTTCGGCAATGTCTTAGTTAGAAACACTGGTTTGTTTTCCCTGCATGTCTATTCAAAGCAGCTGATGACAAGAATTTCCCAGCAATGAGGAATGGCCTAAATGTTTTGCAGCTGTGGCATTAGGGACGCGGGTGGCAGCAGTTCCCTAGCACGAGCACCAATTTGCTGGTTTAATCTGTCTAGTAATAAATTAAAAAGGAAAAAATGTTTATGGGAAAAAAAACAACTTGAGGTGAAGTGAAATTTGTCATAAAGTTAATGATATCCTCGTGCTGCGCTCTCAGTGAAGTGTGCCCACCTGAATATCTGTGTGTGTGGGAGTCAAGAGACGGGTCCATTAGTAACGTTGTCGATTGTTTCTGTAATGGAGCCTGAAACGTCATGCACTATGAGCAAAAACACGAGATAGGAGCAGATTACCAGGCGAGCTAGCGTCTCTGGAGTCAGCATGGTAGAGGCGATATCTTTTAGTAGACCAACTACATAGTTGCAAAAAAACAGTCGTTATTTCCAAGCTTTCAGGTTCGTGTGCCCATCCTTAGGCAAAGGAGGATGCAAAGATGGTAAAGCTTCCCCCAGGTAGAAATGAACCTTCATATTGCACAGGAGAGCTGGAGGCCGGTGCAAGTTCTTTTGGGTGAAAAATCCCCCCTTCATTTTATGCAAATTAGGCTCACATAAATGTTGGGGCAGTCTATGTGCCTCAAAAGTGCTTGATGGCAAGCAGGATGTTGAATTTTGCTTCTTTCTTGTTTAGATGGATGATCAGCGATGGCAATGTTCTCCTGGGGCGCGGAAGTCCTGTTGTGGTGAGGCTGCTCTGCAAATCTGGCTCCGGACCGGAGTAGTAGGGCTTCTCTACTTCTCCCATTCTCCAAACCACTCTGTAAGAGGAATCTTCCCTTGGGCACCCCACGTCCATCTCGATCACCCCTCCTGCGTCCAGCTTGGGGCTCAAAAGGTTTGACTTGGTGACCACCAGAAAAGTCTTCCTAGGCCAAGAAACACCTCCCTTACAACACAAGATCTCTTCCTTTCCTGACCAGCAGATGAGAGGAAGGAAGAAGAGGAAAGGACAGGGACATTTCTAATGAGAACAAATGGAGGAGCCAAGAGCCACTAAATCATGCCACAAATTCTTGACAGCGAACAGAAATTTCAGATGAAGCATTCGAGAGTCTGCACATGAACACGGCAAACCAGCCATGACGTAGGGCTCTCTGCAACAGTGGGGTTTTTTCAGGAAGGGGTTTCAAGGCTTGGCAGGGTGGACCCCCACCCCCCAGAAGAGCACCTGCCCTAACGTACAACACATGGACACCAAATACCACACCGTATTATGCTAATGCCACTACTTAACATCTATATTGCACTCCACATTCAGCAGCATAAAAGGGCTTTGCCAATATATGAAGCTTTACAAGCTTCTCGCAAGCACTACTTTCACCTTGCATACAGGAACACTGAGAAATTAAATTGTTTGCCCCAAATCGCACAAAGTCTATGAGAGGTAGGAAAAAGAATATAAAACTGAATCTGTGACTTAAACTGGTGAAGGAAGACTGTACCGTAGTTTAAAAAGCTGCACCATTTCTCAACCCCACGCATTTGCAAAATAACTGTTGACCTAACGAGTAGGGATTGGTGTTTTCTTATGCCACGGAGGACATTTCCCCCGTTCCAGATATTTACAGTCCTAAAAACCAGTCATTGATCGCCCTTGTCAGAATAAAACTACCTATTTCACTGAGTTTCCCTACTAGCCTGCTGACACTCCTCAATGTTGACCTGCCACACTACAGCTGTTTTAATGCTGGGTGTCTCCTGAGCACAGATTACCAACCATACGATAGACAAGAATGATCTGAACACACAAGAATTCAGGAGCAGATTTTGGCAGCGAAATGGTCTCCATCTGAATTCCCATCATCCAAGCAAAAATGTTGGTGTATCATCAAAATATCACCTCCTAACTAGCCGGCACTGCCGGTTCTCTTATTAGTACCAGTCAATTTGCCAATTCTTTCCAGGGTCTTCATTTTCAAATATTATCATGCCTACATAATGCCTTCATACCCCATCTCTCCTCCCGCCACACACAGAGGAAAGAAGAGAATGCATTTTGAAATCAGCTGAATCTGAACATCCAAAAACTGAACATCTGGGTCAGTCCTGAACTGGACTTGCTATTATTCAAATTAATAATTAACATCAAAACAGGAATTCTACAGAAACACCGGGAAATCAAATGGTTTGCCCCAAATCGTACAGAGTCTATGAGAGGTGGAAAAAGAATATAAAACTGAACCTGTGGCTTAACTGCTGAAGGAAAATGGATACTGAGGGCAGAGATGAGATTTTTAGCACTTTTAGGAACGTATGGCGGTTTTCTTTTCCTTAATCAGAATGGGAGGAGGGGAGCTCTTCACCTCTAATAAGAGCACTTTAAAAAGATGTGTTTATACAGTGCTTTACAACAGAACCTCAAAAACACTGCAACACATTACCTAATTCATTGCTCAAGTGCTGTAGCTGTCCTAAAACAACTCATCATCAACCAAGATTTGCTCCTTACTTTTAGTTATATAGGAGGCGGCTTTTGTTGTGCTCTGGGAAGGGGTCAAACTCTTCCCAAAGCGTCCAGCGAGTACTGATCAGGTCTCCAAAGTCAGTTGTGATGAGCCGAGACAGCAACGACCTTGACTGGTGGTTGGGGTATCCTGCTCCCCCACGGAGGTGCCAGAGAACCAATCCTACATGTTCTCCTCAATTCTGTTGTCTTTGCCAGGAGAGGGCAGAGCTGCTTTTTGCCTTTGGCATCACAAACTTTCCAAGAAAACATGTTCTTCCACACATAATGAACAGTTTTTATACATCTCCCAGTGATCAAAGCGGCTTTCTCAATGAGCCACTTCATGTCAATCTACGCAACATGAAAAGGAAAACGATGGGCTTTGAAGCCACAACAATCGACAGATCATGCAAATCAAACACACCGTCCCCACCTTGAGCGCAAAAACCAATCCGACCTCTACAATGGAAAGGGAATCAGACTGCAACCGTCCTTCCTTGAAGTCCTCAACGCCCGGGGATCAGCCGATGCAAGTGCACGCTAAGGGGGATCAGCCAATACAGTTGCAACACCTGGGGATCAGCTGATGCAAGTGCATGCTAAGGCACGTGCAACCTCACACGGCAAAAATACAAATGTCCTTTGATATGAAAATTTCAATAGCTCAACATCAGCTGCTACATGTATACTGCTGGCAGCAAAGCAGATGCTTACAAAAGAGGCTTCAATGGGAGGGAATAGTGACTGATGTGTGTTACTGTGTAGTGATGCATGCATTATTTGTTTTAACTGTAACCTTCTTAAGTTACTTTTTCGATTTACTTTTCCTGCACATTATGGTTCTTCTTCTATTTTTGCCCATTGCAACGCAACTACTTGGTCATGGCAAGCACTGAAGAGTAAGAAGATCCCTATAAGTCCTTCATCCTCTTGGAGACAGCGAGTGTGTGGTATGCAAGTAAATATGGTATAAATTCAACTGAACTACGCCAATACCCCTTTTGTATAACACCTTTAGGCACTTATGCCATTATTCACCGTGTCCACGTAGCTCTTGGCTCGTTCAAATGAACTGTTTGGCATTCAGCTATCCTGTGGTGCAATGTTCTGCCATGCAATTTTGTGCTCGATGATTTTTCTAATGGAGCACCATGGGATGCCTACTAGAAACTATAGGAACCCTGGGACTGAACGGTCAAACTAACAAACTCCTGGCTGGCTGCCAGCATTTAAATGGAGAGGTGACGTCGACTGAGGATGATCCCAGAGCAGTGGTGGGGTAACAGAGATACGTAAAAGCAGACAATCCAGGTAAGAAGCAATGCAGCACGGACCAGCAGCTGAACGAATGCCAGAAGCAGACTTGTTAGGAATGTGCCCACACAATTCTTACCATGGAGAAGTGCCAGTTCACTGGACACTCAAGTCACTCTTGTTCTGAGGTGTGTTACTTACTGCAATCTCAGCTGATCAATCTGCTTTGCGTAAAAGATTGTGCGTGGACACCAGCCGCTTGAAGGCAAATGGATTCCAGTTAAATCCAGAGCAACAACTCTGTTGAGGAGGCCAAAAACGACGAGATTTAATGTTAAAGGGGGAAAAAGAGAAATATCCTGTAAATTGAAAGACTGTGGTAGATTTGCTTACCCCATATATCCTTTCACCTTTCTTTCTGGAATTTCTTTGAGAATTAATAAGGAAAACAATGCCAGATACAAGTCATCTGCAGTGTCATAACTGACAAGTCTACAATGCTTAGCTTTTTTATTCCTTAATTTATGGCTTCTTGCCTCTCCTCAAATACCGAATAAGTGGCTACTAACATGGTGCCAAAACAGCAATTCTCCATCTGTGTATTTGTTCAAGGAGTATTTCTAACATGGTTACAATGCACGGAAACCCCTACAAGCACAAAATGCTGTCCAATTCAATTGGCACCGTCCTTCTTTACAGAGCACAGCGTACGCACCGATGAGATCTCTGATGGCGGCTGAGTCCGACGCGCAGGTGACAACTCCACCCACAGGCACACCCACGTGCTAGCACCGCTCTGAATCCAAGCGGCTGATTCTTGCCTCCTTTGATGCCGGTCATCGCAAAACTGGATCCAGTCTGCCTCTCAGCGCTTTGCTCCACCTGCAAGCTGACTCCGCCAACCAGAGCGGCATGCTGCACTCCTTTCTGAACGATGCACAGAGATGCAAGGCCTGCTAAGTCGTCTCTGCAAGTATCCTGAAATCTGCACAGCAGTCTGCCTCTTTTTCTAGACCCTTTGTGAGCTTCAAAGTACAGCACTTTCTTAGGGATCCTGTGATCTGGCATTTGCTTGACATAACCAAGCCACCGGAGTTTTTTTTTGTACTAATCAACGTTCCCACAAAGGACATACCAACAAGATTTAACACTTCCACATCTGTCACCCTGTCTTGTCATCTTATTCAAAGAACGTTATGCAGGCATCTGACATGAAAGCTGTTTTTCAGTCTTTTGGTATGTTTGGCGTAGGTTGTCCACGTATCTGAGCCACACAATGTCTCATAAATACAAAATTTCACTTAGTTGAGTTTGTTACTGCTCCAGGCTATCTTGAGAAAAAACAAAATTCCTGGCCTCTTTGCCAGTCCTACTAGTGAGCTCAGCATCAAGATCTACATTGCTGGTACCAGTAGAGCCAAGGTAGAAAAAATTAGTCAACGATATCCAGATAAGAACTATTATGGGTATTATCTGAAACTGATTTTGAAGAGCCTTGGTGCATGATAACAGTCTTTGTCAAGCTTATTGCTAGCCCAAAGATTTTGTATGAGTCAGAGAACTTGGTAACGAGATGCTGCAAGGCATCAACACCGTGAGCTGCAAGGGCTGCATCACCTGCAGACAACAGGTCACTTACAATGATGCAGAAAAGACCGTATCTCATATCTATAGTGGACCTTTCCAAGCAGAAGCCAAACTAGCTCTCAGGATAGATTTGCTCATCTAATGTTTGAAGTGTAGGTTAAAAAAAAAAAAAAAAATACAGTTTAAGATTTTTCCCATGATGCTGAGAAGAGATATCTCTCTGTGGTTCATTTCTGTGTCCCTTGTTTTTATAGAGTTGGATGAAACACGCATCCTTAAAATCTTGAGGAACAGTATCTTCCTTCCAATGGAGTAGCAATACTTCATGTGATCTTTGCAGCAAGTCTTTGCTTACACATGTGTAAATTCAGCAGGTGAAGCCAGATGCGGAAGCTTTGTTATTGGGAATCTTTTCGATGCATGTTCAAGTTCCTTTACTGTAGGTTTGGTATCCAGTCAAGTCATAACATCAAACCCAGGCAATTCATCTAGCACAGGTTGGTCTGCTACAGACGCCCTTGAGTATATCATCCCAGAGTGCTCAGTCCACCTCTCCAGTTGCTTCCCCTTATCAGTTATGTGATATTACCATCCAGGACTTTCAACAGAGTTATCTTGACAAAATGCTGTAGTGTCATTAATAACTGGGGCTACCACGAAAATGTCACGCTACCTACTCTGAGTGAACCAAGGTCAAGCTCTTATCTTCAACATATGCCATGGCTGAGACGCCAGGATATCTAAAAGATCACTGAAAGCTTCAGAAGGCAGAGCGTGGTCGGCAGCGGTGTTCCTCGGGTAACATGGCAGCTTTCTACTGTAAGGGTAATGCTCTCATCTTGCAGGAGAAAGAGCTCTTTTGGGGCTTACCTGGGGGACCAGGCCTTGTATAGGATGCCGCACTCGAGTCCACTGACCTCCTCCAGAACCATTAGTTCCCAACTCAACCTCAGTGCTCATTCCTACATGTCCCAGTACTGAAAGGCTCCAAGAGCAGGCTTTGGGGATGTGCCCAGAGCAGTTTCACAGGCAGGCTGCTGGCTTTGGAGCCTATGAGAAAACTCAGGTGGGCACCCCTGTCCCATGAAACCTGCTGCTGATTCAATAAAGACAGGCCCTTGGGACCAGGACAAAGCAGTACAACGAACTCCCATAGTAGAGGGTCATTGCAAGCTCCAGGTGCATGGCGCATTTCTTTCATCTTGCCCCCTTAAACAAGAATGCAGTTTTAACCCCCC
>NW_017728931.1:141054809-141060813 GCF_001723895.1 Crocodylus porosus | reverse complement strand
CAACTACCAAAACAAAAACACTCCCTTGCATACACTCCTGCAAGGGAGAGGATGTGAAAACGAACAGCATATAGTAAGAGTTAGCTAGGCAGCTTAATGCATTACTGCAAGAAGCTCAGACAGTGTAGTAAGGAGCATGATAGAACCACATTTATAGACAAGAGTAGAAAACAGGGGACGTAAGAGTCTACTGAAGCTTAGAAGCTGCTCTAAAATGCAGCATGAGATAAATCATTGTGCTAGAGGTCTGTCATCTCAGTAGATACTCTACTAACTACACTGGACAAGCTTGTGCATGCACTGAATGAAGGAGGCGGCAAATGGAAAAATAAAAGCCATCACAGTTTAAAAAGACATTGTAATATATACATGCAAGAGGGCAGGATTAAAGTTGGCCCTTTAATTGCAGCACTTCCTAATTTGAAAGTGCATGACTTGCAATCTTTGTTATAACATCCATTCAGTGTAGGTTTCCATATGTATTAATGGATATAATTTACTCCCTTGTTGCTAAATTTGCTTTAAACCATTCCCCACCTATTGATTTGGAGCTTTTATTTTTCCTTTCATGAATATAATCAGTAACTTCACTGAGCACACATTTATTCCAATTATTACAGTCAGCAGGATGTGCATAAAACAATTCTGACATATTTTAAAATGTCAAACTGCACAATGGCTGCACATGGACTGCAGAGGGGTGTAAAGGATTGAGTAGAGATTTGGGAGTAAAGAGATTTGGGCTGAAATTTCACTAGGAACTGGATATCCAAATCCCTTACAGAGTTATTACCATTTCATCCTTGTTTTTAAGCTCTCGTTCTGCTGCGTCCCGTGAGACTAGTTTTCTCTAACTGTCTATGCCTCTTTCTCCCCATCTGTAAAAAGAAGATATCTGCTACCGTTTTATATTAATGGAATGCATTGTGCTAGTGCCAAGTATTATACCAACATGAGGAAAACAGTGGCTAATATTTATGGACATTTACGGGGTTTGCTTTCTTCCATTTTTTCAAAAGCAATAGCAATTTTCTCTCATGCGGAGCATCAGAAATAGCTTTCGACAGGGTCAAAGTAAATTGTAATAATACAGGTAATCTAATGAAACCCACTACAGAACAACGCTTTGTGTTTTACTCGAGATTCCCAAGCGCCCTCCTGGGAGCCGTTTCCTAAAGATGTTTTCCTTCCACCTGCCAGCGTGCACATCACCATGTCCAAAGACCTGAATAAGAAAGTCTAGGATGCCTCTAAAGCCAAGCACCCGCTGACAAAAAGAGATGGGACCTGAATGCCCTTCCGGATCCTTTTCTTAAAAATATAAGTTCATGATTTTAGGGATTACAAGAGACTGAAGTCATGTGATAAAGCCCACACGTAGCTGTAATGGTAGTGCAAACTTTTCCCAAACAAGTATATGTATACGTCGTAATTCTTCCTGAAAGGATCAGCTTAAGCAAACTAGGTGTGGACAACGTGGTCTCCCTGGCCTTGTTAACATATCAGATGTCTTGCTGAGACCATAAATCGAGTAATTACTGTGATGTGAACATCTGTCCACTATTTATTCTACTGCCACTATTTTCCATAACCCTCAAACATCAAGGGCCCGAACTGAATGACAGACAGCAGAAAATATTTTGCAATCCTGTGAACTACCATCAATCACAAACTACACCCTGTCCCTCCCTTTTTGGGGGGTATTAGTGGAAACAAAGTTCAGCAAAAATTGTCGACACATGCCGACAGCTTCTAAAGCTCCTACCTCAGCACTGCTGAGTCCACAAACTACATCCTCTCCGTCTAAAAAGAGACACTTCCAGCTTTTTACCTGCCTCAGTAAGGTGGTCAGAACCTATTGACCCCTTATTCCAGATGTGCTGGTTTACCCACGAAAACACTGATTTTTCTAGATAAATCCCATTAACAACCACATGAGCTGTCCAGCCCTCCACCCCAATGAGTGCGCTCTTCAGGGCCAGAGCCACAGAACAGCAAACCTGGCGACTGTTATAAAACTATGCAACCTTTCTTCTTGGACATGCACAGGCTTTGAAACTCTACAGTGTTATTTAAGATTATGTTGCACGGACAGCCTTGAGAGACAGCACGTTTCTTGTTACAGTAGGTCAACCTTGGGTTAATGCTTTTCTGTATTTGAGACATGTTCCATTACCTTCTAGCTGGATTTTTATGATCCACGAGTGGTAGCAGCAGCCAATCCAACTCGAATTGAAACCAAGCACTTCAAATAATATAGTAAATTAAAGGTTATTTACAAGTGAGTGATGCAAAGTTTTCTTGCGCAAAGCAGGCCGGCATCAATCACTCCAAGGACAAAAGCACTAATTGATAGCTGATCATAATCTAGTGGCTTCTGCTGGATTATTACAGATGATCTGCCTACGCGAGGGAAAGACGGTGTCCCTCATCTTACACACCTGCGCCTGACATGAAGAGGGAGTCAATCAGACAGCCTTTTCGGACAAAGTTAGCTATCCAGCTAGTGGGCCACAGATAAGGGCCCCGCTTCCATTTCTACGAAGTGGCAAGCCCGTCTCTGCCAGGCCAAGGCACCTGCCCGTACAGCCCAGCGTCAGTTCTCCCAGAGCAGCCGAGGAACCTGGGGGAGGATTCGAACCCAGAGCCAGATCTTCTCCATAAGGTGCTCTTGTACAGAGCACCTACATTTCATCCCTCCAATGTGGCAGCTGTAAATTGGCAATCAAGCCCTAGAATAGTAAAACACAGATTTCTTGCAAGTATTTGGATACCAAACCCCCATTTGAATCAGTGTGGACCACTGTAAAGGATCTCTGTAGTAGGCAACGTCTCAAATCAGTAAGAATTAAAGGCCTAAATACATTTTTTTTTAAATGGTTCTAAATCCAGAGATGCAAAGACCACGCAATGCTATGGAGGCAGGAATGAGATGATTAACTGTCCTAAAAGGAGTTCAAGTCTCTTTAGCTCGCACTGTCCATTCATCATGCTCCTCCAACACCGTGTTTGGCAGAAGTCTAGAGCGGAGATATCAACACCGATGCAACAAGGATATAAAGTGCATTTGGGATTCACCTTGACGTCAAAAAGAACGGGCTTAGTTACTGGGTAAATAAAGCACTGCTTTCTTTAAGGGACCGGAGGGGAGGGCTAAGATAAGAGAAAGCAGAATAGATGGACAGTGAAAAGGAAGGCAGATGCCTTTAGAGAGATCAAGATGCAGATCTCCAGGGGATCCCAGTTCACGTCTGCGATACTCCCACCATCCAAAATAACTGCACTGGAATTGGAGCCACTTGAAAATCTTCCAGCACAGAGGGTTTTCTTTGAAAATGCCATTTTGTTCAAATAGGAGTAGCACATGGAAACAGTTTGGTTTAGAAAAACTTGCACAGAAACTCAGACGGGCTCTGCCCTGCTTATGGGCCAGCCTGCCAGGAAGACTGCCCCATGGCAGGGACACACATTACACATTAACTGGTTTAAGTCATCAGAAAGTAGTTTAAACCTAGAACAGAACAGATACTCGGTGCATATAAACCAGTTTGAAAATGGCTGAAACGGGCTTGAGATAAACCTGGTTAAATGTAGAATCAGACTTAACTGATTTGGGTCAAACCAGGTTATGCAATATTTGTCTCAGACCGAGAGCTTCCAGGGTTCAACTACCTCAGAGCTAGGACATGGCAGAGAAGTTGCCACCTGAGAAGCACCAGCTTTAACAGGGAGGAGGCCATCAAACCTTAAAGGCTACAGCTTGAGCCAATGTTGCCAGGATCCTTCAGGAAATACCCCCAAACTACAGCAGGGCCTGCCCAGGGAGTCCCCCTGGGAGCGGAGGCAGCCAACTTCTCCCTCTTCATTGCAGGCATCTGAAGAGCAGCTTTTTCAACACTGCCAAATCCTAAGCAAATCTCAGAATTTTATTCTACAGGAAATTGCTACTTCTGGGTTTTAAAATAGCGGCATCCCCCGTAGACCGGAAAGTCCGAGGTCCAACCTGCTCTCAGGTGGAGCAGGTCCAGATCCAGACCCATCTACCTACAACACACACTTATCAGCAACCCACGCAGCTGAGAAAACACAGTGGCAAGCGAGTGAGCTACGACACGGGGCTTTTCAAAAGTGTTTGCTTTGTTGGATCATTCTCATCGATTCTCCTCCATGGTCCAGCGGAGAGGTCTATTAGCCTGGGGCTCAAGGGACATGAGCTCTTTTCTCAGCTCTGCCAACGTGATACAGTGCCAGAGGCGGGACACGCGCTTGCCTTGCTCTGCTTCGGTTTCTCCTCCCAACCTTTGCCTGTTTCATCTATTGAAACTTGGTTCTTCCATGCATGGCCTAGCCTCTTACCATCCTTGGTGCTTTTGTACAGCACCGAACACAAGGAGACTTGATCCAGCTCGAGCGACAGGGCAATACAGTAATGCAAGTAAATATTAGATGTTAACCCTAGCACTCCTATTCCTAATGACAAATCGATTCCCACACCACTGCTCTCACTTGCCATCATGTGCGCTTGCCCAGCTTTCAGCGTATTTCTGACAAAACCCTGAGTTTTGAAAGGGCCTTAAATGATTCAGGAGCTCTTGCGTTACACAGGTGCTTTTCAAAATCACTGCCTTCTTTCTCTAACAGACAAAAAAGGGTTTAGAAAACAACAGAACAACGGGGCTTCTTTAAACATGAACGTTGCGGCAAACTTGAAGTTGGTAACCTACCCTCTCCTCCTGCTTGGGCAGGACTCTTCCCTGCAATGCAATTTGCAGCACTTAGCCCACATGTTTAATTGGATCCTTTCAAGATAAAACGTAGCAAACCCTTTCATTATGAATATACTGTGAATTAACAGTATATTATATGGATTGTGTAAAGGAGTAAATAACGTTCATTCCAAATGACTCATCTCGAACCAAGGACTTCACAGTTTTGTTTCCCCAACTTTCTTTGCCAACAATCTCACATACCACTGCATCTACTTAATGTCCCCGTGGGCCGATTCTGGGCTCCTTCCCCTGGTTTTGAACCCCCTTGTCATTTTGTTAGCCCTGATTTTTTTGATGCTGCAAATCAGGGGTGGCCAGCCTGCGGCACACGCGCCGGAAGGGGTACGGGCAGCCTCTGTCTTTCAAGCAGCACATCGGGGAACGCAGTGCCTGATAGTCAGGGAACAAAGCAGAGCAGCTGATCAAGCAGGGGAAGGGGATTGGAGTCTGCAAGGCTTACTTTGTGGCACGCCTGCCAAAAAGGCAGCCCCCACTTCTGTGAGTAGTATCAGTAACCAGTTGCTACCGTCCATCACTCTTCAATTACTATCTCAATTTCTTTTCGCCGTGGCACCTTGCCTCACATTTTACCATCACTCCCGTAACTCCAGATTTCAAGAGCACGCCATGGGAAGTGGCCGCATCAGGTACACTCTTAACGCAGGGTCAATTCTGTGTCTGCTACAACTGCATATTCCTTTCCAAATACGTTTGGTTAATACGGTGCATGTATAACTGCTGCTATGGAAAGAGCTCCGGGCAGCCTTCGTGATCCTTGAAAAGATTTAGTGCAAAACAAACAGGCATTCCCTTTGCTCCAAAATGCAACGGCCTGACACCCACAAAACTGAACATAAACTCAACCCCTCAGAAGACCCCAGCTACAGATGGATCTGCTCCCTACGCACCAGGAAACAGGGATGGAGCGTAACAGCGCATGCATTTAAGTGCAATGGTTGTGGTCTGTTTCAGATCAAGGAGAAGCAATTTCCAAAACCAAGATCCTAGAGAAACTGCCCTAGCACAGCTGTCACTTCTCTCCTATTCCAAGGGAGCTCCAGCACAAGTCTTTACTGACCACCGACTACAACACAGCACGTTACATGGGTAGGTCCCAGACACTTTGAATCTAGTCTGACGTGAGCATGAACCAGATTTAATATAGTATATAACACTGCTGGTCTTCGGTCAACCTGGAACCCAAACCTGCTGGCTTGATGTAGGACCTTATACCA
>NW_017728931.1:141044316-141054119 GCF_001723895.1 Crocodylus porosus | reverse complement strand
GGTAGGCGGTTCCTTTTTATCTCCCCGCGCCGGTCCCGCGTCAGCGCAGTTCCAGTTCCGGGAAACTTTAAGTTCCCCGCCCGGCTTCCGGGCCCAGAAGCGGGGCGGAACTCCGGGATTCCCCACTCGGGCCGGGCCCCTCAGGGTCCTGGCCCCCTCACAACCAGGTTCAGGCAAGTTTTTGGCATTCCCCATACAATGAGGGTAATGATTCTTCCCCCTTTTTATTTTTTTTCCAGTGGTATTTAAGAAACCCCATTTAGCTCTTTTGTAGTGCTATCATCCTACAATAAAGCACAAGTGACTACTTAGGCCTCTCATACTAGCCCAACTGAATGCAAATTGTGTATGGATCCGACAGAATGATACCTTGCTTGAATACATCTTATTTGATTGCTTGCCTGAAAGTCCACAGAGTTCCTGTGCACATCGTGTAAAGAGGTTGTCATCTTTCACTTTCTGGACATCCTTGCAAGAACTGGATTTGGATACGGTCATGCAGTTTACGTGCAGACATATTGTTCTGCCGCGGTTCCCCGTGCCCAGACCCATTTAAGCTCCCTTGTCTGAGATCCAGCACCATATGCATTCAAATAAGTTGCTCTTTAATGTTTTAAAACCTGATTTATTAGTTGCTCACACTCCATCTGCCTTGAAAAACTGCAATGCGCCTTCACTTTCACAGGCTGTACAAAAGGTTGAGGTTCAATTTGACTCTACTTTATCATTTGATCAGTGTCAGCCACATATGTAAAGTCTCCTTTCAGCTACATAATCCATAAAGTCAAGCTTTTTTTTTTTTTTTTTTAAATTCAGGGCTTAGCAGCAGGAGCTTTGATTAATGTATGTCAGCTTGCATATTTACTGTTTTTGTTGGTCCCCCCTAAAAATTACCAGCTAAAAGATGTTCCAAAACATGGCTTCAGTGCAAAACCTTATCCCAAACAGGACAATGCATTAACGCTAACTGACCTGCAATTATTTGTCCACATACTGGGCAACTTTCAATTTAAAGGGGTTTTTTTTTTCCTTTCCCCTTTTGGAGCTTTTTTCTTTTTCTATCTTATCTCTCCAAGTGGCAAACAGTTCCTATCTAGAATTGTTATATTCCTGACATATTTCATATTCACATCATATGTCAGAAGAAAAAAAAAAAAAACCTGGAGAGTCAAAAAAGACAAAGATATTTCTAGGCATACAGTTATCTATCATTTTATATTCTTATAAACCATTCAAATCTCTCCCCTCAAGAACTCCCACATTTCATCTGGCTTTTTTAATACTTTAACTCACTGTAGAAATGTTACGTGACGGGAGCGTGCTTGGTGGTAAGAGCACGCGTCTGATTCGAGAAGTTATGCTTGTCTGTGCCACAGACCCACCACCTTGTGCGAACGAGTCCATTGCGTTGTGCCTCGGTTTCCCCACCTCTAAAAACAGAAGGCTTAGCTTGGCTTTCTCATTGGATTGTTGTGAGAATTAATCCACCAATTAAAGTCTGTCAAGTGTTTTGAAGTCACCCGAGGCAAAGCACCAGAGAAGTGCAAGATATATTATAAACAGGCACATCATATATCTATGTGCGTACTCTGTACATGGATACGTCACCTCAAACGCACAAAAAAAAGTGAAAATTTAGAAGCCAGCCATAACTGGGCTCCTGGCAATTGTAAAGTACCATCTGGGAGATCATCACTTACTCGCTTTAATGAAAGCATCATTTCTAATGTAGATAAACTCATCAGCCCTTTGATGACATTTGAAAAACGTTACTATTGTGCACATACCAATGCTAAAAAAAGCCCTACTTCTTTATTTAGTGTTGTGATGTCTCTATAAATTTACAGCCACAAAAAAGTGCCCTTAACTCCTTATAAATGCATAAACCGGTCTGAACTAATTCGTTTTCCAAAGATCCCTGCTAATAACAAGGGCTTTCCCCTGGGAGCCTAAATGGATTGTCCATGCCAGTGCACAAAAAAAAAGGTGCAAAACCAACTCCTGGCTCCAGCGACGATGATCAGAAAGCACAGAATATGACCTGTCAGCCGACATTTCTCAACCTGTTCATCCGTAATCTCTTTTAGATGGGTTCCCCCCATTTCCTCATTCTCCTTGCTTTGTTTTGCCTGAAATTCAATCAAAGATGAATTAGACGTTTGAAAACACCCAACGCTCCACTCCTTGGTCACATTGGAAATTCTAGACCCTGGTGTTAATTTTGTTACAGCTTTTAGTTCTTGCATTTCAATGCAAAAACCACTTCCCTCTGGAGACTGCCAGCAATATTGGCAAGAAAGCACAAGGGGCTGTAACAGAACTCAAGCGCCAATAACAAGCATGGTAACTCAACCCTCCACAGACATTAGCAATTGCAGGAAAACAGCCAGAACTTTAATCACAATTCTTTCAAACACAGCCAGGGATTTGGAAATGCCGGTATTCTAGGATATGACCCTAATACAGTGCTTAATCAAAGCCATTGCTAGCATAAGAACAAGCTGCGGACTTTAATAAAAACCAATTTCATAAAAGTCACTGTGCCAGAATCATGCTGAACCTAATTTAGCAAACTCTAGGAAAAAAAAGAAGCATGGCTGGACCTTTCCATATATTTCTGTATGGTGTCCACACAAGGAAACCTGCGACTTCTCCAAAGTAGACTACAGTATTTGTTATTTGTGGATTCCAGGATACTTTTGTTATTTTCATTTGAAAACTTCTACACAGAAATTAGGACTAAAAGGCGCAAAACTGATGTCAGAGAAAGAAAGAAAAAAAATGAGGAAGGTAGCCAAAAAAGTGTGTGTGCATGTGTGCGAGAGAGAGAAAGAAACACACACATTGTTTCACCCGTCTACCATTTGTGATGCTTTATTAACATTTAGGATAAGTAAAAAAAATAAAATAAAATAAATGAATAAATCTAATTTTTTTTTTTTTTTTACTTCTCCTAAATGTTAATAAAGCACCACAAATGGTAGACAGGTAAAACAAAGCTTTGAATTTCACCAGGAAAAAAAGGAACCAAGGTGTCTTTCCGACTCGGCAGTCTGCCACTGTTAAACTGAGCCTCTCAGTGGCGTTCACCTCGGCTTCAGAGCCATGAGTTATACTTCCAGCATAAAGCACAACTGGTAGGAGGTACTTTTCAATTTTCAGACAGAGAAAGAAAAAGAACACAAGTCATTTATGCTGTTGGCAAAGGTTATGTGTCCCAGACAAGGACTAGGAGCCCATTCTGCTAGACACCAAACACATGCATAAAATAATAGGTGCAGATGATTTACTCCACCGTACCAACCAGCCCACTATTCTTTCTCAGCGAACTGATGACTAATAGGATGCAGCATCTTTCTCACTGAGATGGCTGGTGCAAACCTGACCCTATCTGGTACTGATTTAAAGCTGGTGGTTGTTCAGTGGCCCATGTGAAATGACTTAAGAGTCCTTGTTCCCATCCTTATGTTTCCTCACAAGAGTTATGATTCAAACTTCCCATCAAGTAGACACGAAAGGGTAAAAGATACTCTTATGGAAAGCTACAGGAGCAAAGGAGGGGTCAGGGGCTCAGCTGTCCGATCCTTGCACCCCAACGGCGTGCAATGGTTGGAGGCCTATTTCAGTATTTACGCTAAGAATCTAGCACCGTGCACTTCTCCCAAGCTACAAGTTGTCCCATCTTTGCCAATTTGGTTCCCCCCCTTCACCTTTTAATTAAGTTTGCACGACTGACACTTTTATGGGTTCAACCTCTGAAAACAATTCTAAATTGAGGAACTCAAAACATGAGGATTAATAATGATGACATTTAAAAGAACTCAAAATCCTTTTTTTTTGTTTTTAAACCCGTTAAGTTAAAAATGTTCTATGATTATGGCAAAATTCAAGCATAGCAAATAGTAAAGGCAATACATCAACTGGAAACCCAGATAATCAAATAGCTCAGGCAGAGAGAGGAGTGTAGTGACAAAGCATTAGGCTACACTTCCAGGCAAGGACCCCAATCTCTAAACAACATCCCTTATTATACTATTCCGGTCTCATTACTTAAGTTAGTTGACCAATCATATTAAACGTGCTAATGCATATCAACACTTTACTAACAGCCTACATTAAATTTCAACAGAACCGTCTGCAAAACAGCTCAAATTAAATATGATTCGTGGTTAGCATATTTTGCAATTACCACTAGAGCAAAACATGTTTTCCAAAACTCTGTATCTGTTTTATTTTCTCTTATATTCCCAAATCCTTGAGATTCCACTCACTTATTTGCTTATGGTGCCACACACAAAGACTTTCCAACTGAAATCCAAGAAAAAAAACCCAACACTTATTTTACTTCACATAACGCATCTTAATATTTTCATTTTTGCCCACTGTTTGCATGTCCAGGCTTAGCCTGATTCTTATTTAACCCAAACCCTTGCTTCATTAAAATCTATATTCTATAGGTTGTGTTTTAAAGAAGCTTGGGCAATCCAACTATGAGGTCTGGATCCACCTTCTCTTTAAGAGTGTATGCAAGGCATTCTGCAGCAGTGCTTGACTTAGAATCATCCTTTGCTGTGATCCTAACCCAACTGTAAGTCTTTACAAAACCAGGTTGGAAAACCCCGTTCATCATAGTGGGAAATGAAAGAGAAGCAGAAACTTGTGTGACAGTAAGTACCTATCAAATCTTCCTCCCTCCCCCCAAATTTCAGTCAACAAGAGCTTCGGAAACTGGGGAAAGTAATAAAGTCTGGTCAAAGAAATCTAGGGCAGATCCAGGGGGTCGCAGTGGTGCAGTTACACCCACCTTTGATTTCTGCTCATCTCCGGCAATCCCTCACAGTTGACAATGATTGTTTTCAGTGACAGTCTTACCCAGAGCCATGCCTAGGGGTGTGCGGAGCCCGGTGCGTATCAGCCAGTGCGGGGCCAGAGGTGGCAAGCGGCCAGAGTGCAGAGCCAGCAGATGCAACAGGGCCTATACGGTGCTGTCCGTGAGGCCCCCCCAAAGCACGGGGCCCGGGACAGTTGCCCTAATTTGCTCCCCCTAGAGTCGACCCTGGTCTTATCTGTGGGTCCAAAGAGGCCAATCCAAGATCGACAGACTGCTGCAACTTCACCATGCATTTGTGTGCAGGGTGGGGGGCTCCAGATTCTTCATTTGGTCCGTGACACGCTGTTTCTGCTGCTCCTGCTTTTCCCTCTCCTGTTGTCGTCGTAAGATTTCAAAGTAAGGCAATCCCTGCAACAGACTATCGCCCAGGACCACCCCAGATGGAGGAAGACTCTCCCATGAGTTGATGTCAATGTTACATTTTTTCAAGATGAGCTTGAGGACATCTTTGAAGCCCTTTCTCTACCCTCCTCTTGAGCGTACACCTCAACTGATCTGGGAGAATAAAACTTACTTCAGGACTCTGGAGTAGGACATCTGGATGATGTGGCTGGCCCAGCAAAATTGACGTTGTATGATCATCACCTCAATGCTCATTGCATTTGCTTGCGAGAAGACACTAACGTTTGTGTGTCTACCTTCCCATTGGATTCAAAGGATCTTCCGCGGGCCATGTTGATGGTACTTCTCCAATGACTTGAGTTGTCTCCTGTATGTTGTCCACATCTCAGCTCTGTACAGCAAGGTGGGGATCACAACGGTATGATAAACCATGAGCTTGGTTTTGGATCTGATGTCATGGTCTTTGAGCACCTGTTTCCTCAGGCGTCCAAAGGCTGCACTTGTACATTCGAGGCGATGTGGAATTTCTTCATCAATGTCAGTCTTCTGCAAGAGATGGCTTCTGAGGTCTGGGAAATATTCAACGTTTTCCAGAGCCTCACTGTGAATCTGAATTTCTGGAGCTTCCAACTGCTTGTTAAGAGCTTGCTGATGGAGGACCTTAGTCTTCTCCATGTTAAGCATCAGTCACATTTTCTTGTATGCTTTGGTAAAGATGTCGACGATTGCCTGAAGGTCCGCTTCTAGGCAAGCACACACTACAGCATCAATGACTGAAGTTACTGTGGTCTTGATTTTAGCTCAACATAAACTGAGACTAAACAGCTAACCATACATTTGGTAGTTTAAGGCTCCATTTAGACTGGAAGCTTGTTGGCAGCAGCACTGAAGAAAGGAATACAGAGGGGAGTGTTGGAGCTATGATCCTTGCTTAAATCCCATCTTAAACTCAAAGGGATCTGTGATAGACCCGTTACTGAGAACCACTGCTCATATGCTATTGTGGAGCAAGCAAAGAATGGTGATGTATTTTGGTGGGCATCCAGACTGTAGAAGGATCCTCCACGGTGCTTCTTGGCTGACAGTGTCGAAGGATTTTTTGAGGTCAAAGGCAGCCATGTAGCTAGGTTTATGTTGTTCCTAGCATTTTTCCTGCAGCTGGCAAGCTGTGATGATTGTGTCAGATGTCCCTCCTGATGCTTTCTTTGATCAGGTCTCCTCCATCCTTAGGTCTCAAGGCGGTTGGTCCCCAAGTGTTTGGACCACAGATGATGCTGGTGGCACTGAAGAAACCCTGCATATCATGGAGATGCTGAATCTCTTTGGCTTCATATTCCTACCATTTGTTCTTCATACCATGGGTCCTCCTTTGGACCTCTGCCTTGGCCTGTTGGAGACTCGGGGTTTGTTTGTTTTTTGCTTGGAGGTGATGTCATTCTGCCATGCACAAAAAGCCTTGCACTCATGGTCAATCAACTATTGGATCTCCTGCTCCACCCAAAGTTTAAAATTAACCACCTGGCAGTGGAAATAGCATGTCTAATCAGGCAGAAGTGAAGAGGACAGCTGACTTCATGGCTCATTATACTCCGCCCAGTTCCTTCTAAACACTTCATTCCATGGGTGTTAACAACCCCCTCACCTTTTAAATGGTCTTAATGTTCAACTAATTAAGCAATTCTTTCTTACACAGTCCTGCTGTCTGTTAGCACTGCTGGTAATGTAGCTCCTATTTCACAGTTGTGCAAACTGTTTTAAACTTTAGCTAAAAACATTGACTCTGGTGTGGAAATAACCGTTAGTGAAGCATTAGATGTACTCTCAAGATGCCCAAGAAGGCTAGATTTTGTTTTATGAGTCTGAAAAAGAGACGTCTGCTGAATTCTAATGACTACAGGATTAATGAAGCAACATGTTTTGATTATTTTTTGCCTAGTTTATTTCATTATTTATTCATAATATATGATATCACAAATTTATATTTGCTTTTCCTGTGATTTTAAACTGAATAATATAGCCCTAAGGCACTAGCTTATCAGAAAAGCTTCCAGGCTTTTAACTTTTTCTTTTTTTATGAATTGTGTTATATCTGAGGATGCACCCATTATTTGCACCCCCCTTTTCAAAATCCTACGTCTACCCATAGTGAAGAAACCATGATATTTAAGAAGATCCAGGCTCAATACTGAAAAAGAGACAAGAACTTAATTTTTGGAGAGAGCTGTGAAATCTAACTGAACTGTCCCTAACAGCTTAGAGGACAAAGCACAACTGTAGGAAAGGGCTTCTTCCACACTGAAAATAGTTGGTTTACTCGGAAGTGCTAATACACCTGAAGAATAACCACAAAGAAGTCATTTTGAATTTTTTTTTTTATCCTAAACTTCTATTTTCTATATAAACCAGGTCCAGTTTTCCGGTGCTCAGACACAGAATCAAAAGGAGCTAAGCTTGCTCATTTGACAGAAAGCTAACTACAGAGTGAAATGAAAACTGAGCTTTTTTTCCAGCTTACTAGCAACACTCTCTAATATCTGGCCAGCTGATGTAATGAGGAACTAGACTGAAGAAAGCAGGGACCACTCAGCCTCAATGATATCCGCAAGCAGCCTCAATGATATCCGAGTCTCTCGCTATCCTTCTTTACCATCCTCATCAGTAAAGGAACACTGCTATGCCGCAGCAGCAACACCTTTTGACCATGGACATGGCTATAATGACAAAACTAAGAGGAAAATAGAATGGTAAAACCATTCCCCAGGACAAAAGTACACTTGTACTGGTGTAATCACTTCTAGCCTAGGAACTTCCAGTGGCACAGCTGGATCCATACTTCTTCAACACCCTTAGCTGACATAGTTGTGTTGGAAGAAATGGAGACCTGGTCCTATTTAAGGGTGAAATGTGTGCTCTACCCTGAAGGCAGCACTGGAAGAAAAATGCCATGGGAATGCCACATGACACACTTTGTAGGATCATGCTGGCTGAGCACAGAAAGAGACCGAGAAGGTCATCTGCTCCACTCCCGTCCCCACGTACGACAGAGTATTCCAGTGCCTCCAATAACAAACCATTGCTAAACCGTACTGGAGTGTAAAGTCCGTGGAGAAGAACAGTTTAAACCCTCAACACCCTCTGAAAAAAACCACTGCAGCTTCTGTCAAACCAGTATTTTTCTTAAGAACAATGTGCTGCAGGATACAAGCAATTATACATTTTTTTCTAGAAGTGGTGGGTTTAAAATGCCCACACTCAGAGCTTTGAGACCATGTGACACATTATAATTCCCCTCCCTTCCTATCTTTATTTTGCAATATCGTTTTCTCATGACAATGTTAAAAGTATCCATGTTTAATTGACAACTGCTTAATTTCCTTTCTGTAATTAATTGTATCACCAGGTGCCATATGTTGAATGCAACAATATAGCCTTGTTTTCTAATGATCTGCCTGTTATGCTGTCCGTTGAGCTAATTCAAATTATTAGAGTTTTGCATACAAGAGAAGACATGCCCAGCTTCAAGCCAAAGTTAAAATTTCACTGGAAAAAAAAAATAAGTACAAAGAAGCTAGTCTAACAATGGCAGAAATGTCAAGAAACAGAAATGTCAATTCCCTAAGGGTAAAAAAATAAATAAATAAATAAAATCCAACTTCAGTTCAACTCCAAGCACTATATTTTGTAATGAAATTACATTCCACAGTCTTCCCTCAGGGGAAAACCTGCTCCAACTAATCAAACTGTTGGGGGGGGGGTTTAAAGTTCAAAATAAATGCAATAATGTCTGGGTAGCTTTCACGTCACAGCTGTCAAGCATTTCATTTAACTCTTCAGAGGCAAAACACTTCTTCCTGTCAACAAAAATACTAATAGGTATTTCCATGCCTAATTTTATACTTGCTCTTCCCTGTTGTTTCCAAATCTCTCTTCAGCCTCCTATAGCATAAACTCCTCCTGTCAATCTTCTCTCCTCCTGCACTGCAGTCACGGGGAATGGTCCCCCGGGTATTCTCCTGGCACGGCCTACTTGGCTGTCTCACTATATTCTGGGATTTCTTCTGCCAGCTGTATTTAGTGTCGTCTTTTCTCTTGCGCTGAGATGCTAGGTAGAGTCTGGTGTTCTCGCAGTACGTGGGTTCAGTGCCAAGTACGATGAGGTTATGACTGCAGTCCCTAGGTATCTCTGCAATACAAATCATTACAGCCACAGAGATGTTGCCTAATTTAGCCCATGACCGTCCCTGGCATCTGTCCCCAAGCAACAATGGGCAGAGCCGATCACCCTTTCAACCACTGCATTAGATAAATCTCCTCTAAGCACAGTTAAATGTGTAACACTATATTCAACCAGGTTTATCTTAAACCAGCTTCAGCCATTTTGAAACTAGTTTATGCGCACTCCGCTTCTGTTCTGCTACAGGTTTAAACCAGTTTATGTGTAACCTCTGTCCCTAGCCCTAAAGAGGAGGGCACAACCACAAGTCAGGGTTTTATCCGGTATGCAGAGCCAACCCAAGCAGGGTGCAGGGCCCAGGGCAAGGCAGCCTGTGTGGGGCCCTGCCCCTGGATG
>NW_017728931.1:141037266-141044216 GCF_001723895.1 Crocodylus porosus | reverse complement strand
TCAGATGTGAAGCCGGTGACAACGTGGAATGGCTGCCGATGAGGATGCTCTGCCCAGCTCCATGGGGCCCCTCAAAGTGCAGGGCCTGGGTTGATCACCCTGATTCAAACCCAGCCCCCGCCCCCCCTCCACCCCGCAACAGCCCTGCCGGTATGAAGCTTAGGCTGTTTCTGCTTCTTTCCCAGATCTGACAAAGGACTCTTTGCCCAAAAGCTTGTTAGCTCCAACTATACAGTCTAATATTCTCTCTTCCTCCCCACACCCGGCCAGCCCCCCAAACACCCCCCCGCATCATTCACATTTCTTGGCCCATCATAGAAATAGCAACACTCCAAACCTACTACATTTTTAAAAGGCAGATACTCTGCTGGTAGCGTTTTTTGTGGGGAAAAATATCTGGATCATAAGTACAGGAAAAAAATACCATTCAAAAATCCAGTATTATCAATAGGCTCTAACAGCTGATAAAGGTGTCCTTTCCCAATCGGCTCATACAGAATATTATCTAAACCATCTCCAGCTTTCTCTGCAATGATATCCTTATTAGTGTAACAGACAACTGACAACTTTGCTTACTAAACACAATTCTCTCTACAGGTCTTCTATATAAGTTCTTTAAAAAAAGTTTCAAAACTCTGCATGAAACCAAATGAATTCTTGAAGATAGAGGTGTTTTAGATGTAGAACTTGTTCTTGGATAAAGTGGGGCTAAAATAACTGACTGCAGAAAAGGTATATTGAATTCCATACTTGTTCTTCCTTTGACCTGATCAAATCGGATTGGCAAGCCAGAGGAAGGATTTGGGGGTGCGGGGAGGGGGTCTGTTTTGTTTTCTTTGCTGCGTTTCACTGCTGCAAACTTTCCACAGAGCCTGAAAATCATTTCTCCCTGTTCTTACTATGGAATTGCCAACAAATGGTTTATATCTAAAACACAGCTGACATTTAATAGATGATGTATAAGCAAGAACAGAATTAAGCTCATTGTTCCATAATTAGGGACCTACTTAATTTGTGGTTTTGGGGAGTTCACGGCAACTGCAAAATCTGGGATCGTCCACAAAATCAACAACAAAAAACCTTAATAAAAATAAAATGCTGGGTCCCCAGTGGGAAGAGGGGAAGACACTGGGTGGCAGAGTGGCATGAAGGACAACAGACAAGACGGCAGCTGCCCGCTTGTCCCTCCTACCCCTACCAGGGACTCTTGGCCAATCAGTGCTGAGAAGTAGAGCCACAGGAAGGGTACCCAGTAATCAAGATGGCAGCCACCCCCTTGTTCTCCCCCGCAAGGCCTTTCTGCCAATCAGTGCTGAGGGGCAGGTCCTCGCCACCAATCAGCACCACGGGGTAGGGCCACAGCAAAATGGCCACGAAATCAGCTCCATGTGCTGAGTGGGCCATAACAAATGTTTTGTCTCACTCCAGTTTAAGTAGTCCCTACCCACAACTGTATTGCCTCTGCAGGCCAAACAGTAATAAAAATGGGCTCCCTTTACTAAAGCAAGTAGATACGACCACGTGCCTATGACTACTGTGCCATTTCCCACGCCACGTAGGTTTCAGACACAAAGAAACAAAAGTTAGATTCCACACGCAAGAAGCAGGTGTGTTCCTCAAGAGAACGTCATCTTTGACATATACACGCTCCAAGACGTCCGGCCACAGACTTTCAGCTGCTCCAAGACGTCCGGTCACAGAATGTCACCTGCTTAAACATAAACTTCCCCTGAGCAACAAATGCGTGAGCCAAGAACATCCTTTTTGCCTTCATATAGGGCTATTTATTAATACTATTTAGCTTTACTGTGCTGTAAATTTGCTACCTGCAGGTAGCTAATTTACTGCACAGTAGACTAATTTACTGCACAGTAAATGCCTGCACATGTAGACAGTGACACTGTACTATGCAGTAGATTAGTTTACTGCACAGTAAAGCATCTCGTGTAGACATGGCCACTATGACTTACAGGAGGCTAGGCACTTGCTGACTGGTTTCCAGTGAGGGGATGGATCCTTTTCTGGGCTAAAAAAACAACCCCATCTGCATGGCTGGAAAGCTCTACCCCTGGTTACTGAAGTTTGCAGTTTGAGTTCCCTCACCTGTCAAGTTATTTGTTTCTATGGCTTTGGGAAAGTGGTGCTCTCAAGTACTTTGCCCTGGCCATTGAGAACCCTCCAACACAGAGGACTGGCTGGGGAAAGCTGGGGTATAGTACAGAAGATCATGTGGGAAAAGCAATTTGTCCCAATCAGGAAACAAGCTATGATGGCTAGAATCAAATGAACCTTTTGTACGGACTTCACCATCATCCCAGAGGGAACGCATATCAACATTTAAACAGAAAGGACCACAGTCTTGCAGTTCACTGAAAATTAACACAGCAAATTTCTAGCCACTACTATACTACGAGTATTTGCAATTTATTAATCTAAAGGTCTTCTACACATTCATTTCAACGTTAGGTCCAAGGACCTTCTGACTTACTTCTTCTGAATTTATGAAGGAAAGAGAGGCCTGACCAAGGGCACCATGCACCCAAAGGCTTGTCAATCTTCTCTTACAAATATCCAGCTGGGCCAATAAAATATATTAGCAAAAAGTTTCTACTTCCCAGAAGTATAAAATAGTCATTTGTTACTTTTATACTGTTGTGTGTATACAATGTTCATCTTTCATTCTCCTGTGGAGCTCTCTTTATTAAAATTCAGTTGTGACGGTTTGTGGAAGTTTTTTTTTAATACCATCTGTTGCTCAGTTTCTGTTTTGTCATCTTAAAAACTTTTATTCCTTTCTTTAAATGTGCTCAATCATGGAAAGTGTTCACTAGCTGTCTCTGATAATGAGATCCATTAAAATGAACTTTTAGGTACATTTTGGAACTGCTTAAGCCTTATGTTCATGAACTGCAAAGAAACAGGGTTAAAATTAAACACTTAAGCTGTTTTAAAAAGTCACCTGTGTCACAACTAAGTAAATGTCTTGTGTTTAGAGAAGATCAGGTGTAAAATAACAAGTGGCTGGAGGCACAGGAATGGGCATATGTTGAAAGGAGAGGAAAGTACAGCTGTAAACATGTTGTGCTGTACCAGAAGTAACAAGTGTGTGATCTGAAAGGGGGTTTAGGCCTGCAGAAGCCATTTAGATACCAGGGTGCTCTACTCGACTGGAATTTTAGGCACGTAGATAAAAGCAAAAGTACACCCCCAGGACTCCCTGCTCAGAGATGCCTGGTCCTGCAGTTATTAACCTATCAGAACTACTCACTGGCTAAAAGTGGAGTTATACCATTTTCAAGGTCTAGTGCTAGCAAAGTTATGTCTTAAACCAGAGGTTTTCAACCTTTTATTGCTCAGTGTACCCCCGGCAGCTGGCCAACGAGCGGGACGGGGGAGTCCCCCAGAGGCCAGTCAATAAGCAAAACCGGAAGTGCTGGCAGCTTCTCCATGGGGCCTTCCAAAGTCCCCCAGGGGAATGTGTACCCTGGTTGACAACCTCCATCTTAAACTACTACATACTGGGTACATTTACACATGTGCTTTCTGGCAGTTGCCCAATTAGCTCCTCAGTAAAGCATCAGTCTATACATGCACCAATATTAGGGTCCTGTAAATTAATTAACTGTACCGTAGTATAGTACTATCCTACTCCGCCAAAGTGCCAGTGTAGACGGTGACAGGGGCTGGCTGGGACAGGAGGCTGCTGAAGTATGGGGGCTCCCTGCTGCCTAGCCTCGGAGTAGCATGCTTGTGCCCCAGGCAGCCCCTCTGCCACCCGATGGTCACCTGGAGCCCAGGGCTGACACCCCAGGCCTCCTGCTAGCTGAGGGCTGTCCACCCCATCTGAAAGTGCTGCGGTACCAGGCACTCGTGTAAATGCTGCACCCGGGAGCAGTTGACTCTAGCACAAGCTGTACTGGAGTTTATGTTCTCGAATTAATAACATGTGTAGATGCACCCACTGGTGAGTAAAGCAGGGCAAATGACTGATTTATTTGTATCACATTTATCTTTCAGAGTCTCCTATACTGGAGGCAAGACAGCAAGCCTTGTCTCCTAAAACTAGCCCTCCCCATTACATGATATTTAAATGAAACTGTTTATGGGTATTTGGAGATCTAAAACTAAAAAAGTATCTATGTGCCATTAATATTTTAATTGACCTATGAATATTCATAAACATTTCCCTTCTTTAGAGGACAAGAAACAATAACTAAATAATTCCCATATGTAAATGTGCTCCTGACATGACACCTTGCCTTCATCTACATTACAAAACCAAGGCATTTTTAGCTCTTTCATTATTTATGTAATCCTCCAGGTTTTTCAGATTAACAAGAGCTCTTGAACGCAGACAAGAATTTCTGAGTTGGGGGCACAGTCATTATGGAGAGTTTCAAAGTCATCTCTATTCCTTGACTTTGAGGGTTCAGATTTTTTTTCTCTCTCCTCCTCTTCTTTTTTTTGGCATGCTACATTTTTATATTACTGAGTTAATTTCAACAATATCTTGGTACCTGGCAGTTACTGCAACCTCAGGGGAACCCACGCAGCCACAAAGTTATTAAAGATTTCATCATTTTCAGGTTTCAAGAAAGCTCTGGCAACAACAAAAATGTATTGGTTTGTATGACGGACAACAGTGCTCGTAGCTTCCTAAAATACATTCAACGTTACTTTGACTAGCAGCTCTAATGAACTGTAGGGAACTCTCAACTTCAATTCTGGAATGAACGCAATTACTCTTGCAACAATTGCTTTTGAAATTACCCCATTTCATTAGAAGCTGTACACAGAACTCAGAGCACATCAGATGAGTTATTTTAATACCCTCCTCCTCATGACCACCGATATAGTTTTAACCAAACACAACCGTTAAGTGCTTGTCATTAAAGTACCTCGAGAAAAACATTACAAGACAGCAAACTAGATGGGGTAAGGGTCGCGGTGGGAGAAGGGATCAAATGAAGGACATGAAGACCCCTGCCAGACATACACAATTGCACTTCCTGCCACATGTGCATGGGCAGCAGTGTGATTCTGGGATCAAGCATCAGATCCCATCACACCTTGCTGCTGGTGCAGGGGGAGCCTGGGACCATGAGTCTGGGCCCCCCTCCACCGGCAAGTAACAAGCTCCTGCAGCTGGGAGCTCACTCAGCTGACAGCACTCCCATCCACAGGGATCCAGGCGTGGGGCTCCACGCCTGGGAGCCCCATCAACTGATCTGGACTCCCAGCCATGAGGGTGCACTTGGCCACATGTTCAATGAATGGTATGATAGGAACCAGTCAGAGAGTTATTATACCTTTTTGTGGAATAACTTTGTGGCTTATTCCTTGTTTTATTATGCCACTAACTGCTTTTAACATGTGGCTGGGTTACAGCTTAAGATATTATTAACTGGATAGTCATGTCTTAAGTCTACTGTGTGGTAGCTGGCTAAGTAACACAAACACCTGATCAACTAGTGGCAAAATTGGAGTTGTACGACTAACAGGAAAATGTCGAATAACTTTGCAATACTCCTCAAATCAGCCGATCTATTATAGGGCCTTGTTACACCTTATGCTGTGAGCCCCATAAATATTGATCCATGTTAGTGCTAGCTCAAGCTAGTCACACTGCAGGGGTGCCCCCTTGCCTCCCCTCACCCCAGCGAATTACTTACTTGTGCCTACCCATGCTGTCTGTCCCAGGGGAGCATGCAGGGAAGGGTTATATAGCCATTCAGACAGCCAAAACTGATTGTTACAATGATGTGTTGTGACCAAGTTGTTTCAAAGTCTAGGTCTTTTCCGGGGGGGGGGTTAGTTTTATTAGACTTTGTTGTGTTGTGTTGTGCTGTGTTGTGTTGAACTGGATGGTCTCTCATAATGCCAATAATGCCCAGCCAGGTACACCAGATGGTTCTGTTTTGCTCTTCTCCTTATTTTTATTCATCTAGTTATGTAAAAAAGGGGATTTTTTTTTTAAAATCAAATTATAGAGAGAGAAAAATCAGTTCCTCTTTCCTCCATCACCATATGGAACGAAATGCACAGCATGTATTAGACTGGAACAGAGAACATTTTTCACTGAGAGAATTGCTTTCGGGCAAAGTCCAACAGTCCCACCACCAACAGATGCAGAGCAGTACATCAAACGGCCCGAAATAGCAGCACTGGGGAAAGCAAGACCACCAGAAACGACCACAGCAGTCAAATCGCAGCAGGTTTCGCAAGGGTATGGACAGAGCTGTCAAATCTTCTCCAACACAAAGATCCTTAAAAAGGATACCATGGAAACAGGCTAGTGCTCACTGAATATCTGTGCCGGCTTGCCAATGTCTATACCTACTGCTGAAGCTGGCAAGCGCAGCTCTCTCCTGAGAAGCACCACCGCAACTGGGTCTGCCTTCCTAATCTGCACTACAGAAACAGCCTGAGCACAGGCTTACCAAACAGGTGCTGGCTTCAATATCTACAAAGAAACTTATTCAAAAATAAATGGTTTTAAAAGTCAGATCGCTTTCCCTGAGGGTTTTAATATCCTTACCATTCAAGAAGCATGTACAGTGTGACTCAGATTTCAAATTGAAAAGCAATAAGAACAGGGTCATTCCCATTTATTCAGGGGTTGAAAACTAGAACCCCAGTGAGGATAAGTTCGATTTTAACCATGCACTTAAAAAACAAAAAAAAAACCCAACAGGGCAGCACACCGCCAAACACACCAAAGAACTACATGAGGAGCCTCATGTAATCATGAACACTCCTTGGGGCACCCATCAGCATTTTAGATGCTCTAAACATGTACCATTTTTGCACGTCCAACTACAAAACAAAGGGTGCTAACATGCACCCAGGCATGGAAACTGCCTCTTTATTCTAAATCAATTCTAAATTTAGGAAAAAATTCAGAGTTATATGAAAGCTTAGCTCCTTTCCTCTCTCTCATTTTTTCCCCA
>NW_017728931.1:140968673-141037255 GCF_001723895.1 Crocodylus porosus | reverse complement strand
AAGTGGTGCAGGCTCCTACCCTGGGGGTGTTTAAGAGGAGGTTAGATGAACATCTTGCTGGGGTCATTTGACCCCAGCACTCTTTCCTGCCATGGCAGGGGGGCGGACTAGATGATCTGCTCAGGTCCCTTCCGACCCTAGAAACTATGAAACTACGAAACTAAGGCCAAGTCAATAGGAAGACAGAGAGCAGGGAATGCGTTTTTCCTTGCTCTACCCTAATATCTCTCAGATGGAGTCCACCAACCTGGAGATGAGAACTCAGGTCAACTTGACCACACTCTGGCATGTTCAATTAGCATGGCCTGAGCTAAAATGTCATAAAATGTAGCCATACTGCTATTTTTTCTTAGCATAAATGTCTGTTGCCACAAACACAGCCAAATGCTGATCAACTTCAGTTTAAACAAACCCTACCCGAAAGAGTTGCTTCACTACCAATCATTGGTAGAGTCTTCATCATCAAATCAAACAAGGTGAATAATCAGAGAAATCACAAATATTAAGGGCTGGAAGGGACCTTGAAAGATTGAGTCCAACCCCCCTGGTCTGGGCAGGAATGCTGCTGAGGTCAAATGCTCCCATCAAGGTGTCTGTCCAGTCTCTTCTTGATGGCTTCCAAGGTTGGGGACTGCACCACTTCCTTGGGAAGTCTAATCCAGGTTTTGGTCACCCTTACCGGAAAGAAGTTCTTCCTTGCATCCAACCTGAAACCATCCCCTAAGAGTTTACGGCCATTGCTCCTTGTCCTCCCCAGCGCGTCCTAGTGAACCGTTTTTCTCCCAATTCCCGATACTCACCCCTTACATACTTATAGAAGGCCACCAAGCCCCCCCTCAGTCTTCTCTTCCCCAGGCTGAACAGTTCTTTTTCTGCTCCAGACACCAAGAAACCAGCAGAAAGGAGTGCTTCATTGCATTTATTATGACCTGTCCCGCAAATGCATTTTAAGCCAATTTGACATGCATTGTTTCTATAGGTAGATCAGAAAGTTATGGTAGCTAGAACTTAGCTTGTACCATTCCCATAACAAAGGAGACCATGCAAAGAAATGAGGTAAGTGCAACGAGACTGCCTAACCTTAACTATTCTGATCAACTGGCATTCCCAAAGATGCATCCAAGAAACTATACGAGAACCCGGCCCAGTCACAGCCACTCTTACAAAGCGTAGCATGTGCCATTGCTGAGGGCAAGAAGTGGTGTGCACACCATGCTGTGCCTAGGGACAAATTGTGAGTGGAACCCACTGCTTTACGGTCTATTAGAAGGTAAAAGTAGTAGAAATCAGTCAAGTCACATTCAAGAAAACCAGTTTCTCATCAAGAAAACTGCCCAATAGAAATACATTTTTAAAAAAACCTCAAAATGCCTTTAGGGAGGCTCTTTTGTTCCTGCAGTGGTTAATGGGAGTTGCAACCGGAGTGGCTTAGACAGCTGCAAACAAAAACCAGAAAGAACAGAGTACAAAGTATTTCAGAACAAGTATTTCCATCTTAGAGTAAGACTGTGCATCTGAAAGATTACATGCTGCTTTCTATAATTCAATTCTTCAAGTCCTGACCAGGGAGAAACAAGCGTGTCCAGCTGCAGGATGAAACGACCCACCCTGGATGGGACACGGGCAGACCCTGCCATCACCAGTGCTCGTCTCCCCCATCTCACAGGGAAAGCCCCCACAACCAGCATTTGTTCTCACAGAGGGACATGGAAAGCACGCACAGGAACTGCCCCTGCTGCCAAATACCACCGAAGCGCCATATCCACAAGCTGGATCCAAAGATCCCGTGTGCCAGATTTGCCCTGTGGGCCACAGGTTATAAACCCCTGTCCTAGGCTGTGGGAGAGCTGGTCTGTCTGCAACTGGCAGTTTTTGACTGTAGGACTCCATGTAGTTCTGTGATGCTGGCTACTAAAATGGCATTAAATAACAGCTAGAAATGGATCTGCTCCTTTGCTAACACTATTCTCCCTGTTTGCAATTCTACAGTTGATGAAGTGATATTGGGGAACTCGCGAATGTGAGAAAAACAATCCGCGAGCCTCTTTTTATCCTTTAAAAATCATCAAAGCTATGAAATAATAAGAACATCATCATCATCATCAATAATAATAATAATAATAAACAATACAGTTCATGACCAACCTACATGCTAGTTCTTTGAAGACGGTATCTGCCAGCCCTCTCACAACCACTACAGACCCTAATATTTCCATCTTAGGCCATATGTGCAGTTTTCAGGCAAAAATAAATTCGTTAACAAGTCTGTAAGAGCAGTTGGCACTAATTTATGCCAGTCTGTAGTAACATCTTGAGACTTTCTCCACCAAAAAAGACAAAGGAGAACGAATCGGGAAAATACAAGTCCAAATGTAATGTGCCCAAACACATGGGGAAGAAAAAATAGCAATGCAGGGAAATATTTTAACTTTTTTGCTAATAGATAACAGAAATGTTGGCAAAGTTTGCTGCTCATAAGCTTAAGGATCATCCAGAGGTCCCGAACATTTTAAACATTCAAGTCAACCATCTGTCATTGACAAAGTCGCCGAACAGAACGAGCAATTACTGAAGCCCTTTTCAGACATAATCTGTCAACCACATCCAGTTTGCCTGCCAAGAGATATCAGGCTGAGGAATATGAAAGCAGATTGTCCTTCTGGGATATAGGACTAGTCCACCAGAGTAGGTGAATGGAGGGGTGGTTGTCATCCAAAATCTTCTGAACTGCCTCTGGTGTATACCATGTCATGCTAGGGGTGAGAAAAGGAACGATTTTCACTTTTATATGTGATCAAACATGCACCTAAGGCATCATCCACTACTCTTCTGTGTCAAAAAAGAATGCAGGCAAAGTGAATTAAACTACTAAGCTACAGAGTCATTTTGAAACGGTGGACAGGAACTCGGCTTGAATTTGCAAGACATGGTACAGAGGTTTTAAGAGTATTGGAGCGAGTTTCTTACTTAACCCACAATACCTGCAGGCTCTGCCTCATACAGCACCTTCTGCTGTCCTACCTACAACTAAGTTAAGCTGACCATTGAAGAGGACCGAGAAGAAAGAGCGAAGAAAAGGGAGTCACCCCACATTGCTTTTAATTGAACAACTAGTCACCAATCAGAGGTGCAACAGCAGAGGACCAAATACAAAAGGGATAACTCTTTTAAACTGGCTGAACTATAATTACAAACCCCAGAAAGATTATGGCTAAAAGTGACCATTCAGAGAGATTAAGTTTTATATGCTGGTAGAGTGAGGTGAGAAGGGTCCATTAAGACCATCCAGTTCCTCTACCTTTTCCCCTGCCACTTTGTTCCAGTGATTAAAATGACCCTTGCTGTTAAAAAAAAACCAAACTGTGCCTAATTTTGGGTTAGAATTTCTCTGGCTACAGCTTGCCGACACCAGTTTTTGCTATGCTCTTCTCCACGAGATTAAAAAGCCCTTTAGTACCCACGGTTATGCTCCCAGGGAAGGCACCTCTACAGTGAGATCAAGGTGCTCTCCATTTTCTAGATAAACTGAACAGGTTAAGCTATTTAACATCTGCCACTATAACACGTTCTCCCTAAAACTCGCATGAAGTTGGTGGCTCCTGTTTGCACCCCTGCCATTTTTTCCTAACATCCTTTTAAGCATGTGGACACTGGCAACTGGACTCCAGCACAGCTCTCATGAACGCCATATGCAAAAGACAAGTCGCAGGTCAGCTCTCCGTTCTGACTCACTGCTTCCCTGTTCAGAAATCCAAGGACAGCATTATCCACTTTTCCCCATGGCATTGCACAGGCAACTCAAGTTTAAGCGGCTTATGAAGTGTTTTTCCAGACACAGTCTCTATTTTACAGGCATGGCTTGTTCTCCTTACTCCTTGACGTGCAACTTGAAACTCAATGTGGTTTTAATAAAAGTCAAATGCAAAGCCATCAAATGATCCACATCCCTCTTTCCGACTGCCCCATAACCATCATTAGCACTCACCTAATCTTTGCATCATCTGCAAATCTTATCAGCAGCCATTCTATATTTTAAAACAAATAAAAGGATATATATAGGTAAGTGTCACATGGGGTAAACTGGTTCACCAACCATAGGTTAAGGCTAAACTAACCGGAGATCTTTCTTTGATAAGGTGTTTTTAAAGAACTTCAGTCAAGCATCTGATATGGATCCACCTGGAAAACAGCAACTGGAGAAGATGCAGACTAGTACAATAGCAGCAAAGGAGGTAAGGAGCTGACTAAGCAGAAGATTGTACTAAAGTCTGTTGAAATAAAGGCATGGGGGAAGGAGAAAAGCTATTTAAACTAAAGGACAATGTTGCCTTGAAAACAAAATGGGTATAAATGGCCACAAACAAATTTAGGATGGAAATAAGACAGGTCCTAACCATAACCACAGTGAGGTTCTGCAACAGCCAAACCAGATAAAGCTAGTTTTAAGATGAAGCTTTGTAAATTTATGAATGAAATCAAATGAGGCAGTTGCCTACAATAGTCGGTAACAGGGTTTACTGACTCAGGAGGTCCTTTCCAGTGCTGCACGTCTATATTGAGCTTGCAGATTATTAGAGAGTGAATAATTCCAGTCCTGCTCCAAATCCTTGCATATCTTCACTACAAATACTGCCATGGCGACGCCTTTTGTAGATTAATTTCTCAGTCACCTGTTAACTTATTTAAGGTGTGTGCTACTGGTATTATACACAGCTGATTCTGAACCTCATTCAGTTCTGAAATCACACACCAAATGGAGAAATATTTCATATTAACCAAGTATTTTTTAAATATCATTTACTTCATGAGAAGCTGCTATTTATTATTTGCATCCGAGTGTTCAGATTCCTGATAAGGGGAAGCCAGATTATATTTTAGTTAGTTCATTTAGGGGCTAGATGGGACATAGCACCTCTCCCAGGACATGTAGGCCAGGTAGAGCTGGGATAGCGCAAGGGAAAGAAAGGGCTCCCTTACTCCCTTTACCTGCTCTATGGGTGGGCCCATCCAGGTTTGGAAATAATGCATCCGCAGCCCTCCAGGGCAATGCCAGGAGCACCACTCCCTTGCCTGACGTTGCATCTTGAGTTGATACTCAGGCCCCTCGCATCCTCAGTCCACGACCCAGTAGACAGCAACTCGCTCCTCCCATGGCCCAAGATTTGGGGCTGCTGGGCTGCACGTGCAGTTGGAGGAGATGGAGGTGATGGACCTGGCTTCTTCCTGAAAGTGCCCTTAACGCCTACTCCCTCCCTGCCTCTCTGCTGTCCAAATCCCCAGCGAGGTCCCCAAAGCTACCTGCAGCTCACTGCCAGCCTCCTCCTCTCTCCCAACCAGGTTCCCCCAATCCCACATGTCCCTGTCCTCGCTTGGCACGCGGTAGCACTGAACAGGGGCAAATCCAGGCCTGCTGCAGGCTGGATTTGGCTGACAGGACAATAGTCAATTAAGAGTCCAGCCCCAGATCAGAGCCCTGATTTGCCAGACATTGCACAAAGAGTGACATACCACGTCAGTGGATAGCCAAGACAACAGATGGACGCAGACAGACGGGAGCAAACGAAAAAAGAGCAGTCTAGGTGCAGTGGTAGGTAACCTTTTGGCTCAGCAGGATAGATGAACGGCCTGGACCCCCATCTGCAGGTCATATAGGGCCCTGGGACCTGACACCACCACCTCCTGCCAGGGTCCCAAGGGGCTAGCACCAGCCCCCCACACCAAGATTGGGCCACAAGGTCGGTGCCACCCTTGCCCAACCCTGTGCGCTCAGATTGGGCACTGGATCCAGCATGCACCGATCTGCTTCTCATGGGTCAAGAGATTCGGCAGCAGGGAAACAATGCCACCCACCGCTCTCCCACCACCAAATCTCCGGACCTGTGGAGAACCCCATGGGCCAGGTGACATGGCACCAGGGTCTGAATCTGACCGAGGGGCTGCAGGTTGAGCACCCCCTGGTCTAGAGGCCTAACCATTTTAAAGCTTCTTGTGGAACATTTGATCAGAGCCCTTTAAAAAACCAACTTGATTACAGAACTGACCTTAAAACAACTTTCAAAAACTCTTAATTCCAATGGGACATGCATTTTCTCAGTGCTGATCTGTCTTATGGAACTGAGATTTTTTTTTTTAAACTGAAAAGCACACTGTTAAATTGGCATCCCCCACTGAGCAAGATAAGAGCTCCACTCAATGAATAAAGATGCTGAAACAGTGACAGGTATTACCAAAAGCCCTTTTGAACATTCCTTTCTAAACAGTATTTATTTGGCTAAAATACCTGATCACGGCAGCACTTCTGTAACGCAAGTGTTTGCAAAGTGCTTTAGTTCTTTAGATGAAAGGCCCGATAGAACTATTAGTATTACCATTTGGAGTACGACTTTGCATGCACCCGTCAAAGGCACTCGTCCCTACTGAGGGATAATCCATGGCAAGTTGGGTTTATTTTGAAAGGTTTAGTCTCGAGTTACCCAAGTGCACAAGGCGCATCTGAAAAATTTATGAGATTATACATGAGCTTCCAAACTGGAGCTTTGCAGCAGAAATGCTGATGCTATTAAGTGCATTTGTACAGCTAGGCAACAACTACACTAATAATTCATCAGGGATACATACCGCACAGTTATACAAATAATTACTTTTCATTAGTGTATGATCACTTCACAGGTCTTTTTTTTTTTTCCTTCCTTTTTGTGTTCCGATATTTGCAGCGCTTCTTATTCTGCAAAGCCATTTCCAATAGATTTCCATTCCTCACTAAAGGCCCAGCAAAACACTTTGGCTATTTAAGCGTTAACAAATCTTCACCAAATAATATCTCTGCAGGTGTCAACTTCTTGGAAGCAGCTAGGTCCAAAGGGCAGACATATAGTTATAATGAGAGAAAGATTAAGAGGGGGAAAGAAAAGAAGCCAGCATGAGGCATAAGAAGAGCTTTGATGAATGATATAGCTCAGCATTAATGAGATCTGGTAATTTTACATTTCCTGAAAGCGATGGTCGTTAAGACTATGAGGATCACCTTTTCATCCAACTGGAACAGAGGAAAGTTTAGGACAAAGCCGGGCCAGAAAGCTCATCTAAAATCTGTCTCCTCCTTTGAGTTAACACAGTTGAGTTCTGCAACATTTTTCCTCGTACACACAGCACTTGTTTAGCTCATCTTTTCAAAACATGCCCGTTGCTGCTTTTGCTGCCTTCAGTAGTTTAAACAGATGTCTCAACCTACCTCTGGCTAAAGAAATTCACCCTTTTTTTCCCCTCAGTGCCCTGATGTTCCTTCACTGAAGATCACAACCTGCGGTTCCAGCATTTACGGACAGATTCGAAAGCCGTGCGTTGGCTTAGTTCGCTCAGTTCTGTACATTTCAGTGAGTTTCTCTCGTTTCCACACACAACGCCCAAAGTTTGCAACCTCTTTTGTATAAGAAGGGCCAGACTCTGCTCAGGGTCATTTCTGCCATAAATCTGAATGAAACAAACCAATTTAAAAAAAGAGTTGCTCTAGATGCGCACCAGCGAGCCAGAACTCACAAGATCAAAGCAAAAAACCAAACCCCCCCCCAGAACAAGAACAAATAAATGGGATACATTAGCAGGTTAGTCTGAAAATAAATACAGACACTGAATATAAAGGTTTATAAATGTTATGACAGTGCTTTAGTTTTTCTTGCTGTTACTCAAATTATGACTACGGCTGGAAAACGGTCTGGGCGATAACCTGGTTTCAGTACTTACAAGCATCCAATGAGAAAACAGAAAGAATAATAAGCGCAAAATTTGCTCAGTGGGCATTTATTCGGTGGTGAACAGCCACCTGTCCACTCTGTGGATCGGAGAATGGGATATTCTGCTTGCCTGACCTGCTAGTCACAAGGGTGACAGCGGGGGACGACGACACAAACACAATAGAAATTTATTTGAGCTGGGGTAGAAACTCAAACCTGAGCACGGTCCAATTCTAGCCTGAGCCCGCCATTGGCTGTACCTCCATCAATAACATGCCACAAGTTAGGGGACAATGGCCAGGACTTTCATTTCACATCTTCAAGATGTGCACTGGGTTCCCCCACTCTATCCCATGCAAGCCTTTATAGAAAAGGTCTTGTATTTGCATCCCTGAATTCACTTCTGTGCCTGTTTACCCAGTTTTGAAGAATCAGTAAATCAGATGATCTCACTGCCTGCTGCTTTTCCAGGCCGCTGCCATGTAAAATAACCAGTTCAGTCCCAATACTGATGCATGCACCACTCTGTTAGCCACCGGCTTGCATTCCCAACCGTTTTCACTGAAAAACACATTAACTTGAATAGCCAAACAGGTTCTTTATCTACTCAAACAGTACAGCCCATATATTTTAAAGAAGAGCTCTTTTGTGTGATAGTGCATAAAAGGCAATAAAACTTCCAGCAAATCACTGGTACAATTTTTTTGCATTTTACTTGCTTAAAATGAGATCCTATGGGCACAATTTCTCTTTGGTGATAAATGCAGATTTCCTTTTGCTCTAATTTTACTTTCTAAGACCTGGTCCAAAGCCTACTGAAGTCGCTGCAAATTTTCACTGGTATTTTTGCAAGGCTAAAGGGAAGCTACCTTATACCCATATCCTGAGTTTTCAGCTGCTGGGATTTTAGACATTTAGATATAGTTAGCTTAGTGGGTTTTTTGCATCCTTGACAATTCATTCCTCCAGGCTTATTTTAATTGGAATTACATAATTCTGAGCATAAACAGACTGTTTAGCCACAGCACAGGAGCAAAGATATTCAAACTGGGGAACAGATATCAAGGTAACGAGGATGGCCCTTCCGTTTTGACCATCTGGCACTGCTGAAATACACAGGTTTCTTCTCCCAACACTTTTGAACTCTATGAACCATGAGGCCCTGTCAGGCCAGACCTCTCTTGGTCTACAGTCGGGTACCATGTAAACCAATACAGCCTGTGCCGTGGTCGAGTTGTCGGCAAATAAACTGGCACCCCAACCTGGGCTGGGTGAGGAGGGTGTGTGGCCACCCAGCAGGACTAAGAACAAGACCTGGCAAGGGGCACGAGCTCCCTGGGAGCCACTGGCCATCCATACCCGGAGAGGAGATGGGTGCCACCAGGTCACTCTGCCCGAAGAATCGCCAATGATGCACAGCATTTAAGGTGCCCCAATGGTCACAGCAGTCTTGGGACCGAATCGAGTCGACTTGACCCATGAGGAGCAAGTAGGTGCAAATACAACTGCAAAATGAGCAGTGGAGGGCGTGAACAGGAAGCAAACGGTTCTTTAAAGAGAAGAATTTACATATGTGTTTGGTATTTGTTTTTGTTTTTTAACTAGATAACTGTTTCCACTTCACCTGTTGTTTTTGATTAACACTAAGATCAAGAACCCCTACTACCTAATGGTAGGTATTAAATCTGTTGCTCTCATCTCTAGGCACTACTCCCTGTCCTCACTTCAGAATCCTGGACGATGCCCAATTTAAGTCATGTCAGACTTTAAACATTTATGCATTTGATCACCTGTTTTGGCATAGCCCCAGGTTCCTCTGTTTTCTTTTTACTTCCTTAGGAAGCCCCTCTCTCTGTTGCTGGCATCTGCTCCTCACTTTTCTTTGGGAACACTAAGCCAACTAATTCATATAATTTTTTTTATGCTAAGTCTCGTTCTTTTTTTTCAGTAAATTACCCATGTCTCCAAAAGCCTAAATCTCCTCCTCTGCTGACATCAGTGTGCTCATGGCTCAGTCTTGAAAAATGTCTGTATATGTTAAAACATATTGTAAAGATCTGTATTCCTGTCTCCTCTGCTGCTTTCTTCTGCATCATTTTTATTCTCTTTTGACTCATTTCACAGTCTTCTCACTCTTCTATTTTAACCTCATACTTCATAGGTCTTTTCCTTACCGCTGATTGCATTGGCAGTAGCAGTTCCATCCACTTTGGCATTTTATATTTTATTTTCCTGTTAAAAGGGATGCACAGCCCATAAAGAAGGGCAAACATTAATATAATCTTAACATTTTCCATTTTCTCCTCAGCTGTTTTTCAAACCCTTTATTTCTACATAACTTTTCTCTCTTACGTGCATAACGCACGCTGCTGGAATTCAGCTCCCAGCCTCGCTTTGTGCTCCTCATTGCCCATTAAAATAATGTGATCGTTTCCTTAGGAGGGACTAAACCTAATATCTCTGACACTCAAAGTGAAAGTTTCTCCTTCAGGAACTAAACAACCACAACTAGTCCCTTTGCAGCAGTAGCAAAATCTGAACTATGCACATGATGTAGCCACTGGACGGAGACATGTAACCACAATCAAAGTATGGATTGTACTAGGATTAGGATCATAGCTTATATACTCTACTCAGTGGCATATATAATGATGTGCTGATCATTTCCTTAACCGCCTTCCCTATGCTGCTTCTATCCCAGCGGAGTTCTGGGTAGTAATATGGCCTGCTCTTTAGGCCAGCAATCTCCCAGCACATGAGACAGACCCCTCTTTACCCCAGCAAGTGTCCTTTTCCAAGGGTTGGCAACCTTTTGCCAGCATGGGCTACCCTCTGAAATCCAACCTCCATCACAGGCTGCAAGGGTTTGCCCCCCAGGGTGGAAAGCTGCCTGCACTTACCCTCCCCACTGCTCTCCAGCCCCACTGTAAGCACAGATACGGTGGAGCAGCAGACTCCATCCATGGCCAAGTGCTGCAGAGGGGACGGGTGGCTCAGCACCACTGTGGCATCAATCCCCCATGCCAGATGAGGCCCTTACGGGCTGGATCCAGCCTTCAGGTTACAGATTGCTGATCCCTATCCTTACCCATTAAGGTAACTCCGGGATTTCTCCATCACAAGTCTTCATCTGCCTGCTGTTTATGCTGAAAGAAAATGTTGGCACAAAAACCCAATGGGTATTATCTGGCCATGAACAAAATTTAGGATCAGAAGAGGAAAAAACAAAATCCAACTATTCTTAAAGCTTGATCAACTTATGGATTTTATTATATGACACGTTTGCTTGCAGTGGCAGGCAACTGGACTTGATGGCCTCCATGGTACCTCCTAGTCCAGCATTCCTAATCGTAAATGCTGGCCCCTAGCAGAAAGCTCAGTTTACTAGATAATCCAGGACAGATGCTCCTGGAACACGCACAGTTTCTATAACTGTTTGACAAAACGGTACAATTATGCAGTTTCCCAAAAGCTCCAATATGTCTTAGCTTTCTTCTATATTTGGACTCCACCGTGCACCGTAGTATCTCCTATGTTTTTAAAATCCTGGATTCTCAGGCTTTTATGTACTCGATTCCAGTCCCAGAGCGTCTCAAATCACGGTCTCGTGTTATTTGAGTTCAGGTACATTTTGAGAGTGAATGTCTACCCCAACAATGGACCCTAAAAAGAGCACTCTGATATTCCAGCTTTGGTGCGCTCCGATTTCAATGTTGCGTATAAATAAAAACGGTGACTGAACTAGCAGCTGTGCAGATGTCCTCCTGGATTCGGCAAGCCAATCCGGTTTTTACTGTTTCGCTTCCAGTAGTAAACCTCCTGCAAGCGAAATTATACATCTGTACTGCTCTCCTTTTTTCCAGGTCTGCCATCAGCAGCACTGCAGGTACTTCTATGCCTAGGTGAGTCTGAAGCCAATTGTGCTGCCTCAGCAGTACAGGAAGGACCAAAAATCAAATTCATTTTCTTAGATGCTATTGGCTTCGCAGGCTGAAGCAGGCAGAGTAACAGAAGTGCAGTGCTACTGAATTCGGCAGATCAAACCCTGAACGCACAACAGAAAACAAAACAGCCGGAAAGAAAAGCTACCCTTCCTGCAGTTGCATTGCAGAGGAGAACCCCACTTTAAGCATCCCCAAAACACAAGTTGCATTAAAAATGAGAACCCCCCTTTAAGAAACCCTAACACACTGCTTGCTGGACTGCTTCCCCAAAGACCCCACCACAGACCCTAAAAAAGAGAAAGCCACAACATAAAATCCAACCCAATAAAAAAAGCCTATAAACACCTCCCACTCCCTACACACTCTGCACCAGCTGTAGCCTACTTACGCTCGACTGTCAACAGGTGTCTGCAGGAAGAAAGCTTGAACAGATAAGCACACTTCTCTTTATGGCTCTTTAATAGGTTTTTAAAACGTGCCAGAAAAGCCAAACTGCACCAGGAAACAGTAGGGAAAAAAGGAAATGAGATAGAAAGTAAAAGAAAAGAAAAAGACCCCAAAACCTACAATCAACACCAGCTGTAGGCCAATTAAACTCAACAGTCTACAGATGTTCACAGGAGAATGCTCCTTCACAATTTAAGCAAATTGATCCACTTTCTTAAAAACTCTTAGGACTTGGTACACAAAGCATACTTTTCTTTAGGGCTCTCTACAATGAAAGAAAGAAAGGTTAATAGTCCGATTACATATGCCACCAAGTGCTCCTTTCCCCATCCAAAAGAAGGAGCGGATCAAATTCAGTGCTTAACCTCTTCCTTGCTGGCAACTCCCCCGACTCCATTTCACCTCCTCAGCTCCCGGTTTAGAGAGGAGCTCTGCTGAAATGCCAAAAACGATTTCACTCTCTTCCCCGGTATCAGTCTCAATCATGCTCTCTCCCAACAGACCAGCACGCATCACTAATGAGTCTTTCTATTATTAAAATTAATTAGGAAGGTATTTGGTTATGCCACAGGGGGCCAGCAAAGCAAAAATGTGATGACTTGGGGAATGAAAGTTAAAAGCTCTTATTAAGAGGCGTGAAGATTAATAATGGCATGTTAAGCTCCTTTCTGTTTTGGACTCCCCAAGTAGTTGGGCCGCGGTGGCTACTGAGACTCGGCAGACAGTTCTTCTACTATCCAAAACTACAGAGCAGAAGTACAGATGGACTTTCTGGGGATTCGTTTCTGCTTTCCCTGCCTGGCTCAATGCTCATTTCTGCCTTTTAGAAGTGCCATATGTGCCAGTGTCTTTCTTGCATTAGAAAGAATGCCATTATTAACAAACAGGTAACGTTTACAGCACAGAGCCCTTTACATTTTCGCAGCCTTTGACGTACATTAAACGATCAATCTTCCCACCGGCCTAGTGAGATGCTATAGATCATTAGCATCATGGCTGTTCTTTTACAGATAAGGAAACAACGGGGTAGAAAAGCTAAGCAACTTGTCCAACGGCGTGCGCAGTAAGCCAGTTATGGAAGCAGTATTAATACCAACTCCCAACCACATGTCCGTAGCCCACTAAACAACACTGCCATGGTGTCAGTCACTCAGCGCTGTTCAGAAAACAAGAAAGTTATGGAGATGAGCCTTCCCCTTCAGCTCTTCTTTCAGTAAGACTCCCTGGAGAGTCAAAGTTACAGCACATTACAAGCGAGCTAAATGTTTTTCTTTTTAATGGAAAGTAAATTTAACGTTCATGAAAATGAGGGGTGCACACACCAGTCTGAACAACTGTACCAGTGAACGTTTCCCTATCCACCGTCCTGCCAACGAACGTGACTTACAGACCCATTACTCTCATATTTGGCTACTCTTGAGCAGAGGCAGCTCTCCATGATGAATGTAGCATGGCCAATAATAATGCAACAGAAAGCCTTCAAGTGCGGGGATAGGTTTGGGGTAATCTACCACTGTTTAAAAAAAAAAAAAAAAAAGAATATCTTCCACAGATTTCCTTAAGAACCACAGCTGGTTGATGCACATCAACTTGAAACACATCATCAACTATACTAGACTCTTGAAGCCCTGAAGTCTTTGTTTCTTGAGAACTGAGTGCGAAAAAGTAATGCATCTAAGGTGGAAGGAATCCTATTTCAGTGTTCACACATTTTGTAGCAAGACCTAAAATTCATTGAATTCCCAATTGCAACAACCAAATTTTAAGGCCATGTCCAAAACAGAGGCACTGCACATGCAGGCATTCCCCATGCTGTACCTTGCATCATGGGGGCGGAGGGGGGTGGGAAAAGAGGGTTGACCTCAGGAAAAATCGGGGGAAAAAAGCAGGATGGCACACGTGACAGCAGCACGTACCACCCAAAACCAGAGCCTGGCAAGGCGGAGCCATGCGCCAGCTGCCGACCAGACTCACTGCTGCACGACTGCCATAGCTGCAGCTCCCCGAGGCTATCACGACGCAAAATAAGGCTGCTGGGGCAAGTCTCTCCTATCCCACCCAAGGTAACTTGCCGCTTGGTGTGCCGCTGCTACTTGTCCCCAGGGAAATGCACGTTCCCGCTCATCCAGATGTGCCCTACCATGCTAAATAGGATTTTACATCTGTCCACATTTTTTTTATTTGATGTGTTAGCCCTTAATTAAAAAAACAGGAGAATGTTTATGCAGTAGATCAGCAAGGTCTTTGGCAAGGAAGCAATCCACATTTCAGAACACAAAAGTGCCTGATTTTTCAGCAGCGTGGAGTACCTGTAACACCACTGAATTTAACTGGAGCTGTGGGTGTTCAGGACCTCAGTCCATCATAAAGGCACCTTTCCCCTGCTAACCTGAAGGAGCTTTTCCCTCCAGTTCTACAATCTATTAAGAAAAATAACTTGAAGCAAGAAGTTTAATCTGGCCACTACTGGCTGGTTTTTAAAATATATTAATCACTGGGCAAGACAAAAACATTAATTCCAAGCACTTTTGCAAGAGTAACAGTAATTTTTTCCCAAGATGGGAGCTAATAAGAATATGATAATCCAGGACCCAGCAGCTGAAAACAAAGCACCCGTGATCACAGGGGCAGTGGAACTGTTCACACAGGGGATCCTCCACCTTCCATCTGAAAACAGGCTGTGCTCTTTTTCATTGCACACAAAAGCTGTTTTGTCAATATGCGGAGGTGGTGTACACATTTCAGGAGGAACACATCATAACCATGTGCCTAGGAAAAGGAAACGTCCCCAAACTTTTCACAACAGAAAGCCAAGCTTCTATTTTCAGTCTTTCAAACCACTTTGTAAAGAGTCCCAAAAAGATGCTCATGGATAGAGGGTCCCCCAGCTAGGCCTGGCCAGTCATCTCGACTGCCTCTTTACTCTAAAAGAGTTAAAATGACAGCATTTGGGGAAGAGAGAAAGAAAACCACCTGTAGCAGATGCTAGTCCTCTGACTTCAGTGCCAGATAGAGATGCTCAGATACCATGGGGATGACAGCAACGTAAAGAAGCAGAATATGAAACAGAGTACATAGTCAAAACTACCCTAAACCACCCGTCACTGGGAGATCAAATTCCCTTTAAGAATCTATGCATCTTAATCCCATTTATACTGAGAAATGTGCTTTTATTTTTCATTGCAACTGAAGTTTAGAAACCAAACTGATACTGGAAGCAGATGAAAGCCCTATTCTAAAGCCAACATAAAACTCCACCTAATTACCAAAAACTTTCACAACAGCGACAGCTATGATTCTCAACTCAACTGAGGTGCCAGACACACTGGGGTCCCACGAGAGCCGCTGAAGAGTTCTGTGAGGTGTGAGGAGGGAAGCAAGGAAAACGCAAGTGCAGGCTTGTCCCTGCCTGGCTGGTTCCCACCTCCACTGCCTTGCCCCTCTGGAAAGAGTTAAGCACTGTAATATATCAGTTGGAAACAGGGGGCCTTGATTCACAAGTTACAGAGGGGTGCCGAGCCCAAAAAGGTTGAGGAGCACTGACCTAGAGAAACACTGCACCGCCCTCCTTCCCTCACCAGTGCCTGCAAGCACACTAGCCACTGCCCTATAATGGACAGTAAAAAAGTTAACGTTGTGAATTTCAATAATAAAAAAGCCCGCCAAAAATCTGAAATTGGGGTTTCAGTTATAAAACAAAAAAATAAAGAGTCTCCTTTCTGAGAGAACCTAGAATTGCAGTGTTGCCAACTCTCACGATTTTCGGTGTTGTTCTTAAAGCCTGTGCTTCGGGAATGTGAAAAAAACTTAGCATATACATACACACACATGAAAGAGCTAATATACAAGTTATATAAAACTTAGCTCTTTCACGTGTATATATGTGTGTGCGCATGCATGTGTATATGCTAAGACTGTCACATTCACAAAGCATAGACTTATAGAGTTATATATATACACAAATACACACACGCCACCCACCCTTGGGGGCCTACCACGTAAGCACTCCCTGCACTATTGCTGCTGACGCCTCCTCCAGCCACTGATGCAGGGGCTCCCTCCCCCTGTCCACCTCCTCCTCCTCCCCTGAGCAACAGGGCTTCGCCTCGCCTCCCAGCCTCCCCCCCTCACTCCCCTCTGTCCCTGCTGCCTCCCCCTCCCTGCCAGCTGCTGGGCGAGTGCACGCCAGACTCCACCCCCTGCCTACCTCCTCCCCTGAGCAGTGGGGCTTCCTCGGCTGTTAGGTGCATGCGTGCCCCCTCCGCCCCCACCCACCTCCGCCTCCCTCCTTGCCTAGGCCCATGCAGCCAACTGCCGCCCACTCTCTCAGCAGCACATGCGCAGTTGACCAAAAGCATTACAGACAGACAGATGCATAGACAGACAGACTACGCCCTTTATTATATTAGAATATAAAAATAAGTAAAAGAAAGGCTATGTTTTCCACATTCCCCAAGCATGGACTTTAAGAACAACACTGAAAATCATGAGAGTTGGCAATACTGGAACTGTGGTTCTAGGACAAGATGCGACAAGCCCATTGGGAGGGTAGCACAAGGTAACAGGGAAATAAGTTTTGCACAATAAATTGTAACCATGGCTCCCCACCTGCCTGCCTATTGACAGCTGATGCGGTTTGTAGGCATTGCAACAAAAAATGCATTTTGAAGGGGAGTTGCTGCTCTCCCTGGAAAAACCCCAAACATACAGAAGCTCAGGCTTTTTCTCAGGGGAGGACAAGGAGCAGTGGCCATAAACTGTTAGAGGATGGTTTCAGGTTGGATGCAAGAAAACTTCTTTACGGTAAGGGTGACCAGAAACGGGACTAAACTTCACAAGGAGAGGGTGCAGTCCCCAACCTTGGAAGTCTTCAGGAGGACACTGGACAGACGCTTTGCTAGGCTCATTTGACCTCAGGAGTATTCCTGCCCAGAGCAGGGGGATTGGACTCGATGACCTTTCGAGGTCCCTTCCAGACTTTAATTTCTATGATAAAAATATTATATTGATGCCTGTGGTCAACTGTAACCCCTGAACTTTTCTACACTCTTTTCCCTCAAGTTTGCTTGTCCTTACTGAATTTTGTCCAGTTTTTTCAGACCATTGTTTCAATTTATCAAGGTTAATCTTAATCCTAAACTCATCTTCCAAAGGGCCTGCTACCCCACCCAGCATGACATCACCTTCAAATTTACTAGCTGCACAGTCATTTCCATCTGTCAAGTCATCAATGAAGATACTGAAGAATCCCATACCAGAGGCAGACCCCTGTGGTTTCCCACCCGATACTATCCTCCCAAATGCTTTGAGCGTCTTTATGGAATGAGTTATGTACTCCTCTTCTAGCAATTTCATGCAGGCCATATTTCCTTAGCTTGTTTAAGGGAATATGATGGAGACAGTGTTAAAGCTTTTCTAAAGTCAGGCTATATCACATCCACTGCTCTTGTGTCATCCCCAAAGCCTGTTACTGTGCCCCAAGAAGAAATCAAGTTGGTTAAGCATGACTTGCTTTTTGTTCCAACATGCTTTTCCTGCCTTTCATCACACAGTACATGGCTAAATCTTAAAAATCAATGCACTTGACATTTTAAAATTATGCCAGAGAGACTTCTGCTAACAACATTTTAGCCAATGCCCATAGATTTCAAATTAAAAGGGCTTTGAGTACCTTTCCATTATAACTAAGCTATTGTCAGAAGTTCCGGGCGAAAATAGGAAGGTCACTGTCTACAGACTGGCCATTTCCTGTTCTTGCTAAGAATATCCGACATTTTGTAATTTAATTTGAAATGTAGGCATATGGTATGCAAAGAAGGGACCTATGGAATGATTGTAGAGGGACATGTGGTTGCAGCTACTACTTGAAAAATATATACATTCCTAAACTTTAGGGAAAAGGGTGCAAAAAATGTACAGAGAAAAAGTTTTTTTTTTTTTTTTTTTTGGAAGTAAGACGAATTAACTCCAGATATGTATGGAAATTCCATTTAGGATAAGAATCAACGACAGGAAACAGCCAGGAGGGACTATTTGTACTGAAATACAAGCCATTAACTTGAACCGAGCTAACAGCAAATGACTGCACTGGCAACTGCTGGCTGCAGATAATTAGTTTAGAACCTATTTTAACATGAATATTTTATCATGCAGCACAAAACTCGTTATGGAGAAGAATTAGAGAGCCAGGACGTCTGAAAATACCGGAGAGGTGATCTGTCAGCTCCCAATAAAGAGCCTTCCAGGAGAAAGCAAGTTTAGTGATTCAGTGAGACTGGATTTCATTAAAGCTACAACAATCCATTAAGAACATATCTGGTGGCAAGTTAAAGAGTACAGGTAGCTGGCTGTATTTTAATGACTTGACTATGGGCAGCTCTAGACAAGAACAATGGGGTTCGTGTAAAATCACCTCGGTCGGTCTCATTTTCTCAGAGATGCCGTGTTCATTTTCAGCAGAAACCGTTGAAACGCTCAGTAAGTTCTCCCTCTGAAATGAAAGGCTTTTCTCCTCCGTTTAAGCATCTGAAGTGTTTATTGAAATGTGTCCTGTGTCTACAAAGTGAATCTAAGCGCCCGGGGGGTGAAGTGTGAGAGGGACAGCAGGAAAAGGGTTAAGATGCATATATGCTGTGCTGGGAGAACATGCATACCAGAGCCAACAAAATATAGCAGACAAATGTTAGCATCAGGTGATGTGCTGTTCACTGAAAAGCCTGAAAATTAATATAGATCACAGAGACCTTGGGGATGTTCGGACAATAAGGCTGCCTTGAATGGCTAAGCAATCCTTATCTTCTGGTTTGGAGTAAGTGCCCTGGGCAAGGGAAGGATTTTCTCAATGACAGAATGTCCTGCTGAAAACCTTTAGGTTTTCAAGTAATGGAAAAAGGCAATGCAGAAGAATTTAATGGTATGGAGAGCGCATGCAGGTTTCTCCATTAGCTCTCCAAATGCTGCAACGATGGGTCCTTCACAAAATGCTTAGACAGACAAAACAAAAGAGAATCAATTCAAAGTTGTTCTGCAATAATGACTAATTTACTGCTTTCATCATGTAGTGTCTGGGTACAAACACCTTCCAGTCGTGAATTCAGCAGTACGACTAACGTCTGCCACACGTGCTTAGCATCTGTCAGGTGCGATTCAAATATTACAAGTGGTCACTGCCGGAAGAGATGGGTCTACAACTCGGCCTCTGATGCCTCGTCCCCACTCTAGTTAAAGTTTGGACATTATAATATAATCTCTGTAACATAAGATGATACCAAAAGGAACGTTAAGCACCTCAAAGTTTAAAGGGACACTGTTTAAAACGTGCATTACCGTATTTACTTGAATCTAAGATGACCCTAATTTTAAGATTCTATAAACAGAAAATTCATAAATTTCTCCTCGTTTTCCACATACAGAACCTAAATACTGGGGGGAGGTCTTTAAATTCATCCCCCCACTGCTGCAGGGAGGCAGGTAGTGGAAGGTGAAGCAGCTTCCTCCTTTACTTGTCCCTGCTTCCTGCCTACCATCGCCTGCAGCCTTGAGCCCCATTTTCTCCTGCTCCCCTTCCTGCTTCTCCCCACAAGGCTCTGCTTCCCCATCCCTCTCCCTCATCCAAACCTCTGTTTGTCCCTAGCCCCCAAGCCTCTGCTCTCCCCCTCCTCCCCATTTACCCTTGCTTCATGCTGGCAGGCTCTGTCCCTGCTGCAGCCTGGCACAAGCATGGCCCAGCCCAGTCCAGTCCAACCCAGCTCCAACAAAACGTGCGCCACTGCTGCGGGGCTGGACTGGGGCTGTGCTCAGAGCCTCAGGCTGCAGCAGGGGTGGAGCATGCAGTAAGGGTAAGGGACGAAGGAGAGGGAAAGGCAGGGGAGCAGAGGCTGTAAGAGTGTGGGGAAAAGGGAAGAAGGGGCTGCAAGAGGCAGATGGTGGGGTGCCGAGGCAGTGGGGGTGGGCGGGGGAGGGCTGGCAGCAGCTGCAGCTACAGCCCCAACCCCGGGTGGGGGCTGGAGCCCAAGCCGCAGCAGCCCCCTGTCCTCACACTCAATTTTAAGATGAGGGGCTCCCTCCCATGTTAAATGGGGGTGGTGGTGGGGAAGAACCGCATTTTAGAATCAAGTACGTATGGACTTACTATGCGCCACACTTTTTAAATTAATTTGTATTCAACTATTCATGGAAGTACTTTTTCCCCTCATTTTATTCCCCTCAGACACTGGCTACCTACTATACGCATTCCCCTTTTCAGCTGTTCTTGCATTGATGCAGCAGCTGCGATGTTTGGATTACAAATATTACAGGGGGTACTTAAATCCCAATCAAAAATGGACTTTATTGACGGGAGAAAAAGACAATGGCAACCGTCTTACCCGTGTTGGATTCTGTAAAACAGGAACAGGCTGGTTTCCATTACTAACTTCAGGGGAAGTCAGAGTTGTTTCTTGTGCATATTCACATATGACACAACACAGCACCGGGGGGAATAATTAATTTATTTATAAGCTACCCTACCCTCTGGTTGGGCTTAAAATTACAGCTCTGGTGCAAAGTAGCCAACAGCTGCGTGGACTTTTGTCTTCAGAAGTAATCTGCTAAGAGGGGCCTAGAATAGGCCTACACTGATCTTTGCCAACATAAAGATGGATTGTAGGCCCAGGCTCCCTTCAAGTCAAAGGATAAAGGTTTGGTTTGGTTCTTATTCTGCTCGACATGCCTTTCCTCTCACTAATCCAGAGCAGCCATGATAGCAGAAGATGCCGTTAGTCAAAAGACAAAGCAGCACTGTAACCCCTTCCCCATCCCCACCAAAAAAGATAGATATCGTGTTGGAGACAACTGAGCTTTGGTTTTCCAGACTTCAGGAGTACCGCGGGATGGAAATGCACCTCAACAGCGTTCACCTCATGACGGCTCATCCATGCTACCACATTACTCTACAGACTACACTTCCATGAACAGAAATGCATCTCTCACTGGCTCTATGTTTAAGCGTGTGCCGCAGTAACATCAAACCCCTGCTTCAGCAAAGCAGGAGGCAAGAGTCAAGAGTGAGATGAAAGGAAGTGTAGCAAGGCTGTGGTTTCTTAAATGCAATCCAGCAGGGATTTTGCCTTGCCTGTGTGATGAACAGGGACCACAAACCACTGAAGTCATTCATGCCTCTAACCAGGGCAATTTTGCCCTACTGATACAGCGAGAGCTTGGGGTTTGGCCCCAGCTCAACACTTTGGCCAACTCCTGACCACAGAGACTTGCTCCCTCCTTTTAGACTAGTTTCACTGATCAGAAAGGTAAAGAGGCAGAAAGGCATTCCTGCTCAGTAGGCTGGACTTCCCTTCCAGCCCTCTACGGCACTGGGCCTGGTGACGGAGGTGCAACAAAGCCCCACCACCAGCCAGCGCCCAGACCTCCCGGCACAGAGCTTTCTGCTTCTCCCCCCGATCATAAAGCATCAGCATGAGAAAACCAGAAGGATCAACTTTCCACATGCAAACAGAGTAAAGAAGTTCTACCAAGTCTTCATTATAGTCTTATCAAGCTCCCTAATCGGCACGTGGGACTTGAATGCCAACAGGGACTAAACAAATTGGGAAGGGAGTTAGGGGAAGCAACAGAAATGCAGGGGTAACAGAAATGGCTCCTACCCACAAGCACCAAGAGCTCTGGCCTGCTGTCCTTTGCAAAGTTTCCTCTGCACATTCTCCTCCACAGATTTGCTTCCCCCACACCCTCCAAAATTTCCCAGGCCAGACGAGGAGCAAGTTCTGGGCCCTGCATATCGAGTCTCCACCTCAGTTACTGGGTTTCTTGCAATGCTGACTCCCCATCAGCAGACTACCGGTGCATTCTGCCCTTAGAGAGGGGTCATAATTATCTACCTTGGTTGCAATACTCTGCCTGCCTTTTGCCAACAATGAAAACCTAATGATGTTATTCCAGCATGGGTGAGACTGGGTTGAGAAAAATCTGGCACAGAGAATTTGGCAAGAGCACCCTAAGCGCACTTCAGAAACCTCTTCCACCCCACAAAGCATTTAACTGCCAGGAAGCCACTTATCCCTAATGGCTGGGTGAAATTATAACCAATTTGCAAGCTGGGACCTAAATCCAAAAAAAAAAAAAAAGAAATCAATGGAGTTGCATCCAGTGCACTAGTGGTGACAGTTGCCACCGAGAAAAACAACCTCATTATCAGCATCCATCAGGCAGCTGTTGAATGGAAGATGCAAGGAGATCTTCAAAGGTGCTTTCAAGAGACTAAAAGGGTGTGCTTCTTTCCTCACGTCATCCCAGGGACTCAGTGCAAGCACCAGAAAGGAGGTCCTTGGAGAGCAGCAGGACACCGGGGCGCCACATTGGTAACAGGGAAGAAAAACAGCTGGCACACCAAGAAACGTGTACATGCATGTAAACACTTGCACACGTGTGCAAATACCCAGCAAGGCTGCAGAGGACACTACTCGGCAAACGGTGGGCCTGGCTATACCTCTCAACACTGGACTTAGGAAAAAAAAAAAACAAGTTGTGTGCAGCTTCTGAAAAAAAAAAAACAAAACACCAAGTTGTGTGCAGTGGGCAACAGACAGACTACAAATAAATCAACTTGATACCAGCCCGTTGTCCCAAGTCACGCTGCACGCCGGTTTGGAAAGCTGTGCTCCCATGGCACAGCAAAAGGCAAGGACTGTAGGAGCGCTGCCGGCTGGTACGCATTGAAGCAGCAAATGGGAAGCACTGGCCAGCAGGTATTGTGGGCACTGCCAGGGTTTTACTGGGACCTCCATCACATCACAAGGACAAACCCACTCCGGCAGAATCGGTGCAAGCTCCCTGCCATCCAGCTGCCCAGAAGGCCTCCTTTGACTTAAGACATCCTTTAAAGAAACCTCCCCCACGCTTAGCATGTGGTGTAAGCACCAGGCAAACCAGCAAAGCTGTCTCAAATCATAAAGAAAGTAATTTTTCATCCCTCTTAATAAAGATGCATTTATTTTCCATTTATTTTTGACCTCCAGGCTCCCTTACTGGAATAAAGCTCCAGTAAATTGCATTCAGTTAGGATACAAGCAGGTTTTTTTCAGGGTTTTTTTTTTTTTTTTGCTCCTTGTATTCACTCAAAATGTGAATGTTATTCACAATATCATTATTTCTAAACCATGAAAACAGATCTAAATTAATTATCATTGTGACTTTTAAAGATGTCCAAATGGCATTAATTCCATCTTCTCACAGAAGCTGAATCAAAACAAAAATGAGTCTAGTCTCTTTGGAGACAAAAAGAAGTATATGTAAAGCGCACCTCACCCCCACTAATGAGGTGTTAGAAATGCTCCTTCATATATTACTAATGCACTCGTTAAATAAATTTGTTTTTTCTTCTTCGAGTAATTACCGTAATAACAGTAACTCTCATAAAAACTTCACTGCTTTAGCACTGCCGTCTTATTTTCATTGCCATACTTACTTTGCTTTACCTCTCGGGCGAATTCAGCAATTGAAAAAAAATCAGCTTGACTACAGGTGGTATAAAACCAGAAAGAGTCACCATATGGAGATCCATATGCTTTGGCACTCTCTCAACATGCGACAAAAACACTGGGATGCAATTTCAAGACAACGGACTGACTCGCCATTAAATTCCCTCTCCACCTGACCTCAAGCACTTAAAATTTAAATCCTAGCGCTCGCGTGCCATAAAAGATGTTTCAAATAGCGTGTCATGCAAAGGCATCAGGAGCCAATTTCTACTCTTTCAGCTGTATGAAAGTGCCAGAATTAGGATGAACGAGAGGGGGCCGAAACACGCAAGTCTGTAATGGACTGTTAATAACACTCAGTGATTGTAATGATCCGAACGGCACCACTTTGTTAAGCCCAGTCCTAGACACCCATTACCAGGCAGCGCTTGCTGCTGGGAGGAGTCAAAATAAAGCCAAGGGAACAGCTACTTCTCCCAGTACAAGCAAGGGGGCAGCCGTGGCAAGGCCATTATGGGGCCAATATTCATTTCAATACTCTTGGCAAACTTTAATTAGTTCAGCCTATAGGCATGTCCCGGAGGTAGATATGTACAGTTACGCTTTTTCATGGGGCAACGAAGTGGAGGTACAGACCAAGACATTGAGCGTACGAGTGATCACAAAGTATACAAAAGGTTGCAGCACTAATACACACACAAACCACAAGCTAATGAACTATGTAGCCAAGACCCCTTCCTCTGCCTCCATCTTGACACTGGGCAGCAGTAACCCGACGGCCAGGCAGCAGTGCTTTCACCTGATCCATTCGGCTTTGCCCGCCAATGGATAAGACAATGGATTTGTTATTATATCAGCATCAATCCACTAAAATGTGGGCTGAGACCATCAATTCATTTCACGTTTGACAAAAAAAGTGATAAGGTGAGAACCAAATACAAATCACTGACATGGACCTGAAAAGTTCTGGGGCCCCCTTCCAGTTATGGGAGTCACCCTATTTCCAAATCGGATGCTTTTTTTAAACTATAAGATTATTTCAAACAGAGTCAGAAGCCAGCACAGCATTCGGTACAGATTTGGCTATAGCAGAGCAAGATCTCAAGGTGACAGCACTAGGAAAAAAGCAGCGATAATAAAGCTTGGGGTTTTCATAAACATTTTATGTGGAAAATGGAGGCAAAAATATAAGCAGTGTAGAGTTGTGACGTTAGAGAGCTACATTACACATTGTGTGCGGCTGCACATGCCTAAAACCTTAATGACCAGGGAGGCATCAATCACGTGTGTTCTGCAATGCAAATATGTAGACACACCCAGGCTGACATCACCCCAAACAGACGTGCAGCGTGATGGATCCATAAACACCCAAAGAGCCAAAAAATAAAGAACTGCCAGTAGAAGAGAACAAGTCCCCAAAAAAAAGGTTGTTCCCCAAAGTGCAGGAGCTTCAAAGGAGTGGATACCTGCATCACCCATGGCAAGACTCTGTCAAGGGACAGAGCGGTCTGGTCGTTAACCTACGTGTCAATTCTTTGGGGCAGGAAGAGTCTTTTTACTGAACTTCTAGACAGTATTCAGCATGCTTGGCGCCTGTAGGTATTACTGTAGCACAAAAAATTACCCTCTCCCATCAGGTGAGGGCAATTTTCAATTAAATGCTATTGCAATTAGTACTTAACGGGGTATAATATTGGAGATATTGCTTGCATGAAAAACTGTGTACAAAGAGATTTCTATGGCACAGTAATACAACATATGGAAAACCAAATAGGAACTGAACTCACTTATTAGGGTTTAACACATCAATGCCTTTTTGTGCATCTCGCTTTAATCTGAAATAGACGTTTAACAAGAACCTTTTTCACAGCTGAAAAACTTTCAAACAAAGCTCAGCCTCAGATCGCTTCGCTTTTATCAGTGGTAAAAGGCAGAATAAGAAAGCAGGGAATGAAGGATGACACTTACCTCATAATAACCTAAACCTGATCTCCATGTGCTTTCAGACTGCTAAAACGCGGAAAAAATAGCTAGAGCATGTTCCTCCAGAAAAATAAACTGGAAAGATAACAGGGCATTCTCTTAAAGACTGCAGCCCACTGGATCAATACCCTGTTGCTTAAGAAAGGGACTATAAAAAGGGATGGCATTTTAATTTCCATTTCAAGTACTTGGTTACACTCCACCTGCAATTGAGCGATGTCCAAAGTGCTTATTAATTTTTGTCCTGGTGCAAAAGCACTGGCTGAACAACAACAAAAAAGGATAAAGCCAAAGTTCAACGATGAAAGCTACACAGCAAAGCTGTAGGACTTGCATGGATATGAAACACCGGGCTATAACCCATTTTAATTTGTTGCAAGGAGACGCATTCAGAAATGCCCGATAATAGTTGTTGTTTTTTTACAAGGAGAAATATGAAAGGACACAAGCTCCAAACCCAAGGTAGTCAAATCAACATGAATTTAGGGAAATGATTGTCACACAAAGGGGCAAAGAGCATATGGAGGAAATCACTATGAAAGGTCATTGTGCCAACAAGCATTTTACAGGAAATCGATTGAACTGTGTGTTAAAAGGATTACAGAGGCTGGGGCGAATGGAGAGAAAACAAAGAGACAGAGCTGATGCACACAGGCTCCCCCAAATGTTCAGGATTTAAGAAATGACTGCACGTCCCAATGCCAACTGGATGCTTGGTAACGTTACAAATTCCTGTCCGAACACAGGCGCACTCTGGGAGCCTCAACAATCCAGCTGGGATCCAGTGACCTCTTCCAGACACCACTCTTTAGAAGAGAAAAGTAGAGAGAAAGAACATCACCAAATCAGGTGGCTTTTCCTATGCAACTTTTGTAGCATTATTTTTTGTACTAGTAGCACTTAGATGCCCAAACTAATACCAAAGTCGCACTGTGTGCCACATTCATTGTCTGTCATAAGGACTTTGAAGACCACAGAGACAAGGGGCGTGAGGGGAAATGGAGATTAAAACACTTGCTCAAGGTCACTGGAAGATCTGGAGATAAGACCCATGGGCTCTTATACATGTGCAGGGAGGCTGCTCTGATGCACTGTAATTACAGCATGTTGGAGCAAACTCGTGTAATCAAGGGCAATTACCACCCTCCAGCAGACTCCAGCATCATGCATATCGGAGTTCCTGCGCTGGAAAATGGCACCAAGGAGCTTTAAACTAAAGCTCATTTGATGAGCTTTAGTTCAAAGCACCCCGCTGCCATTTTTCAGTGCAGGGATGCTGATACACATGACACTCCGTGTGCGTTTAATTAGCTTGGCTCTTGGAGCTTCCCTAATTGAAGCACCCCGCTCCCCCAGCAGAGCATGTGTATAGATGCCCAATGCGTCCCAAACCCTAGTACTTGCCCTAACCATTGGAAAATGCTTTTTGTCAGAAAGAAGTCATTCAGGCTGCTCTTTTTGGGATGAAATACGGATAACGTTCATGTTATTTTTATGCAGACACTTTGATCCTGAAGAGTTAGTTAACATTTGCAGCTATTAATCTTTGAACATGCAAGGTACTTCATAAGCCTAAGAATTATTGTTCCAAAGAGCTTTACAAATTTAACTGACCTTCAAATTCCAAAGGGATCGCTCCATCTACCACTAAAACGTAGCCACCGCTGAGACACAATGAAGCAGCTATTTAATGGTGCACGGTAACCCATTCAGACATAAAGAAAGGGTACGGAAAAAGAAAGAGAGGCGGACTGAACAAAGGGCCAGGAGTTCGGAGCTGTGGAAAGCATTCTTGTTTGTCGTGAATGTTGGTGTAAACCAGCGTAAGCTGATCAAAAGCCCCAACTTCATGATATGAGCTGACACATGTAACTTAGGAAATCCATCAAACACTAGGTTCAGCTACATGCCTGTAAAAAGAAAACGGAACAAAAACACCCCACAAAAATGTACTAGTCACCCACTGCGATGACTATTTAATGCGTATACATTTCAAGAGCCTCCAAAACAGGACACCATTTAAGCAAAAGCTATTATTACCAACGTGAAAAGATGGCAATAGTCCAAAATAGAACAAAAATTAACTGGATCTCAAAGATTTTCATCCCTCTCTCTCGTTCTAGAAGTTCAATGAGTATTATCCATGAGGGTGGAAAAAACACGGGTATATTTTATCTGCATATAGGAGGCTGACCGGTGCTGAACAAGATCTGAAGACAACTGGGGTCCGGTGACCCCAGGGAGGTGACCATCCAGTCTCCTCGTGAAGATTTCCAAAGTACGTGACTGCACCACCCCGGAGGGAGCTTACCCAAGAGGAGACTGGACGGTCACTTGACCCCAGTTGTCTTCCCTGCCTAGTGCAGGGAGCTGGACTTGATGATCTTGCGAGGTCCCTTCCAGCCTCTAGAATCTATGAATGTTTTTTGTTCAATGAATAAAACTTCAATTTCGACATTTAAAAACATAATAAAACTAAAGCGATTCTCAGAAATTCAGTAATGTCCTTCTTACGTGTATAAGAGGAATCAGGGTGCAATCAGCTAAATTATTCTCGTTTTAATGTAATCTGTTCCATGCGCCGTACATTATAGTGCTAGGAAATTTCCAGGAGCAATCCATCAGTAAATAGGACAGGAAGAACAGGATTTTGCCACTGTATATGTATTTAATAAAGCAGGAGGCAACTTCCTCTCTCTCTCTCTCTTGTTTTTTGAGCTCTATAAAGATAGGGGCAACTGATGAAATGGAGGACGTGGGTACTAAAACTCCATGTTGTCAGTGACTCAAATGCTACAACGATGAAGAGAAAATTCTGAATTCAACTGCTGCTTTAGACAACGCAGGTAACAACAAAGTCATTTATGCGTGGAGGAGCAAGTCCGTGCTTCAGAATTATTTACCAAAAAAACGTATTACATCTAGCCCTACGCTCTGACATGGCATAGTAATACCTGCTCCACATCACCCTGTAAAATTCACTGCCGGCTTGTGATTGCTGGGCAACAACTGGCAGACTTATGGATCAAACTAGGGATGACCCCACAATGAACAGTGGGTTAGGCGAGGATTTAATGTTTGAACTGGAGCCAAGGAGCTGCGCGGGCTGGAATCTCTTCTCACCTTCACAACTGCCGCCTGTTTGCAGATCCTGGTGCAACGCTGCAGGGACCAGCTTTTTACCAAATGATGCACTCCGCTTTGTGTTGGGAACGCCATTTGTAGTTATTCCTTGAGCACTGTGAACTCCAAATCGGAGTGCTCCTCTGTGCCATCGCACCGCATTTAAACATAAATAGAGCTCCACCAGTCCTGTCTATCTTGGGCCATTCTCTGTAAGTTTTCAAATGGAGAAACTCTTTCAAGCACCCCGCTTTGCAATTTTTTGCAGCAGCAGCAGCCATGGTGGTATACTATGGGACAGCACTCTGGCTTTTTTCTCAACCCATATCCTAAATACTTCCCCCTTGACAAGTCACTCCACAACCAGATGCAAGCCATGTCAGGGTAACAGAGTTAAAGACCAAATTACCAAACCCAAGGGAGAAACCCAGGGGCAGAGTCCAAGTCAGAGGCCAAATCAGGGCTCTGGAGTCAGAGATCACCTTATCAAAGGCAAAGGGAATTTGCAAAAAGCCACAATCCAGAAACAGAGCCAAGGGTCAGAAAGCCAGAAAACCAAGTGTACAGGATCCAGGGAGGCTTACCACAGCAGACCCTCGGGAAAAACTGCTGGCTGTCCGGCAGCCTGCTGCTATGGGTGCATTAAAGAGACTGCTCTCAGCAGCCAATTCGGAGGACCTAATTGTGGCTAGCAGGTTCGTCAACCCAGGATGGGGCTGCCAGGCAGGTCCGGCCAGCTAGGCAGTTAGTCCTGGTTGGGTTACCTGTCAGAGCCCTTGACAGACAACCCACCGAAACAGCATGCAAAGGGTTGAATGAAATAACAGGTTAAAAGAATCTTTGGCAATGCTTAACTTATAGAAAATTCAAGATGCATCTGAATAGATTTAGTGGGTCCTCATCCTAGATGAATCACACCTACAGCTTTGTCCCACCATCTCACAGCCTGGTCTGTTCTGCATAGGTGGCCACACAATAAAGGATAAATCTGATATGCCAAGGAAACATTTTAGGACACCTGTGGTCTGGACACTGAACAAAAGCTAATTCAGCATGGCTGACATAGGTGGTCATCTGAACTGAATGGAAGTTACCTAGCTGAATAAAAACTGATTCAGTGCCCCAGCAGAAATGCTTGCACTGCTCTGTCATCCTCCCTTCATGCTAGAAAAGGGAACTCTCGGCAAAACACTCCAATGAAGGTCCCAGCGTCCAGAAATGTTCTCTCTCATTTGGCCCAAAACAGGCCAATGTGGCTTTCCAGCCTGAAAAAAGATACCTACTTCCTAGGGCGAACAATTCTTGGTAGGCAGCGGGTCCATTCTGCTGCTTAAATTAGTGCCTGGAGAGGTTAATTTTGTCACTGGAGAGCCATGTTGTGCTGCTGAAAGTCAATCCGGGAGAGTTTACGACCATAATTGCTAATAGCCAAGCTGCCTGTAACAGTGGACTGACATGTTTTTGTGATCCCATTTAAATAAATGGGAAATATGTAAAAGCAAATTCTTCTTCAAAGGACATGTGGACAGCCTGCTGGAGGTCAGGAGTCAAACGCTTCCCCTGAATTCTAAAAAGCACTGGATACTTATGTCTGATAACAATATTTAATAATAGTACTTAGCACTTAACTGGATGCTCTTAAGTCTTCACGGCACTTTGCAAACATTTCCAGTTCTATGTTCTACACTGTGGTGTGCTTGGGGGTGTCTAACTGATTGCTGCAGGGGGAGGAGAGACCTCTGAGTGTTCACAAAGCAGCTCTTGTAAAAGGGTACAGATTACTCTCAAAATATACTGCCACACCTGTCTTTGTCGCCTGGACGTGCAGGTATTCACTCTGGAGGTGCTATTTGCCTTGCTACAGAATTAATACAGATGAAGGGCACCCAGGTTCGATTATCTGTGAACAGATGCACTGAAAAGTCATGCCCAAATGACTGTCCTTGCTGCAGATATTACAAGGACCCCAAAGACACATGCCGCGGTTCTGCGCTGCAGGTAAACTCACCCCTCCTGGGATTTGTTCCCAGGGAGGGACCAGCAAATTGCGGCAGCATTTGTCTAGCCTCTGGGCACGACGCAGAAGGCAATGGTGGACTCGAGCGGTTTAGCTTTCATGCTCGCTGTGAAGTGGTCAGGTTACCAGCTGAAATGGCAGCGGCATAAAGATCAGAGAATTGGAGTGGATCTCAGAGATCATTTAGTCCAACCCCTTGTACAGATGCAGGATCCGCTGTGCTTGCAAACTGGCAGCGAAGAAGATTTTACAACTCTCCTGGGCGTTTGTTCTGTTATCCTTTTATAGTCAGGAAGTTTCTTCCTGAAATTTGACCCAATTTGCTGTACTGCCTCATGAAGTACTCCCCAGGCCACTGTCTGAATGGCAGCCTTTCAAATATTTATAAAAAGCTATTATGCACACCCCCCCCACTTTAATCACCTTTTTTCTCCCCCCAAACTGAACACACTTAGTTGCTTCAACCCTTCTTCACACAGTTTGCCTTGATCTTCACTGCCTGCTTCTGGATCCACTTGAGTTTCCCTACATCCTTCTTCATATGCAGTGCCCAAAACTGGACACAAAACTCCAGCTGAAGACCTAACAAGCATGCACTATGGTGGTACTATTACTTCCTTGCATGAAGTGGTTTGGTTACAACCACCCAAAATAGCATTTCCTTTTAATACAGCTGCATCCCATTGTTGATGCATGTCGAACTTGTGACCTACCACAAGCCCTGGAGTCTCTCTCAGCTTTACTGCACTGTGAGTTATTTTGAACACTTATACTCAAAGCCAGATAAGCTAGGGTTGAAAATGCAATTACAATGAAAAGAGGGGTGTGTGCATGTGTGTGCGCGCGCTCAGGTGGGGGGTTAGGAACAACATGCAAATGTATTCTGCAGTGAAGAAATATCCTGGGATAAAAACATTTTGATTGATGGTCTTCCACGCTAAACACTTCATCACACACTTCCTCCAAAATGATTTGCCACCTTCCTACTCTCCCCCTTCTTCTTATCGTCCATGGATACTTTGAAAAAGAAAGCAGCCACACAGTTTTCGTATGTCCTTACTCATGTCACTCCTTCAAACAGGCATGGTGCATTGGTCTGGGTTAATGTAATTCAATCCTGGGAAGATAAAAACCAGCAGAGAAAACAGTGACAAGCCCTTGATTAAGGTCGGCATTAAAACTCCCCTCAAAACCCCAGCTGATGAGCAGCTATTTGGCCACATACAGAGCTGTGATTTCCATCCACTTTAATAATCAGCGAGTTCAGATTCGCTGCTAATATGACATTGATGAACCGGAATGACTGTTCAGGCTTGATTAAAATTAGCTGAGGTTCTTCATGGGACAAAACAGAGGGGCTGGGAGCAGAGCTCACAACTCGGGTCTCTCCCAAGCAAAAAGGAAACAAGAACATGTTTATTAGGTACGGATAAGAAACGTCAGTTCAATTCTTCTCTCTTTCCTGGCCTACACAAGGCACAGAGAACTTCAACACCATTTCTAGAAATGCTGGACCCTGACCCTATCCATAGCAGTAGTAGAGACTACTTTAAAGGATAAATTTCGTTTATCACGGGTTATATTGTGATAATACCTACAAACCCCAGTTAGGAGACGAGCCTACTCTCTGAACTCATAAAGCACGACACAGGCCAGTCTCAGCCCTGTAAAAAAGTCCTTGTGCTTTAGAAAGCAAAAACCAAGCAAAGTTTGGCAATGAAGGGATGCCAAAATACTGACAAGGAGCTTCCTTGAAAAAACCCCCAAACTGTCCATACATGGGTCCATTATTGAAGATATTTGAAAAACGTCACAGCAAAGCCGAATTCTCTCAAAATACAATTCATCGCCCACGACTGGATTCTGGTGGCGTACCTGCCATAATCAGGATGCGACTGACTGGAATTAAAACCATATTAAACTTTTTAGGCTCATAAAAAGAAAAAAAAAAAAAAAGCAGCTTTGGTGCAGTTTTAGGAACGTTCAAGCTCTACATCCATATAATTTTCTTGTAAAAATCCCATGCTAATATCCCATAACAAAGTATTTACACAGCAGTCAAACACCATCTCCGAGAATTATTTTCCAGCTGTGAATCAGCCGAAACAGCCTTAACCTTCTGCAGTCACACAACTTGTTCCCTTTATAAACAAAATATTCTTTCATTCACAACATAATTTTCCAGATTATCCATTATTAAAATTCTCTCTCAAAAAATGAATTTACATCTGAATTATCTCATTACTTCTGAACAAGCCAATTATTGCCTCTAGTGAACAAAATAATTAGACTTGTGCTCACTGCTTTTCAGGATCTTCTTTAGTTTTCCTGATGCAATCACAGTCCCAGAACACGTGACTAGAGCGGCACAAAGGCAGAAACACGCAAACGCTTGTACAACAAACGAATGACGGCTTCTTTATCCCCAGATAATACTTTAAAATAAATAAATGCAATAATTCTCAGGATTATATACTTAACTGTTACTTGTTCGGGGCGGGGGGGATAACTCCCACAGACACTCTAGAAAAACCCTGTTCTTCAAAAAAGAAAAAAGAAAAGAAGGGAGCAAGCCACAAGGCTCAAATTTGTCCTGGTGACCTTGCCTCCTTTATAGGTATTATCACAAATGCCTTAAGAGGAAGGCTTGGAAGCCAAGAGATGGCTTTTTAGTGTGAGGGAAGAGAAGATAGAATCCATTTATTGTAAAAAATAAAAATATTGTTGCATTAAACTACCTCTTTCTTTCTGTAATGTGCTCGTGTATTAATCTTTATTTATACAAAGACTGTATCTTCATTCACTACAGTCTCATCAACAGTATCCCATTCAGACGGCAGTTCCTGTGGTCTGCACTTTTAACGAATTTAAACTGGGCCTGTTTGCTGCAATTAGAAGCAAGTCTTCCTCCGGGACTTACACAATGCAACATCTACCCATCAAGGTACTTATATGGCCCCTGCAATACAGCATCCGAGCACTTCACAATCTGCAATGACTTCCAATATGTGGCATGGAAGTAAAGCCTCCATTTCACAGAAGGAAAACTCAGGTGCAAGGCAGATAAAGGGGCTTCAAAAGTAACGTCAGAAGCCTGTCGCTAAACTGGGAATGGAGCCTGTTCTCAAATCCCAATCCAGGTAAAGCCTTTCTGCCTCTAAAGAAGATGTGCATATCGTCTGCAGGTTGACTGAAGCGCTCCAGGGAAAGCAGGGCTTCCCTATTGCATGCCATGGATTTGGGGAGTTTCTGACGATCTTCATTACCCAACGTGTCATTGGCGTCATCTCTAGTAAACTCTACAGATCCTGTCCAGCCAGGACAGAGTAAAACATATGCAGAGCCATCACATCAGCACAGAAGCCAATGGACCGCAACTATGAGACTCACCTGTCTTACTGTAAATAGCCTGCTTCGATCACTGCATTTAGTATTGGCTTCCTGAAACCTCTTGGCAATTCCACAGAATTTTACCACTGAAGACAACCAGTTAAACCTCCAGCCTGTAAAATATGATTGCTCTGGTGTCTACCATCTCTCCGTCTTCCCCACCCCCTGCACACATCTACTCTAGCGCGATTTTAACAGCTAATACATCATGGATCTCTCGTGTCAGAGGTTAATGCTTTATAATATTTGAAAACTGGGCTTCCCAGCTGCTTTCCAAATGATATAAATCACTGATTTCTGAGCTCTAGTAGTTCTTGTTACAGTGGCTACTAAAACGAGCCTGGAATGGATGTGGGGTGCAAAGAGTCAAGATGGTAATTAAAGTGATGTGAATTTATGGACCAATTCCATGCGACATACCTGGGTTAGAAATGAATCTGTCTTTGCGTCTGTAAGTGTGCTCATTGCAGTTCCCAAGCAGTGAATACCGGTTGTCAATGGAAAGCCAATTTCCCCAGTGAGGTTCCTCAGATATCCACCAGCATACAACAATAGTTTCTAAAACTGTTTGTTTGAAAGAGCACAAGATGGAAACAGCTTAACTTTTGATTCCTGATTCAGCTACAATACTGCATTTAATAGCACAAGCTCTACTCGATAGAAGAGCTGATCTGGAAAAACCAAGCAGTGCCTTTGTACCTAACTCTATGAAGTAACAAGAGAATAAAATGGAAACTTCTGTTTAGGTAACAAGTATGACTAAGTTCTGCATCCAGCCGACAAACTCATGGAGAAGGAAAGAAAATTGGGGCTGGAGCAATCTCATGCACTGCTACAGACCGGGGGACCGACTGGCTGGGCAGCAGCTCTGCAGAAAACGACCCGGGGTGACAGTAGACAGTAAGATGGGTACGAGCCAGCAGTGTGCCCTTGTTGCAAGAAGGCTAACGGCATCCAGGGCTACATGGGTAGAAGCGTTGTCAGCAGATTGAGGGAAGTGATTCTTCCCCTCTATTCAGCACTGGGGAGGCCACATCTGGAGTCCTGCCCCAAATTTTGGGGCCCCCACTACAGAAAGGATGTGAACAAATTGGAGAGTCCAGTGGAGGGCAATGAAAATGTTTAGGAGGCTGGAGCCATGACTTATGAGAAGAAACTGGGCTTCTTTAGTCTGGAGAAGAGAAGTCTAAGGGGGGATTTCATAGCAACCTTCAACTCCCTGCAGGAGGGGTGCAAAGAGGATGGAGCTGTGCTGTTCTCAGTGGGGGCAGATGACAGAACAAGGAGCAATGGGCTCAAGTTGCAGCAAAGGCAGTTGAGGTTAGGTATGAGGAAGACCTTCTCACAAGGAGGGTAGTAAAGCACTGGAACGGGTTACCTAGAGAGGTTGTGGATGCTCCATCCTTAGAGGTTCTTAAGACCCAGCTGGATAAAGCCTTAGCTGGGATGAGTGGTTGGGGCTGGTCCTGCTTTGAGCAGGGGGTTGGACAAGATGTGACCTCCTGAGGTCCCTTCCAAATCTCATTTTCCATTATTCTATGAACACAAGTGCTGGTAGATTAGTCATAGTCACATTAAGCTTACCTGAAAAGGAAGCTTAACTCAGCACATGCAGAGATCCACATTACCACAGCAAGACTCCAACCAGTACCTGAATTAGACAGCTGAATGCTAGCTTTATTAGGTGCACTTTATACTGGTGTTACTTCTGCAGACATACCATTCTCTTCACTTTTGCTCTGTGTTAAAATAGAGCTAATGCTTTTGTAAAGCCAACGTTTGTAAAGTCCTTTGATGAAAGCCATTATACAAATGCAAAGTAAACCGCAATGCAGCGCAGATACTGGATTGTATCATATCAAAAGCAAAAGAAAAGGTCAATCAAAGAGATGCCTTTTCACGCTAAAATGAATTGGACAATGTTCAAAAGAGCAGTCCGACTGGATGTATTTTTCAATAAAGGAAAGAGAACAATAGGAGGTAATGCAACGTGTTATTTAGGTCCTGCCATGCAAAATGTGCGTCTGCTGTTCATCTAAATGCTGAAGGAGTTTTGTGTAAACCTGTCCTCTGTAACACAGCTCTTTTCTATTCCATGGGTAACTAGGAGAGGAGCTCTATGCAACTTCCACATTCGGCTGCCTACGGAGTCTGCTTGCTATCTGCAGAGACTGTGTCAGACATCAGAACGGAGTGCAGGCCTTTCGCTTCAAGAATCTGAAAAGGGAAAATATTTTATAGAAAAAATATTCATTACAGGAAACTGGACAACCCAATTTCTGATGTTTGGGCTTTTCAGATAATACACCTACTTGGATGGATCTCTTACCACGGAACTGCAAGAAGTGCTGAAATCACTGCGGGGCATGTACCAGAGCACTGACAAGGCCATAGACATATTGGAGAAAAGTACTAAAAAACACTGCAATTTTCATTTATCAGATGGCTGAAAATTGTCAAGCTTATCAAGTGGCTGAAATGACCCATCAGGGAAGTTAGAGAATTAGGAGATGAAGGGACACAGTCAATTTGGTACTGCTCAAGCAACAGTAAAGGCGATTATAAAGGGAAGAGGCCAGGAGGGTAGCATATCTCCCTCCCTCGTCTAGGATCTTCACTTCGTGTGTTTGACAGGGCTTTTTTGTACAGTTACTTGCCCTTTTTCCGTTGACAGTGAGTTGCGCTTCCTGCCCCCTTGCACTAATGGGCAAGCATCCCTCTCCTCCAGAGATGCAGGGTAGGCTGGATGTAGAGGGTGACGTTTCATGTTCCTGGCCAGGTACTTTTTAATAAACCAACTTACTCTTTGAAAGAAGCTGAGAAGCAGAGTCTCTCCGTCCCTTTGGAAGGGTGATATAATAAGGCAGACAAGACCAGATGGCAATCTTCTCAGAAAACCAGCCAATGCAAATGGACCCAGAAGCACCCAGAACATCGTGTGTAAACACCAGCTAGGAAAGGTCCAAGCAAACACATATGGTTGAACTCCACTTAGGATTTAGGAACATTTGCTAGTCCTGTCAAAGAACAAAAATCCCTGTTCTTCTTACCCTGAATTTTTGGGACAACCTGAAAAAAAGAAAAACCAGCTGAGGTGGCTTGGTCTCACCGGGGAAATAATTTTCTGTAGCTGATTTGATCTGTGAAAACATTAACCTAACGGGAGCAGCCGCGCGCAGAAAGCGGAGGACATCTCTGGGGCAACAAGGCACACAGCGTCCTTAGGGCCACGTTCTGCTACAGCGCATTCAGACCTAAGAGTGCTGTTTGCCGAGACAGAGGACATTTTATTTAAAATGACTAGCAAACCAGTTTCAGTTTGGAGGAGTCCATCCTGATGCATCTGGCATCATAAAGGGAAGTTCAGAAGATGCTGAGCACCCGCTTTCTAAACCCCAGGCCCCTTTGTAGCGTCTCAGAGTATGGGCACTCAAATTGAGGTAGTCCAAACACCTTTGAAAGTCTTTGCAACTGGTCAAAAAAAAATCCAGGTGGGAGAAGGAATGGATCTGTTGTCCGAGAAAAGAAAGAGTCCGACCCCCTGTCTGTATCTTCTAGTTTCCATGAGAGGCACACAGCTCAGAGCTGTGATAGGAGGCTTGAGAAGGAAAGGCTGGCAGCAGGGCAGAGGGGACGCCCCAAATCGGTGCAAGCTGAAGGGTGGGAGCTCAGCCTTGTTTCCATTGCTCCAAAATAGCCTGAAGTCAAGCTGAAGAGTGCTCCAACATGAAAGAAAGGTGAAGTCAAGGAGAAGCTGAAAAAAAAGTGCACCTTTTGGAGCAACGGCAGTCAAAAAGAAGAGGTTTTCTTTCAACGCCTGTAACTAAAAAACAGGGATAACTTTCACTGGACCAAGTGTATGGTTGGGAGAGATGTCAAACAAGCTTTTGGGCAGAAAGTGCCCTTCTGATCTAACCCAGCTGCTGGAAGTAAAAAGCCTAATGACTATAATGGGTCATTCATTCTCCAGGTTTCTTTTATTCACGTGCTAACCCAGGACCATCTGGGATACAATGCATAACCAGCACTGAAGGCAGTGGGCTCTCCCTCCTCACTGGCCTATAGTGCAGCTGCTTCTTGCTACTCTCCTCTGGCCCCAGGACTCTGGCATCCCCCTCCTGATGAGTCATTCATCCTCCGCAGGAGCAAGGAAAGCTTCTGCCCTGCCCACCCACCGGCTGGAGGGCGAGGGTCCCTTCCCGGGAGATGGGAGATGAGGGTTCAACCCTCCTCAGGGTAAAGCAAAACTGGAATCTGGGTCTGCCATCTCCCAGGCCACTGCTAAGAGGCATTTGGCTAAAGGATAGGCACTACTACCACTACACGATAATTAGTGCCCAGCAATTTTATTCCACGTTCTCAGGGAATCATAGGCTTCCCAGATGGAAACATACCCCAGGACAGTTCAGGCACAGGCAGATGTCTGATGAACCTACATTTCTTAGCAGGTTTCTGGGCAGTATTTAGTGACTTAGATGCTTACGAGCCATGCGAGTGCCACTTCGATGTACTGGCAGTACAACAGCTTCTAGGGCCAAGGGATTCATGTTACATCTTTGAAGTCCACGGATGTTTTGTCACCAACTTTGGTGAGAACCAAAGGGGCAGGGAAGGGGCCGCTTTTCCCCGTGCTCAGCACCAGCTCCTTCCCAGCCAGCGAGCACGGGGTCAGGGGTGGGCGCTGCCCCCCACATGTACTGAAGGGCTGGGAGTGAGCGGGAGCACAGGGCCCCTGCACCGGGGGTCAGCACCAGCAGGCCCCAGAGCAGGGGGCAGGGGTACAAGGTCCCGGCGGGCAGGGGCTCTATGGAGCCGGGCCAGCTCCCCCCTCTCCCTGCTGGTGCAGCCCAGCCCGGCTCCACGGACCCCTGCCAACCTGCGCCATGCTATGGACCCCGCCTCAGGACATTGGTCCCAAGATGGTGACCAGGGGGCGGGGCACCTGCCAAGGGGCAGGGCTACCCACGCAGCCCTTGACAGCCTGCCAAAACTGGGTAAGCGGCCCTCTGCCCGAAATAATTGCCCGCCCCGATCTAGTCCATGATTTTATAGTATCTAGTAGGCTGGTGAAGTGAAATTCGTAGGCTACGAGCCTAAAATATCAGATTTTCCCTAAGAACGTTGTCTGCCAAAGGACAGCCAAGCAGTTAACTCCCATTAAAAGCCAGTGCAAATTGGGTGCCTGTTCCCTATGCATGCTTTAAAAAAAAAAAAAAAAAAGATAAGAGCCAAAATCCAAAATCTCAATTTTGGACACTTCCATATTTCAACACACAGGCCATGATTCTCGAAGCAGAGCCTGCCCCGGCCACGTTGGCTGCAAGATCAGATCTAGATCCTTGATCTAGGTATTTAAATTGCGTTCATGATTGTGGTATCTGAGCATCTATGTGTCTTTCTCTAACAGGGACACAAACACCCTGTCTTGGAGAAAAGGATGTTTTTTGAGGATAAAATGCAAAGGCACTTAAGTGACTCAGGAGCCAAAAGCCATATGTGACCAAGACTGAGGCAGCTGCAGAGAGGTAACACTCACCCACCCGTTTCCAGTATGCATCTGCCAAAGCCCAAAACGCTGATGCGCCAAGCAGCCCACCCAAGATAGAGAGCTTAAAGGCGGCCACTGGGACAGCGGCACAAGCCGCTCCAAGCCGTGGCATCATTACACGTGGTATAATTTCTGTGCTTGGAATCAGTGAGCAGGGCAGGCTTGTTAATGCCAACCCTGGGTTTTGGCGAGAAACAGCCTAGACAAACCCTAGCTCACCACAACCTTTTAAAAGTCCACTTGCTTTCTTAGCTCCAGAGTTGTATGACCTAATTTTATGCTTAATATTTCTCTTCTGTCCATCCATCTGCTCTGCCAATGGACCTCCAGAGATGAGCTCTCCTGGCTGACATCCCAAAGCTGGCAATGGCACAAGCCCCATTGCCAAGGAGTTAACCAAGGTTAAGCGGTGATAATGGCATCATGCAGCTCCAGCACCATCACTGGTTGGCATCAGGTGGACCAAAACATTAGGGAGTAAGTTAAACACCAGAAGGAAGTCTTCCTTTTTTTTTTTCCCCCTACACAATGGACTTCATCCGTTAGGCATTTTCTGCACCTGGCACCAGGGTGCAGGAAAGTACAACTCCACATTTAGTTCAAATCCCGACCAAGTCATTCCTGCAGTAAATCCTCGACACCCAAAAGCCTGTCTTGCTGGTAGAATGGGTATCTTTTTCCTTTCCAAAAGGAAGCCTTAACAGCAAGCCATTATTAAAAACCCCCAAATCTGTATGGCACTGGAACTGCATTTGAAGAAATTATTCCCATCTATTTGTTTCATACTCAGCCACTTGTTGTAAGAAAAAACTCAAGCCTATGTAAGGTATAGAATTAATTTTTTCTTCCCCCCCATCCATTATCATGGGGCGGGGGTTGTTGAAAACATTATTCTTCATATATAAAAATGGTATCTTTACTACAGCTATATCCAACCGCAGCCCAAGCGCGCTCAGAAGTTCAGCCATCAGTTATGAGAGATGAATAGCATTTATTCACTAAAAACTGAAAGACTGGTTTCACGTTAATATCTTGACAGTAAGAGGAGCTACTTAACAAAAAGGAACAGCTTTTTGTTGATCGGTTTATGAATAAAACATGCCTGTATTGGTCTTCAGAAAATATAGTGATCACAAATTCTTTTTTAATTGCTGTGCCGTCACATCATTTCCATCTATAACCACAGAAGCAACAGCAGGCAATAATGTTCAAAAATGTATGAGTCTCGGGTCCACGGTGGAAGGGAAAAAAAAAAAGCACAATACACACACACACACTATAATTCATAAGCATTTTGACTGTGCCAATAAATATAGTTGTGTTTGTGCTACCTAAGGTTAGGAAAGCAGGGACATTACTACTACAGAAGTTAGTTATAGATTCAGTTTTCATAACAGTTAACAAGGATCCAGACTGCTAGGATGGCTTCCCGTTTGCCTGTGCCTTCAAAGAGAAAAAAAGTCTGCTAACACAAAGCTGCTCCTCTTAACGCAGGCAGCTGATGCAATCTGAATCAGAAATATATTTTAAATTGGAATCTACTCTGAGAAGAGCCAACGTCAAAAAAAAAAAAAACAAACCAAAAACCAACCCATAGCACTAACGCAACAGGTCTTCTACCTGACTGCGCTGATATCACCCAAATGCGTGTGCCTATATAAATACATTTTCATCATTTCTGACACTTGTAAGCCACGCAGAGTAAATAAGATATAAAACCGAACACACTGGATTCTCTTGCTTCTGGGCAAGAGCTCCTCATTAATTCCTAATAAATTCCTTATTAATTCCCAGTTGCACCTTTTTACAAGTCTGATGCATGGAATGGGGATGCAAAGGTGATATGATAATGGGTGCGCACAAGCGTAGCTAAGTGCAGTTCCAGTTCGCTTCTCAGGTATCGCTGGAATAACAAGTGTTAGAAGACTTTTGCCATTCCTATGCCTCACAACATGCTGAACCGGTGACAGTCATCTCTGACTGTCTCAGGAATCGCACGAGAAGTCAAGGTTAAACAATAAGCCAATACAATTTTTACGCCCCTGGTGAACTGTGGCCAACACCCTCCAGGTCAAAAAAAAAAAATCCTCCCAGCGAGTTACTTAACATCAATGAAGGTAAATGCTATATATTGCATTATTCCCAACTGAAGGCCCAAAACGCCCAATACGCACGGTAAAATACCTTGATAATGCTCTTGTGATGAGCTGCAGGTAATAAGTTAAAAAGCCACTGAAACTGGCCCAAGATAAAACCCATGCGGTACACTGAAAGGTTTTCCATCGACATTCAAGAGCTTTGGAAGAAGCTAAGATTTGTCCCTCCAGCTAACTTCTGGCACATGACACATGTGCGCATGCACACACCCACCCCTTGTGGGTACAAATCTGGGTCACAAAAAGGTGAAGCCATAGAGAGACTCTCCCCCTTCCCCGCCCACCAAAAGCAAGCCCAGTGAATATCCATGTGGTTTATTCGACATAAATCTATCAGCAGCAATATGCAAACCTGATCTATTTTGAGGCAACAGTAAAAGGTCCCATAGCACCGACACAACTGTATTACAGGGAACAATGCTCACTTGGCTTCTTTCCAAGATAAATGTAAAAAGGAAGGTTTCCCTCTTGGGCACAACCAAGAGTTAAACTCATTATGTAGGTGTTTAATAATCTGCGTTCATGGCCCAAAATAATGCAGTCTTGCATCAAGGACTGAAATGAACCAGCTTAATTTCACCAGTGTTATATCCACATTCCTCCACACTGCTTCGCCCCAACTGCATCATTAACTCCCAATTAGACAATCAAATCCCATCATTCCAACTCCACATATTTTCATCAAAACGTATTACGATTTACTTAGCTGTGGTCATTTGCATCAATTTCATATTAAAATGGAGAAAGAAAAGGTTCCAATCTATTTTCCCTGCATTTAATTCAATTGCATGGCATTAGTTAGTTCTAATGTTTCTCCATAGTGAACAAGACACGGCTGATACTTGTTCAGACTAATTTAGGAAATCCTGTACCCAGAGGAGAGAAATGATGGAAAGAGAGAGGAATAAGAGAAGCATTTCCCTCCAACCTGTGAACTGTGCCTCCAGTTTTCTTCCAGTACTCCAAACTGAATGGCTTTCTGAAAATCGCAGATATGATTAGCAGGCAGGTAGTAAAACACACAAAGCTGAGGACTCTGTGCCCAAGTCACTTCTGACGCAACACACCCACGTAAATTAAGAAAAAATATCCCTTTGGATGAGCATGATTTTACTTACCCCACTGGAAAAAAAACCAAACAGAACAAAAAACTAGTTCACCATCTATAGTACAGCTCAGCAGTAACCACTTTTCTTAAGGTAATTAGCATCTTTTTTTGCTAGAAAGGTTCACAAGCAACACGGGGAGACCAAATCTGTTTAGCTAACCTAGGAAATGGGATCTTGGAGTGTGGGTGCACATGCATTTGAAAACCGTTCAAAGGGGAACATTTCAAAAGGCCAGCAGCTGGCACGTTCAAATTGTTACGTGTGAACAAGCTGAGAGTGATTCAAATATAGCTAAATCACTCCAAATGTAACCCTGCATGAAGTAGGGAGGACAGGGGTAGGCGTACTGGTCTTGCTCCCGGTGTACTTTTTGTAGCACCTGCCAGCGGGAAGCAGAACACCTGCCTTTCGAGAAAGATGTCAAGTTTCCCCAGCCCTTAAGTAGATGCATTTTGCACCTGTGCCCTCTTACCCAACAAGGTGGAGGAGCAAAAGCGTTATTCTCCTTTTCCTTTCATTGCACATTGGCGACTCCTGAAACTGCTCCTGTGTTACCAAAAGGTTTAGTCCAAAGTATAGTAATGGATAAAATGATAACTTATCCAATTTCAAACACAGTAGGCAGGGGCCACCACATCTGCTCTTTGAAGACCCCACTGCTTTGTTTCATTTTCCTCTGTGACATTACCAGAGTTGAACTGCGCCTCCTGTATCCTGCAGACAGAAAAGGAAGCTAATCTAACCTGGAATATAACTGTAATCGTGACACTTCGGGAAACAGGTTCATCTCTTCTACTAGTCCTTCTGCCAGTCTGTCATTCGCACTTGAATTAGAAAAATAAGGCATGTAGGAGGAGAAAAATCAAGCCATAGAATGGTTTAATTGAAGCCAAACACTTGATGTAAAACATATACATACATATATGTTTTATGTCACAAGTATATACAAATAAAAACATATGAACACATATAAGCACACACATGAGAGAGAGAGAGAGAGAGAGAGAGAAAAAATTAAAAACAGATTCCAAGTGTTTCTATGGAAATGCCATGCATTCCCAAGTTGGTCCTTTGACAGTAAGGTAGGTAGGGAAATTAGTCTTTAAAAAAAAAAAAAAATTAAAACAGCTCAGCTGGACAAAAAAAATATTTCCATCTGGTCGGAGATATTTCCCAGCTGGCAAAGCACCATTTATAGCACGTGTGATATCTCAAGCTAATCTTCCCCCAACTCCATCTGCAGGTAGGAGGATACAATACCCACTGTCTGAAGTGGTACACTCTGGACACTCAATTACACTAATTGTCATAATCCCAGCATGCAAAATTTCAACTCTAAAACGGGATCAAAGAAGTGATGATTACTAATATGAAGAATATTAAAGATTTTAACTATAACAAGGCGGCAAGATTTTAACTAGAGCAGCAAAACAAGCCCAAAGAAATTATACTAAGTGGTACACTTAAAAAGGTCCTTTAAAAATGCTGTAAATTATCTCAGTGAAAACTTTTCATGGCTTTTATCCTTACTGCAAAGTCCACAATCCAGACAGCCTCTAGGAAAAGAAATAGTCCTGAAATACTACACAATTATGAACATAGTACAATGCCATAGATAAGTCCGCTATCTGGTTCTCTTAATACAGTAATATAAACGGATTGTTCTATTGAAACTAAAAATTACAGCCTGACATCTCTGTTTGCAAGTGTAATGCAGTTGGGTATTCAGCCACAGCACGTCTCCTTATCGCACCTCTAAACAAACATTTGACTTTCCGCAGCTCATCCAGTAAGCTTACAAAGTCAGGAAAGGCCTGGGCTTTTTTTTTTCTTTTTTTGTACGTGGAATACCCAACGCAGCATTACAATCCTCAATTAGTGCTAACAACACATGTTAAACACAACCGGAATTGGCAGACACGTACTTAGAAACGTATCTTGCGATGCATCGCCCCTTCTTTACATGCGCACGCACTAGCTATTAACACTAATAGACCCCCCAAGCGCCCCTGTTCCAGGGAGCTGATTAGAAAGGAGCTGGAGGTAGCAAGAAGCATGGCGGCCAGAAACATGATCTAAACTTCCAAGATGAAACCTGCATTTAGAAATATCTAACGACTGATTCAATCACAAGGAGCAATACTCTACAAAGGCACTCACTGCTCATTTACTGCATTTTTAATCTATGTATTACAGTTCTCCAGTTACAGATAAATTAAAAGCTTAAAGTTTAAAGGCAGAAAAGATCTGTTGGGTGACTGACTCCATTATTTTACCAACAAATGATCCGACAGAGTACTGATAATATCAGCATATTTAGCCACAGTCTAAGTAACTGGAAAAAAAGTGGGGGGGTGTTTTGTTTTCAGCACGTTAACAGATTTTGCTATTAGGAAGTTCTCTCATCACACATAAGCCCTGAGCCTGTGAATAACTTGTCACACACTCAAAATATGGAGCACGGGAACTGACATTTAGACTACTGGAATTTCAAAAAAAAACCCCTAAAATGTGAAAACCTGGAGTTTGGTAGCCTAACCCAGTAATGATAATGGTCCTTGTAAAATTTCTAGACACTTCATTACCAGCTCAGCTGCGATCACTACATTTGTAACTAACTTTATAACTAACTTTCTGAATCACCTCTGCATGCAGATACCTAATGATTACAGGATGAGAAGGGCAAGTAAGGGTTAATTATCAGCATAATAGAAAAAAGTGCGTCCAGCACAAGGCCACCAGACTGCGAATTCATGAACTCTACCACTTAAACACTATTGCGTGATCATCACATACTCCTTCCTTGCCTCAGTTTCCCCAATCAGTTGCCACAAGGACAATAAACACTCAGCCAACTTCACAGCATGCTATGGATTTAAAAACACAATGTTCACACAAAGCATGACTTTATTTTACAACTCCTCCAGTACCATATTAAGAAATTCATTGGCTATCTACAATCTAAAGACAATTCAGCCCAAAATAGTCAAAGGTGTCTCAAAAAGGTCCTTTTTTGGATACTGAAGAACCATTTTCAAAACTGCTCCAACTTTTGTCCTATGCAGTCACACAACACGCCTGACATCACGTTCTCTCTGTGCCCATATTACTTTAGCACTGCTAATCTTTGGAGCTGCTGTCTAAAGTTAAACATTAAAAAAATATAAAGTTAAGTCATGCCTCCCTGATGGTTAAAAAAGCACAAGGTCTTATTCCACATGAAAGGTAACCCAACCCAGGCATACACATACCCCACAAGCACACACCTGGCCATGTGCTACTTCTTGCCTGCCTAACCTAGGGTCATTTCAAACGGGCATCTCTCATCCAGCCGCGGAGAAGGCAACAAGTCCACTATATATCGATTATTATCTAAATTACAGCTCTCTCATGTACATCTCTCATTATAAAAGAAATATAGATGTATAGCCAGTTGAAAGCACCTATATATTCATTAAATACACAAAGAAAGTGCCATTTGTTACATTTGTTCATATATGTCTAGAGCCGCTGAGGTGCAATGAATACACAGTGCTTACGCAGGGGACTTCATCCGGTGGCTGCTAATGACAATTAACTCAAACACAACTCCGCATCCAGTGCAATTAAAACTCCCAGAGAGGAGTATGGGAAGCAATCCAAACTCCTAATCGCTTACAACATTTTTTTATATTGTTTTAAAAAAAATACTGCGACAGAGCATCAAGTCTTTATTATTAGGTTGCCATGTAATTAGTTTGAAATTTGAAAACACTAACAAGGTCTTCAAGAAAGTACTTCAAATGTACCCATTACCTAGGGGAAAGACAATCAGTGGGGTTCCCCCCCCCAAATAATTTAAGCAAAGTGGCACAAGCTGATTTAAAGGTGTTTGTTGGTTTTCATGGTTGTAAATCCATATTGGCTCAGGACAAGTTTCTCAGCGGACAAGGGAACTGAGTGGCTCAAGGTAATCCCGGTAACGGCACTGCAGTAATTTTGGGACTCAACTCACAGGTTCAGAATGACATTCGAAGTCATCACTGACTCCAAGATGAACATGGGCCAGCAGTGTGGGGATGTGGTCAGGAAGGCCAACCGCACCTTGTCGTGCATCCACAGATGCATCTCGAGCAGGTCCAAGGAGGTGATCCTCCCCCTCTGTGCGGCACTGGTCAGGCTGCAGCTGGAGTACTGCATCCAGTTCTGGGCGCCGCACTTCAGGAGGGATGTGGACAGCATGGAGAGGGTCCGGAGGAGGCCACTCACATGACCGGGGGCAGCAGGGCAGGCCCTACGAGGAGAGGCGACGGGACCTGAACCTGTTCAGCCTCCACAAGAGAAGGCTGAGGGGGACCTAGTGGCCTGTTACAGACTAGTCAGAGGGGATCAGCAGGCATTGGGGAAGTCCCTGTTCCCCCGAGCACGATCAGGAGTGACCAGGAATAAATGGTCCCAAGCTGGCAGAGGGGAGATTTAGTCTAGACATCAGGAGGCACGACTTCACGGTCAGGGCGGCTAGGGTCTGGAACCAGCTTCCAAAAGAAGTGGTGCTGGCTCCTACCCTGGGGGTGTTTAAGAGGAGGCTAGATGTACACCTTTGCTGGGGTCTTTGACCCCAGTACTCTTTCCTGCCGTGGCAGGGGGTCGGACATGATGATCTGCTCAGGTCCCTTCCGACCCAACCAGCTATGAAACTATGAGTCTATGAATATGTGTCAAATGACAACTCCGCTTTGAATGTGAGACTTGGCTCTCTCACCTCCATAATGTGATAAAAGCAACCGGAGATGGCAAGAGAAAGTTTTGCACTTGGCATTGGGCTAATGACAGTCATCCTACTTGGATGCTTGTTCATCCATATGGCACATTTTTGGAAAAGAAGATGGCGACCACCCAGGACAAAGTGAATTCCAGGGGCAGACAATTGGATGAAGGAGCACAGCAAGGGGGATGTCATGGTAGCAGTTTGCCATATGCCACCAAACCAGGAGAAGGAGGTGACCAAGGCCTCCTTCAAACAACTGATGGATGCTTCATAAATCACGGGACCTGGTACTCATGGGGGGCTTCAATTATCAGGATCTCTGTTGGGAGGAAAACACAGCAATGCACACGCAGTCCAGCAAATTCTAGGGATGTGTTGGGGGTAGTTTTTTTGATACGGACAATACAGAGGGCAAGTAGGGGAGAAGCTCTTCTCAACTTGCTGCACACAAATAGAAAGCAATTGGTTGAGAATGAGAAGCTGGAAGGCAACTTGGGTGACAAGGACCACAAAACGATACGGGCTCAAGAGCCTAAGGGGAGGGAGGAAGGAGAGCACCAGGATAGTTCCTGGACTTCAGAAGACCAGACTTCAGCAAACTCGGGGAACTGGTGGGTAGGATCCCCTGGGAAGCCAGTTTGAGGGGAAGAGGAGTCCAGGAGTGTTGACTGTACTTTACAGCGGCCCTTTTAAGAGAGCAGGAGCAAGCTACCCTGATGCAAAAAAAGACGGGCAAATGCAAAAGAAGACCCACCTGACTAGACAGCCATCTCTTTAGCGAGCTGAAAAAAGGGAATGCTATAAAAAGTGAAAACTTGATCATAGCCCTAGGGAAGAGAATAAAAGAGTATCACACAGGCATGCAGAGAAGATATTAGGAAGGCCCAGGACCAGTTTGAGATGCAGCTGGTGAGGGACATAAAAGGCAGTAAAAGGATTTTAAGAGGAAGTCCAGGGAAAACATAGATCCCTTTCAAAATGCAGAAAGCAATGTGGTTGGGGACGATGCAGAGGGGGTTGATTTAACACTTTCTTTACCTTCAGTCTTCACAAATAGGGGCAGCTATCGACTTCATCCTTGGAACATTTAGATGGACACTTGGCTGGCTTGGTTTGACCAGCAACTATCCTGCCTTGAGTAGAGGGCTGGACTGATCTCCAAGTCCCTTCCACCCCCATGCCCCTACAAGGAAAGATCTGTAAAACCAGAGGACCCACAAGGTTGGAAATCTGGGAAGGCTGCGCTGCAGCTACTGGAAAATCTTCCTGGCATGGGGACTCAGCAATGGTACTAAAGCACAAGAAGAGTGGGGCTGCAAGGACCCATTGCTATGCAAGGTTAACAAATCACCTGGACCCATAAAATACACCGCAGAAACAGCCAGCACTGCCTAAGCCTAAAACCACAGAAAGCTTCAGATCACCAGGGTCAAGCAGGCTGCGACCTGCACAGAACAGCCCGGTGATGATAACCAGCTGAGGTTTGCTGAGGCTGAGTGAGACACCAGCTCGCCAACACGGGGACGTCCCTTCAGGACACTCCAAGCTGGCAGTGATGGACAGCTGTTCTGCTCCTTGGCAGCCGAAACTTTGAGTGTGTTGGCCTCAACTCAGGTCCAAGTCTGGTTACAGTGTACAGCAAAATAAGCCATCTCGGTTGACACCAGCTGGAATCATATTGGCAGAAACCTCTCTGCCTAGAAATGGTTCCTTGATGTTAAAAGCAAGCAGAAGCTTACCTTGCTAGTCCTTGTACCCAATCACCTAGACAGACGGAGCCTCAACCCCCAAGGCAGCCAAATCCACCTCATTTCCCAAGTGTTAGAATTCCCATAATAATATTCAAAGGACTTATTTTAAAGTGAGCCCATCCACTTTGGTACAACTGCATCCAATGAAACACCCAAGTCAAAGTCCAAAGAAAGACAGTGAGAGCCAAAGCCCCGGGCAGATTAGTTTTTCAATAAAAGCCCCAGTCATACAAAGCTCTAGTTCAATAGGGCTTTCTTCTAGCATGGACCTAGAAATGTACCACACTATGATGCACTGTGCCGTTCTTTCACCCAGTAGCATAACTAGGACAGGACAAGTGGGGTACCAGCTCCTCTTGCCAACTATGAGGGGTGCCAGAATCCCCCCCGTCTTCCCCTGGCATGGCAGGGAAAGCCCTGCACCGCCCCTGCCCCGTCTAGACACAGGAACTGCCCCACATCCAGCAGTGTGTCTGGGGGAGAGGAGGCAGGAAGGGGGTGAGCAGGATGAGCAAAACAGTGCTTACATCCCATCATCAGGGAGCCTTTGCCCAAGTAGCTCCCTGCACCCAACAGCGTATCTGGGGAGAGGACCAAGTTAAGAGAACAGCTCCCAGACAGAAGTCGCCACAAGGCAGTGCTGCTACAGCCATGGCGGCAATATTGGCTACCTTCACTTTGCAGAGAGCCTGGAGAGCTAAGATTTTGTCGTGTTTCCACCCCAGCCTGCATCTACAGTGGTCCGTGTGCTCCCCTTCCCCTGCCACCCAGTCAGCTCGCTATACCTCTGCTTTCATCCTCCTCTCCCGTTGATTCATGCATTATCAGGGGATTTAAATCAATTTAAAACCTCTGCTGAAGCCAAGAGATGTTGCCATCTCAGTCACTGGGGCTAGGGACAAAATTTACACATAAACCAGTATAAGCGATTGGAAACCAACTCAAATCTGTAACACAACAGAAGTTCAGTGCACATAAACCGCTTTCAAAATGACCGAAACCAATTTAAGATAAGCCTGGGTGGATGTAGTATCAGACTTAACTGATTTCAGTTCAGTCGGTTTCTTGCAGTTCTGTCCCAGATCCCCTCCCATGCTCCTCCAGCATCCTCCCCACGAACCCCCTCGCAGGGTGGGCAGGCTAGCCAAGCCGGGAGGCGTGCTCCAATGCCCCCGCTCCCCTGGGCCACTGCAGGTGTGCGACTGCATTTCTGGAATGAAAAGCAAACGTCTGTTCACTGGCTTATCAGTTCAATCTACACAGTTTAGATTAACCGGCAAAGATTGAATAGATTTAGCCTTGGGCTTTTTGACTGACTGCACTTAGACTTGGCAGTTCTAGACTAGAGAATAACACGGGCAGGAAGAATGGAAGGACAGCGTAATGTCCATACCACGCTAGCAAAACACAACAAGTTGGGCTAGCAAGTCGTTTGTTTTAAACTCGCTGGCCATGGTTATCCAAATTGATATGACTCTGGATTTAAAAGAAGCCTTTAGGCCAAACTGAGTTGCAACAAGAACAACATTAAGTGGACATCACCACTGAAAATGGGGGGCAAATTTTGAGTCTTAAATTTCTGCATACCAACATGTACAAACCACACCTACCCGTGTTCTCAAATATGCAAGTTCACAAGCGAGTGTTTAAACACACACACCCCCCTCCAACAACTTACAACCCCTCTATGGATCATAATCCATTTCTTGCAAGATGCAAATAAAAACTTGATCTCTGAGTTTTAAAACCTCTCCAAGAGCGTGTTACAATTTCTTAATGATCTTCTCTCCTTTTTTCTACCTCCTCTTACTTAGCACTCACATACGTTTGCCCCTCTACACATTCTGATTGCTGTTGATACTGAAATCATGTCCTCTGACGCATCTTTCATCTGGACCATATTTATTCACTTCTATTTGACTTAAAAGTTCAGTGGATACACTGAACCACAGTTGGCAGAGTCTGGGTAATATTTTCCAAAAGACACTTCAGAGCTGAAGTCAGACAATCATAAAAAAGGGGGTTGGAAGGGACCCTAGAAGGTCAACTAGTCCAAATGCCAGCTCAAATCAGAAACATCTCTACCTTAACCACCCTAGTTAAGTGTTGTTTTAAGCTGCTCTTTAATTTCCAACGACAAAGTCTAAGACCTCTCTATGTAACTGTTTCAGTGCTTACCAGTGCTCGGGAAGTCCTCCCCAGCATCCAACCTCAAATCGCCTTTATTGCAATACAAGCCCATTACTTTTTACCCTATCCCCAGTAGATAGCGAGGGCACCTGATCGCCATCCTCCTTTTTTGTATTTGGAGATGATGAACAAATACTCCTTGTGTTCTCTTCTCCAGACTAAATAACCCCAGTTCTTCCAACCTTTCCTCACATGCCATGTTGTGCTGCTCTCCTTTGAGCTCTTTCCAATTTCTCCATGGCTCTCAAAGTGCAGTGCCCAAGCTGGACACAACACACCAGGTGAGACCTCACCATGGCTGAAGAGAGTCAAAGAAACACCTCCTGTGACATTTATACAACACTTCTGTTAACAGAGTCTGGTGTACTTTAAAGGTGATTTTTGCAGCAATATTATGCCATGGACTGGCATTCAGTTGCAGTCTAGCCAGTCAAGGACACGGGTACGTGCTCATGGCCAGAGGAAGTTCTTGGTCACACAACATGACATTAAGTTGTGGAATTCATTGCCACGTCATGTTGTGGAGGCTGGCAGCTTATCCCACTTCAAAAGGGAACTGGACCAATTCTCGAAGGAAAGGTCTATTAGTAAGGATCGAATCTGGTAGGCATGGAGGCAGCCTCAAAATCCGAACTTCTTATACTTCTGAGTACTGAAAACTGCAGTAGGAAAGAAGCAGGGGGTGAGTGGCTCTGGACATGCCCTACTCACCATCCCCTTCAACATCTACACATGGCCACAGAGACACACGACTAGGTGGACCTCTGGCCTGACCCAGTGAACAGGAGTCTTAGTGAAATTTAGGTACCAAAGTCACTTACGTACTTTTGGGAATTTTAGACTTTGTAGCATCATAGGACTGTAGACAGCATTTTCTTGCTCATATCTCATAACAGCAGAGACGGCAATAACTTCCTTGGCATACTACGCTGTATAGAGATGCATGTTATGACAGAACGTATATTAAAAATAGTTGTTGCATAAAATGAAGATGAAATGTAAATTCCCAAACGTTACATGCATACGGAAAACAAGTACGTATACATTTTATTCCAAAATCTGCATGACGGGCAGAATGAACGGTAGTCAAAAACAAGTCTCGGTTTTTTTTAAATACTGTAATCGCGTAAAGTTTTACTTTCCTCAGTTTTTCCCTTCCTAAGAAGAATCCTGAACACCTACAAGTGGTTGAATTAATAATTCAGACAACAAACCACGCAACTCTTTCAAGCATCTGTCTTGCTTTATGCTCTGTAGCAGTTCCCTCAGCTTTGAGTTCAATGATTTATTACCATATAACCTAAACCTCTGATGAGATTATGCTGCCAATTTGTGCCCTCGCTGTGAACAGAGGTCTCCTAGAACCCAGGTTTTGGACTGAACGCGCTGAATCTCAATTAAAGGGTAACCTTTACAAGACAAGGGAAATGTTAATTCATGCTCACCTAGATGGCTTCAACCCTAGCTGAAAGCAGGGCTCCCTCCAGCCGCTTGCTACTCTGTCACTGCAAAGTTTCATTCCGACATTATCAGATAAAGCACTCCAGCGCAAAAACACATCCGTCACAGCAGAGAGAACGTCCAGATGCTAATACAGCTGCTACTGATGCATTTTTAAGTTTTATTTGGGAGACGATGGTTTCAGTTTTAAAAATGAATTCAACGCTAGCATAAAGGTGATTAAACTCCTCTCTTAATCCAATAAACAGGTGCAATGCAAAGAAATAAAAATGGCAGCTTCCTCGATGGTTGGCTTTCCGGCAAGCTCTGTTCACAGTACTGTTCAAGTGCTCTTCTGGACTGCGTCATCCTGGAGGCATCTACTGTGTACTACAAAAAGAACCAAAAGCAAATCGTCTCTTTAGCCAAAGCTTTCTCTGACCTTTTGGTGGTGGTGCTGGCAGACCTCTGGGTGTCCAGGATTCCCTGGAGTAAGGAAAAGCTGTTGTGGGAAGAGCTGGTCTCATCCTATTGCTGTACTGCATACAAATTCAGACTGGTTTTGGCTATTGCTCCTTCCACCCAACAACAGTGGTGCTGCTGCTTTTTGTGATAGAAGCAATTCATTGCTAAGACCCAAACTAAGTCTGTCTGCCCTTTTCACTTTGTTCACAGGAAGAGCGCTGGGTAGAAATGAGTCTTAATCGGTATCAACTAGGTTAAGTGTTCTCTGTTATCCCAAAGCTGAAAGTAGCTTTTTATTCCGTTAGCAAGGTTCTCCGGGATCTGCTCAGCCCACTTGGGGAGAAAAACTTACTTCTCTGAAAATACCAACATCAGGCCTCGGCAAGCAGAAAAATTCTGCTGACTCAAAAGCTACAACTAAACCTACTAGTCTCGTCCGAGACAAGGCCTACACAGTGCTGTAGATCACAACTGCAGGTCTGTGGCCAAAGTCATAGTGGACCTGCCTGCATTATCCAATGCTCTTGTTATTTCAATCAAATAATTCTCTCTGTAAACATATGGCTAACCCATAGGACAATAGTGTTAGTATACTATAGACTAGACTAGACTAGACAAGACGAGGTACTTCGCTAGATACCACTTTGATTTAAAAAGTGTATATAGTTTTCTAATCAAATGGTACCTAGCAAAGTGTGGCAATGTAAATCTATTTTCCTCTAAAAATCAAATGCTATCATCCTGGCCACGACCTTATATTTATTCCAAGTGGGCCTGCTGGTCTGCAAAATACTTGTCTTTCTGTATTGAGCAAATTATGTTAGATCAGGTTTTATGAAATGCTTTTGAGGCTAATCTGCCTAGATGGGCTTTGCAGAGAAAACCAGCAAATAAAAAAACCAAAACAACGCTCAGTGAAACCTGTTCAATCAGAGAAATTTGAAACAGGCAACTTGGAAACTGGTAAACTTCAATGTATTAAGGAAGTAAAAAGCCCTACCAAACAGCAGTGTCCTCACAGTGCTTTCCTAAATAAATGGGGAAAGGTGAGAAAGTTCCTGATCTTACAAGGGCTTTGAGCTCTGGCAACAGAAACTCTTGATTGCATCTTTTATTTTTAATGTAGAACAGCATTCAAAGTTATCCGAAACTAAAAAAGCAAAAGGAAGAATAAGCACAGGACACAGAAGCACAAAGTTACTCAACACACACGTTATTTCCCCAAGGTGGATTCAAACAGGTATTTTGTACTAGCATAGTGACTGCAAATATTCAAAGTAAAGCAATAAGCTAGATGCAGCTCTGGGAAGAACCTGAATGCTTTTGCGAGAGATGTAAATTAGAAGTCCTGAACCTAGGCTGCCATTGAAGAGCCTCCTGTGCATTCTGCAACTGCAGGATTACTAGCTATCATGTCCCAGTTGAATTTCAACTCGGATGATTATGTTCAGCATCCCTACATTCCCAGTGTAATATCAACTGGGAAAAAAAAAAAAGACTATTCGATCGTTCATAACCTAACCTGATGTTCAAGTAGAGCCAAGCAATGCTATATATGTGCTGCACTTCATCTGAGATGGATACCTTCTAGTGTTCCAATACAGACCCTTACTTACCTTCTGCATTAAGCTACTACCTATGAGCAGTAAAAAAACTAAAACACTTAGAAATCCCCAGACGAAGGTGCTACAGATGTGCAAACTAGGGGTGCACCAATAAATATTGCCTTGGTCGATACTGATAGCTGATTATTAACAAGGCGTATCGCCCAATACCAATCTGATTTACAGGAGTGCAGCCAGGCAGTGTGGAGAGCAGCTCCCTGCAGGTAAGTCTGTGGAGGGGAAGGGGAGGGGGAAATCGATCGAGACCCCCATGGCAAGGGAGGGAGTGGGGCAGGGGTTGCTGCCCAGCCAGGGCAGTGAATGGCACCCCAGGGCCAGGGCAGGGAGCAGGATGATGGAGCCACAGGCGGGTCGTCCAGGGGATCAGCGTCCAGGCACTTAAAAATGGCGGCAGGGATGCTTGAACTAAAGCTTGTCAAATAAGCTTTAGTTCAAGTACCACCGCCACCATTTTTAAGCGTGGGGATGCTTCTAACTGGAGCAGAGCCGAGCTGTGTAAGGATGGAGGTGGGCTGCCTACTGCGGGCTCAGGGCTCTCCACCCTGCTGCCTTTGCCCCAGGAGCCACACATGGGCTAAACATCCCCTGCACGCCCAGCAGCAAGAGGCACAACTCACTGCTGTCAGCACTGCCAGACAGGCAGGGGACGTGCAGCCAGCGCACGGCTCCCAAGGCAAAGGCAGCCCACCCCCCCGCCTCACCCAGTGCAAAAATCTGGGGGGCACATGCCCCTGATGCCTCCCCTGGGGGTGTGTGCAGTGGCAGCCCCCTATCCCTATCCCCCTCCCTGCGCCCCCAGATGAGCTGCCCGGTTCTGCACTGCTCCCCGCCTCAACCCTGGGTCCCATTCACCGCCCTAGCTGAGCAGCATTGCCAGCCCCTGCCCCACTCCCTCCCTCACCGTGGGGTCCTTGATCTACCCCCACCCCCGACGTCCCATGCCCTCCACAGACTTACTTCCAGGGCGCTCCTGTCCAGACTGCCCAGCTGCATCCCTGGCTATGTGCATGCTACGAAGACAACAGCCAGAAGGCACATTATATTTATCGGTACATTATTGGCTACACCAGCCAAAAAACCCCCAATAGCCAACAATATTAATTTTCCTTTTAAATCAGCGCCAGTCTGATATGGCAGTCATTTGTCAGTGCATCTCTTATGCAAGCTATTATCATCTGACAGCTAATAAGTAGACAAGGCACCCAAACAATGCTAAAACAGGGGTACCCAAAAGGTAGGTGATCATACATTAATATCAAATATTAATACGGGTACAATTATATCTTTAATCAAAGAACAAAGGGAAGGCTTTGCAGTGAATGGTTTTCTAATGAAAACAGAAGTGGGGGAGGGGGGACCAGGGTCAAGGGTCCTGGCACATGTTACATTTAAGACATGATTAAGTTGTTAACAGCAGGAGTGGGCAATTATTTGGGTGCAGGGCCGCTTGCTGAGTTTTGGCAAGCTATTGAGGGCCACATGGCAGGCAGCCCAGGGCAGGTTAATATTAACTGTCTAATTTTTTAGGGGTCCCGAGGACCGGATAGAATGGCCTGGCGGGCCGCATTTTGCCCACCCCCGCCATACAGAGTAACCCGATCACATGTTAATGTCAATTTATGGAGGGATAATATAGCAAATACTCCACAAAGATATATTTTTTTAAAAGGCAAAAAAGCTTTTTTATAGTATTTTGCTTTTTTCCATGTATAAATGGCTCATTTGTATCACCCCTTAAAACTGAATATGTGGCATGTCAGGCCTGACCTATGACAAGTCACAACGTTTGGCTGAGTGTAGGGATCCAGCTTGGGGCAGCCCCGGGGTCAAGGACACAGTCATCCCCTATCCAATCAATGGGATCAGGCTGGAGGCAGCACGAGGTCCAGGACCCAATGCCCCCACCTGATCCTTGAAGACAAATGGGGAAGACACGAACCCTGTACGAGGGAGTATCTCCCCAGTCTGGGGCCCATCATATGGGGTATGGGAAGCCAGGAGCTCCCAGTTTCCAGACACCTGTGCCCCATACCATGGATCCTGGTTCATGAAGAGCTTTAAAAAAGCAAGACAGCAGCTGGGCAGCAGCCAAGCATTTTAAAACTCTCTAGACACTCAGGCCCAGACAGCAGAGAGAAGCTACCCAGTCTCTGGCTCCTGGCACCCAGGGAGTTTTAAGGAGCGTGTTGCAGTAGCTTCCCAAGGCTTCCTGGCCAAGGATGTTAAATCCTGCGTACGGCACTTCTTGCCGAGCTGCCAGGGCGCAGGGATTAGAGGTTCCTGGTGGGGTTTAAAGTCCTCAGCAGGGGGGAGCCCTTTGTCCCCCCACCCTACTACCTGGGAGCAGCTGATCTCCTAGGCCCAACAGCCTGGCCAGGACTCTTGGGCACAGGGTTTTGACAAGTAACTGCTGGCTTGGCCTTCCAATCCCTGTTCCCAACGCCGGCACCTCCTGCCACGCCCATGTGGTTGGGATTAGGGCATCTCATCCCACTGCACCACTAAACAAATGTGCACGAGGGGCCCTAGATTCCTGTGACAGAGGAGGGTTGTAGCACAGGACCGAATAATTCCCAACTGGAAAAGAAATTTAGCACCGCCAACTTCACCCCTAAGAGGCAGCAGCTTTCATTACTGACATGGGCTGCAGTAACCTTTCATTCACGATGCAATGGGCATCTGCCACAGAGGGAAGCATGGATCAGAGCAGACCAACAAGACATCAGCCCGAGGTATGAAAGGCCTGGTTGGGTCAATGAACCAAGTTCTTAAACAGTAAGACAGGCTGTTACAAGCCTGAAACACTCCCTTACAGCACACCACGTGAAACTCCAGGGAAGATACGAGTCCAAGAGGTTAATAAAGAGAATGGAAACTTTGCAAAACGCAAAAGACCAAGATGCTATTTCAAGCCCCAGTCTATGACTGGGGGTGTAAGAGCCATTCTGTACAAGCTGCATGTAAAGAACTTGAGGCTAAGAAAAAAAAAACCCCTACAGTATTTATACACCACTGATTCAGCAGCAAGGGACATGCATTAAAACGTTAAAAAGAATTGGTGGACACCTTCTGACAAGATGGTGTCCAGCTTCACAGCGCCATGTACCTGGGCAGGTTCTGTGTCGATTGTTAAATCAGCGATACCAATAGTCGAAGAAAACGTCTTCACAAAAACCAGGGGAAAGGATTTTACAGCAACCCGCTGACTTTCATCTTTGCTAAAGCAAGCTCAGTAAAGCTACAGAGGCTGTAGCAGTGAAGAAACACTTCAGAAAACAGTACTGGCCTTACGAACAAACACACACCACGGCCAAAAGGAGGCCCTGCACGAGATCTCCCAACAAGTAACGCCTTAAAATGTGCAAGACCAACATGCCTTTGTTGAAGCCAGCCACCCGTTACATCTAACGGCACGTGGAGCTTCCGTTGTGGTCCATTATAAACATCCAACCGTTGAAGGTCTGTAGCAAACGAATGCTCTTTCACTGACCTCCTCCATGTAAGGCAAATAACAAAGCAGCATGTGACCAGCTGATATCAAAGGGCTATGTAGCAGGATTTCACTACCACTGCAGCAGGGCCAGATCCCACTCCACCTATTGCATGCCTAAGTGGACCTCTTAGGTGTTCAACTGCAATCCAGTTCCACCTGGTCCAAATCCTTTAATGCATCCGTTTTTGTGCCATGCCGTCATCTTAGCCTTCAACTAAGACTCGAAGAAGCAGAGAGAAGGACCCACCTACCTCGTTTGACCCCAGTACTTTTTCCTGCCATGGCAGGGGGTCGGACTTGATGATCTGCTCAGGTCCCTTCCGACCCTTGAAACTATGAAACCTTTCATGCTACCAGGTTTCATGGGTCTTGAGAAAGGTAAAAGCACCTTATTCCTAAATTCCCCCCTGAAGCACCTTATTCCTAAATAGGTGGAGCAGGATATGGCCCTCGCTCTTAATTCGCTGCAGTCATTTATCAATATGACCCAACTTGATGCACTGGTATGTTAGGTTGTTCCCATGCAAAGTGCCAGCTGAATCAAATGACATCCAACCTCCAGATGGGAATAGCAGAGGAGATGCAGAAACAAGGAGCATCAGCAGAGCTATATGGGATGCTAAGGACATGAAGAGCAGAAGCTGAAGGTCAAGCCCGAAGGTCCTTAATTAGCAGGCCTGTGGGGCAATGCAGAAATAGAGAAGCAGAGGGTGTTGCGTGTCAAAAGCAGAGTACATTAGCAAAGCAATGGGAGCAGAGGTTGACTAGGAGGTCAGGACCAAGGCGGACCAGCCAAATGATGTTGAGCCCAACACTGGAAGACAAATGGATTCTGCAGGGTAGAAGTGCAGACTGCTGATGTGGGAAGGGCTGGAATAGCAGCGGGTTTTGGAAACCCGTCCTGAGACGTGGGCAGGGTCCACTGTACTCTCTCATTCTACCCAGCTGCAGCCGTCACAGATTCACGTTCATGAACAACTCCAGACAGCAAAATGAATTAAACAGAAAAGAAAAGGGAAAATCAAAGAATTAAATGGACCATTCCTGGAGTTACATGGCTATTTTAAAATAAAACTCGACAGTCACCTGGGATGCCCCCTGCAGAAAGGCTCTAAACTACAGCTTTGGAGCACTTCATAATGGGCAAAATTGATCAGCTGTCAAATGAAATCTGCACCTCGGCAGCCTTTCCCAAGTCAGGCACAAACAGGTTCAAAAAAGATTTTTGCCAGTTTGACTCATCGCCATATGTCTCCCTGAGCAGCGGGAACAATTAAACCGGAGGTGGAAATGCTCATTGTTTTATAGGAGTGAAGGAGATGCCCTGCCTCTTATCACAGGCACCCAAGCCTGGCAAAGGTCAGCCTTTAATAAGCAGCAGTCTCTGTCCTCAGACACTAACAGTAGATCAGAAACGGTGCAAGAAAAAATAGAAGATGCGCACGCAGCACATGTCGGCTTAAAGCAACAGAGACCAAGTCTGTGTCAATTAAAACGATCTTGGTTCCTCCTCCTCCGGGATGTAAATATTTTCAATATTTGAGAACGGATGAACAATCCCAAAAATGCGTCTAGTAGAAGAACCTGAACCACCACCACCACCAGCAAAAACCTGTTGCTGGGCATCCCACGCAGAACGCGTTCTGGCTAAAAAGAGACGAGAAAGGCACTCTGCATTGCAAACAGGACAAAGTGTGGGGCCATTCCTGCCTCCATATTCATCCCCCCCCTCCTTCCTCACCTCCTTCCAAATTGCTGCTGCCTTAACGGCAATCTCCGAAGCAAAATCAAGAAACAAATTATTTTCTTTCACATAATCCCCCTTTTGCTGTCAAGTGCCTGACCCTGGTTTGATAATCTCATTTCCTGAGAATCAAAATGCTGGAAATTTAAGCTTCCTAGAGTGTTAATTGCAGCCCTGCTCCATTGCTAATCAAAAAATTGGATGTTTTGCATGAAAATGCTGCTCTAATTAATTCTCAGTCATAAAGCGCCCCGGTTTTAATAACCCCTTCTTGATTGCATAGCCTTTGAAGAGACAGTGCAGCTAATCCGCTAAACTAGAAAAAACACACGCAGAGGAAATAATAAGTGGGCTTACAAGGTCTGAACTAGATGATTGCATTAACACTGTCAAACCACAAAAAAGTGATTCTTCCCTCTCCTTCCCACAACCTCAAACAAAAAACCGTGATCTTTCGCATTCTGGGGAGACGAAAGCAGCCACCTGACAGAGGATTAATCATGACCAATAATTTTTCCCTCCTCCTTAACACAACTGAGTTTTTACATCTCCGGCTGTTTATTCCTGCTTTTTTTTCCTTTCTCTTTAAGGCACATTTTTAACTGGGATTGTCCACTTGTCATGATGTCTCTTTTAATAAGACAAGAATGCTACTTCTTCCCCTGTCCTTGCTGCCTCTGACTGACACCATATTATCATACACATCTCTAAAAGGTGCTGAACCGAATTTTCATTATACAGAATGTCAAGATTCATTTTTGTCATCAGAGAACACAGCTGGCCTCCTCCAACAGCCCTTTGGTTAATTCAAATAGAACAAGGCACCTACACATAACTGCATTTTCCCCAGACCTGGCCTTAACATCCTGCAAATTTTAATTTACTACTTGTCAGCTGCAGATACCATTTGCTGCTGCTACTGCTGTTGCTGCCACTGTTTTGCGGGCTCTTGATGGGAAAAGAAAAGTCTTAATTAGCAGCAGTGAGCTTTGATTTCATTAATTACTCCAAAACCCAGCCATAAGGAATTTCCAACTGCAGAACAAGCATGTGCACTATTGATCATCTCTAATAATGCCCAGTCTCCCATGCTGAGTTGTGTAATACTCGTGCCCCGCATGTCCTAGTTGTATGTACCCCGTACCCCAGAACAAACAGTCCACGAGAGCTCAAATTTGTAGGTTTAATCAAATGCGAGTTCTAAAACTCCACCAGAAAGGCTCTGGGTGCCCTCCAGGCACATTCATCCCTACCATACGAGACCTCAAAGTCCAGGCTTTCCTTGTATATGGTCAAGGACCGTCCACAGCTTCCCTTCCTCCCTGGATTTTCTGATTTTCGAAGGATCTGCTTTAGTCCCTGTAGCTCTACTTGATTCATGCTGCAAAATGTCATGATTGAGAAGTCTGTGGTTGGGACGTGAAAGTCGAGAAACTTTAAGGTCCTGCCCACACCTACCTGTCTCTACCAGTACAAGTTCTGCCAGTAGAACGTAGCCCGTACAAAACCATCACTTCGGCATTTCTGTTGCAACAGGTGGGCCTACAGAGGACAAAGCGCACCCTGGGAAACCATCAGCTCCTACAGAAGGCACAGGAATTTTCTGTTAAGCCATCTCCATTCATGCATGCATATAGATATAGTACAGGGGTTCAGGCACAGGTCTGGGAATCTGAAGTCTTGGCTTCTAATCCTGCTTCTGGCACAAACTGAGACGGAAGATGAGGCCTTTTACCTTGTCACCCCCATTTCCTGATATGTGAAATCAGGCTAGCGATGCCCCCATCTCAGAGCAGCATAATTATCAAGCAGATTAAAAACACAACAAGTTCAATACAAATGCTAGGCTATATTAGTTCAACATACATCTTCCCAGTAGTTAGGTCTCCCAAGTCCTAGACTAGAGCCCTCAACTGAAATCTTTGCTCCACCCCATACTGACAACGACCCTGGGCAAGTCATTTAGCATCTCTAAGCTTATTTTCCATCTGAGAAAAAGGGGAACAGCACTTCCCTGCCCCTTGCTGTTCTCCACTGCATCTGGAGAACAAACGCATCCAAGCTGTAAGGCACCTGGATATGACGACAGGGATTATACAATTACTACAGGAAGACAGACCTAAGCACTTTCTAAATGCTTGTGCAGGATGGTCCCATTTCCAAAAGGCCGATGACCTAAGGAATAATTAAACTAAAAATCATTCTGTGCATCATATCACACATAACAATCGTAGCTCGGGAAGTCAAACAACAATACTGACTTGGCTACACCAAGCGAGACCTGGTGAGCAGGAGACGGGCAGCTCAAAGAACAAGGAGGCAGCTACACCTTCTTTTCAAAGGGTAAACAGGAAGAAGAACGCCAACTTCGCGGAGTTGGTTTTGCCATCAAGAATGAACTCATAAAGCAAACCAATGAGCTCCCTATCAGAATTAATGAACATCTCATGATTCTCCAACTTAAAATGGGAAGGGAGCCAATATGCCACTGTCATCAGTGTATATGCCTTGACCCTTGATGCCAACAAAACCAAAGAGGAATCCTATGCCACCCTTAACCAAGTCCTTTCTGGCATTCAGGAGGGAGACAGGCTTATTCTTCTTGCCAATTTCACCTCCAGCAGCATCCTTCTTTTGAACCAAATGCGCAGAACATGGACCACCAGAAAAACAGGCATAGGACATCATGGCAACACCCGCTATCCAAACCTTAGCAGTTGACTGACTGCATCACTGTTTGTGCCCGAGATCACAAAGTTGCTTGCAGCACCTGAGCTATGCTAGGAGCAGATGATTGTTGGACTGATCACCAACTCATCCGCTCAGTTATGTCATTCAAATTGGCTCCCAAATGACGGCTGCAGCAGAAGCAAAGATCAGCAAAAAAGGACTCAAGGACCCAATCAAGCAAGATCTCTTCCACCACTACCTCAATGAAAAATTTGAAATTCCAGTCAGCAAAAATGGGAGAAAGTTGGCAGCACGTGGGGTACCTTTAAGTCCACTGTCATCAGTGCCTGTGAAGAGGCGCCTGGATTCTCTACCAGGAAACATCAAGACTCGTTTGATGAGAACAACCGGGACATCCAAGAGTTGATCAACTGCAAGCGCAACGACATCAACTCCAAGCAAAAGAAACTGAGTCTCCAACAAGCCAAGACAGAAGTCCAAAGGAGGACCCATTATACGAAGAACAAATGATGGCAAGACAAGACAAAGGAGAGCCAACATCTCACTGACATCCAGTATATGCACAGTTTTTTCAGTGACAAATGTCATCTACAGTCCGAGCACTCAAGGAACAACCCCTTTGAGACTTAAGGATGGAGGAGACTTGATCAAGGAAAAGGGGAGCCATGCATGCCTGTTGGAAGGAACAGTTTAAAAGACTTTTTCAATTAAAACTGTTGTTAATGACAAGGTTCTCAACTCCATCCCGCAACACCCAGCCAGAATCCCTCCAACCCTTGACAATGTGAGGAACGCCATCAAGCAGATGAAGAATGACAAGGCACCTGGAGCTGATGGGATCCCCAACGAAATCTTCAAGCTCACTTCACAGCTCCATGCCCTCATCTTAAGGATCTGGAAGGAAGAGGAAATTGCAGATGACCTCAGGGACGCAATGACTGTAACAATCTTCAGAAAAGGAGATAAGTCCAACTGTGGAAATTACAAAAGGTTTCACCTTGCTGTCCACCACAGGAAAGATCGTTGCAAGAACCCTCCTGAACCATCTCCTTCCACTTGCTGAAGAGATCCTTCCAAAATCTCAGTATGGGTTTACAGCATCAAGAGCCACAATGGACAAGATCTTCACAGATTTCTAGCTGCAGGTAAAATGCTGGGAGCCACATAAACCCATCTATTGTGGTCTTCTTCGACCTCACAAAAAAAAACTTATCAGCTCCGTCAACTGAGAAGCGCTGTGGAGGATCCTTTTGAAGTATGGATGCCCAGTGAAATTTGTCACCATTCTTCGTTTGCTCCATGACAGTATGCAAGTGGCCATTCTCAATAACAGATCTATCACAGTTCCCTTTAAGGTTAAGACAGGAGTTAAGCAAGGCTGCATCATTGCTCCACCACTCATGTCAATATTCAATACCGCAATGCTACATCTGACAGCCAACAAGCTTCCAGGCAGAATGGGGCTACACTACCGAGTGGACGGTAACCTCTTTAAGCACAGCCGACTCCAAGCCAAAATCAAACTCACTACAACCTCAATCGTTGAGCTCCAGTATGCTGATGATGCTGTAGTGTGTGCTCACTCGAAAGCAGACCTTCAAGCAACTGTCGGTGTCTTTACTGAGGCATACGAGAAAATGTGAGTGATGCTTAACAGTGAGAACACGAAGGTCCTCCACAAACAAGCTGTTAACAAGTAGTCCCAAGATCCGGTAATTCAGATTCACAGCAAGATGCTGGGAAATGTTACGTATTTCCCATACCCCGGAAGCTATCTCGCAGAAGGCTGACGTTGGCAAAGAAATCCAACATCGCCTCAAATGTGCAAGTGAACAGGTGTTTGAAGATCTTGACATCAGATCCGAAACCAAGAGCATGATTTATCAAGTTTTACTTTCCCGGCTCAGTTGAGATATACACTCAGGAGGAGAGCAGAGCGCTTCAAGGACGTCCTCAAGGCCAACTTGAAAAAAATATAACATCCCATGAGTCGATATGGCTCAGGACTACCCCAAATGGAAGAAGAGTCTGCTGCAGGGATTTCAGTACTTTGAAACCTTACAACAATAGAAGATGGAAAAACAGGAGGAGTGGCAGAAACAGCAGGTTGTGGAGTGAACCAAGAACTCAGAGCCACTCACCCCGTACGGAAACGCATGCCTGACTTGCAACAGAGTCCGTCAATCCTGGGTAGGCCTCAGCAGCCATCTTTGGACCCAGAGATGAGACAATTGTGGAAAACAATCATCCTGGACCGTGACAGATTGCTAATGATGACAAAGGGTAATTCTGAGGCACCTAAAAAAAAATGCAGTCCTTTAAAACCACTTCCACTAATATATATTTAAACCTCAACAGTGTGCATTAGTGATCTGAACAAAGGACTCGGAGCAAGGCCTCTGAAAACTCTGACCCTAATTCTGCCAGGGTCTTGATATCCCTACTGTGAACCATCTGCCTAGCTAAAATGTTAGCATAATATCCTACTTTGCAAGGATGTGAATAAGTTTAATCAATGCTTAAAGGCTTAGGGCTCCCTCTGATGAAAAAACCAGTGGGCCAAAAATAAAAAAATCAAAGAGCAGCTGTGGGGTCCATTAGCCTCCATAGGAGCCACAGCTGTTCAGATGTTCTTAACATTTCACTCTTGAAAACACGAGCCCAGATATTTGACACTACTAGTTCATATCAAGGTCGACTTCACTAAGGCCTGCACTAGCATAGATAAGAGGGAGGCTGGATGCCATTTTCCATGCTGATCAATACCCTCAAGGCTCTTCACATTTTCACAGCACATAAAATTTCTTTACAAGTTCTCCTGATAAACTGAACTGAGGCCACAGTTCTTCTGAATACGCCATATAACTACACAAACTCCTTTCAGGTCCCCCTTGCCGAGAGAAAATCAGATATATTTAAAAACAGCCCATAACCAACAGCATCTTTGACAAAATGATGCCGGGCTAGAAATTATCAGCAACCAAGCATCGTTGTGCTAGGTGTCTGCTGGCAAGATGTTTTATGCCCAGAGTAATTTCCGACTTCAGGTGTTCTGAATCCTGCGCACACAGGAATACCCACTGGTAAGCAAGATAATCAGCTCTCATTCACAACTTGCTTAAGAGAAGGCAACAAAGAAGTAACCAACTGTGCTTTAATTTTTGGCTCTCTTTTTCCTGGATTTTTATTTTTGTAACTTCGAGTTGTCTCCAAAATCCTGCTCCTCTTTGCTGCCTCCCTTCAATCCTGGCATAAAATACACACAAACTGCGGCCGTGTGCATTTCTGAAAGGCAGACTCCAGTACCTTCCACACCGTGCAGCTGTGCTAGGAGCCACATGAATACCAACAGTGAGAATTTGTGGACTATGTGCATGTACCGCACCAAGGACTCCAGATCTGGATTGTGGTTTTAGGCCAATGGTTTTCAACCTTTTTTTCATCTGTGGACCTCTAAAAATTACAAATGGAGGTGTGCACCCTTTGAATTGTAAGTGTGTGTAGTCACATACTTTTGACTGATCGTGGTCATTTTTCATGGACCCCTCAGATATAGTCTGCAGACCCCCAGGGACCTGCAGACCACACACTGAAAACAGTTGTACGCATTACTGTAAAAACAAGTAGACTCGTCATGATTTTTTTCCAGGATGGGGGGGGTCAAGTAAAAATTTTTAAAAAGCAATACAAGGAAAAAAGCAACATCCTTCCACATCCTGGAGAAGGCCTGAAGAAGGGAACAACTGCCCAAAAGCTTGCAAAGAACTTTGCTCCAACTACTTAGTTGGTTTAATAAAAGATATCACATCTACCCAAAGAACCACGTCTGTATGTCCTTAGACCAACACAGCTACAACCAAAAACCCTGCATCTTCCACATCCTAAACTCATCCAGTACAAAAAGAGCCAGGATTTCAAAGCAACTGCAAAGATGCTCTCTCCCCTATTGGACTGGCCCAAGACCATTTTTATCTCTAGAAATTCCATTTCCAAAGCACCGTGTAAACAAATGCGATGCTCTGATGCCACAGCCAGCAAAGCAAATAAAACTCTGGCTCCCATCTACCGATCCAGCTCAAGCAAGACCCTAGAAGTCATCCTCCCACTTCACCCTGCCTTGGTGAGACTGCAGCTAGAGTACAGAGTCCAATTCTGGGCTCTGCACTTTAGAAAGGATGCGGAGACGCTTGAGAGAGTCCAGAGGAGAGCCATGGACATCATTAGAGGTCAAGAAATCGGGCCTTATGAGAAGAGGCTGAGAGGCACAGGACTCTTCAGCCTGGAGAAGCAAAGGCTCAGGGGGGCCTTGGTGGCAGTCTATAAGTATATCAGAGGTGTGCATCAGAAACTGGGAGAACGACTGTTCAACAGGGCATCCCAAGGGAAAACAAGGTCTAACGGTTGCAAACTGCTGGAAGACCATTTTAGACTGGACATAAGGAAAAACTTCTTTACTGTCTGAGTCTCCAGAGTCTGGAATAGAATTCCCCCAGAAGTCATGCAAGCAGCTACCCTGGATAGCCTTAAGAAACGCCTGGATGCTTATCTAGCTGGGATCATCTGATCTCAGCTGACTTCCTGCCCCCTGGGCAGGGGGCTGCACCCGATGATCTCACGAGGTCCCTTCCAGCCCTGATGTCTATGAAGTCTACGAAATGAAACAGACTGGGGACATAATGTTCATGCACGGCAACTACCGAGCAGACACCCCTGAAATGGATTGCAGCAGCTTTGACAATGCACAGCAAGATGCAATCGATTTAAGGCTGATAAAAGGAACACTACCCAAAGGAAAGTGTGAGCAGTTCTTAAATGTAATTTTCACAACTGGAATCTGACCAAGAAACTAAGATAACAAGCCCACTCTTGCAAAGAGAACAAAAAAAGAAAAGCATTATGGGAATTTTAATGAACATAAGCGATTAGTTTAGTTGTAGAACACATGCAAAAACAATATCCAACACAATCATACCCCTGCCACCAGGCTGTACAAGCTCAAAGGCAGGAAATCGATTTTCTAAACTTCAGGGTGTTTTAAAATGACAGAATTCTTCCAAATAACTTGACACGACTTAAACAAAAGCAAAGCAATCCAGGGCCTGGTTCGTCTACCACCGATTGATTTCAAAAGGATCAAACTTTAAAACATGCATGCTTCCAACCCTAACTCACGTGCAACGGGGGCTCTGCCAACAGTGGGTGATCACATATTTCAGGCCACAAGGAAAAAGTTAAAGACAAAGTGTCACCTCTCCTTTTGTGCATTATAAGGCAATTTAAATTAAATTCCCATTTCAAGAATTTGCCATGAATTGAATATTTAGGGGATGGTTGTACAGAAACTGATACTCTGAAGATGCTTTCGGCAGATTTCCACTCCTACCTCAACATTGCACCTTTCCTCCCTAAGGCCACAGTCTGATTTCATAGACATCAGGGCTGGAAGGGACCCCGGGAGATCATCGAGTCCAGCCCCCTGCCCAAAGGGCAGGAAGTCAGCTGGGGTCATAGGATC